>NW_008795129.1:5602660-5608455 GCF_000699145.1 Aptenodytes forsteri
ACCCACAAGATGGTGGTGTAAGCACGGTTTTCCCCGCAGCAGGCATCCCATCCCCGGTCCTGGCATGCCTCTCTAGAAATCAGCGCCTGAACCCGCTCTTAAGCAAAAGCAGGGGAAGGCTGGTCATCATTGTCTCTGAGAAGAAGTGGCTCTCCGGCTCTCCGAAAAATCAAGTGGGTCCTCTGGCCAGAAGAAGGCACATGTGATTTCTGGTCCTTTGATGCCTGGAGCTGGCCCACGTCCCCCAAAAACTGAGTGAAGAACTTCCCCTTGATGCTCAATCTAGAGATGCGTCTCCAACTCATTTTAGTCCAGGTGAGAAACTGGGATATCACTGAAAACACAAGCACTTAAAGGATCAGAGATTGAAACCTCCTTCATGTTCACCTGAGGGAACGCAGATACCCTGACCCCAGCTCTGGGTCCTGGACTCCCTAAGACTTTTTGAATTCACCACTCACTGCACCGGTTCCTGCCCATTTCAGCAGTGCAAGGGAGGAACCACCCCTCTGCCAGAAAATTCACCCACTTCATCAGAAAAGCTACTTCTCTGAACACAACGGCTTTTGGTCAGTACACATTTGAATGAGTTGCTTTAAGTGTGGAGAATCGTTGGTCAAGGCAGACCTGAGCTTCTCAAAGCACTTCATCCTGTTCTCTCTGTATCGCTGTCCAGATTTGGGGCCTCACTCAGCAAGTGGTAGGTGCAGTCATGGAGATGGGGGGGCGGGGGGGATTTCTAAGGGAGTCCACTGACCTCTGTGAAGTTACTGTGAAACTAGGAGCAGAAACAGGTCTGCTCCCAAGAGCAGGATATCCTATATTCACCAAAAACAAATCATCCACCCCAGTTTTGATTTCCCCACAAGTCTGACACTGATGTCACTCCCTGAACTTGCCGGTCTCCCCCTTCAGACACTCACACAAGCAGGAAGGAAATCAAGCACACAGCTTTCAACTTTCACATGCTTACAGCCAGTTTGGCTCTGCCATTCCCTGCTCCTTGGGGAGCCCCCACTGAAGTTATGCAGATAAGGCTGCTAAACCAACCCCCCTAGGACTGACTTCTCCATTCTGACCCATGCCCTAAAGCCCCATTAATATCTGGGACTCCTTCCAGACCCACCCTGCTAGCATCAAATGGTCGGTGCTGTACCAGCTTGTCCTAGTGAAGTTAGCAAGGCTTCAGGACAGTCCAAGCTTTGTAGGGTTGTTCAGACTTGTGAAACACCTACAGAGGGCTCAATGACTCAAAAAAGCCTTTAATTTTATGTCTAAGTGCCACCCTTCACAGTGTGTTAAAAGAGAAAGGAAATTGCACAGAACGAAATGGAAACAAAAAAGAAACATTCCCACTTGTGTTTGAAAAACTGTTAGGGAAGTGAATAGCTTTTAATGTGTAATGAGCATCCATTCCTTCAGAGAGCTTTGGAAATCTTGACCATTAATTTGATCTTCTTTTTCTCCCCACTTGGATCAGTAGAAAGATTTTCTACATGTACAGTTTCAGACCCTTGTTCATCACTGTTAATTTTCCCTCTGTATCCATTTCAGGATCCTCCTCCTAGATTTTGTCAGTCACTGCCACAGAGATTCAGCAAGGCTGTCTTGTAATCGCCACTGGTGTCATCCTGACAGGAGAAAAGATTATAAAAAAAAATTAAAAAAAGGTGAGCGTGGAAGTTCCTCTGCATGCTCCGAGTGCTGACTTTGTCAGTCCATGGAATATGCCCACACAGGAAAAGGACTTTGGAAACAGCAAGCCAGACTTCAGCAGAGTTACTGCCAGCTGACACACCATCAAAAGTGAACAGAGAAATGAGGCTTGTAGCCGCCACCTGAAATAACATGTATCAAGTCCAATTCTTTTCTTTGGAATGCAGGTGAGCAATTGATCATGGCTGCATCCCACAGAGTGGCACAGACAAAGTCAGCACGAACGAGAGCAACGACCCTGTTGTGTTCAGATTTTATGTCCCTGGGTATTTGTGTGGCATTCTCTCCCCTACAGGAAGGGAAAGGGCAGCATAGTTAGCCCTGACACATGACATTTTCTTAAAAAGCTACAAATACGGTCATTTTGATCTAGAGAAGCACTACAGAGAATCACTAGATAAAAAAAAATTTGCTCCCTTTGAATGTTTCGTGATGACAGGTGTAAAGCCAGTTCCACTTCTCAGAAGGAATGAATATTCCGTACAGACCCTTGAAGACTGATCATTAATCAACATGACAGACACTGACAGTGTCAATTAGAAGAAAGGGCCTTCATTACAGAACCAGACTTCCCATGGGGACTGCTAAGGATAGGGCTTCTGTGCCATTTGCACTGGGGGAGAGGAATGTCCCAGAGTCCTTAGGACAAATGGTAAACCCCAGCATTTCAGCCCTAATACGGGAGGGTCATTCACTCAGGGCTGAGACTCAAACCTCAAAAGCTACAATAAGCTTTGACAAGGTTCAGTTTCTAAACCTGTCTCACCACAGTATAGACCAGGCCTTCATCTGGCATAAGTCAGTTAAAAAAAACACAAACCAAACCAAAAACCAAACCAAGAACAAAAAGAAAACAAAACAAAAACCCCAGCACTGTTTTGACTTATATGGCACTGGCTTGGGGTAGTAAAGGTCAGCAGAGAGAAAGAGGAGAAAACAGCACAGCAGTGTGGGAAAGGTGTAACAGGGAGGATTAATTTAATCTAGATTCATCTAGGAGATCATGAAGTGCATGGATACAGAGTCTGGTCCGTGAAAAACCTGGAGCAGTCTCTTCTCGGGTTTGGCTTTGCCCAAGTCACTTACAGAGCATACAATCTGACTCACCTTTCAGGCACATGTGTCTCTCAGGGAGCTGATTGTTAATAGGCCTAATGAAGGAGAGCTATGATCTTAGCAGAAATGACATTTTTACTGAAAACAACCATGGAAGCATCCCACAGTGCTGGACAGGTTAGGAATGTATGTGATGGCTAAGAACCATCATATCAAGGTGCTGCTTACCAGAATCATACTGGAGAGAGACTTTCCTGCTATATGCTTGAATTCCACCTTTATAAGATTTAAGTCAACTTCACTTCGAGAAACGATCACCCTTATAAGAGTCCCATCACGGGTGCCAGCCCCCTGAAATAACAGATATATCAGTCTGTGGTGTTAGTGGGTGTTCAAGGGATAAGCTGTTGCAAATTGGTCCCGGACAGGAGGAGTCAGCTTTCAAACATTGCTTGGCACATGTTCTGCAGTACATCTGCTTCTCTTTCTGGAGAGCCAACCCCCACCCCTCTCCCAGGGGCCACTGTCAATACCACAAGCCCGCCATGGAAGTGTGCTATAAGTCTTTGCAGATGTCAAATGCAAAAAAGCAAACATGCTACAGAGTTGGAAGTGGGCACTGAATACATATTGTCCTTCTGCAGCACCACCCATACAACACTTGGCTTCAACCAATATTGTTTAATCACTCACAGGAAAACGAAGATCATATCGATAACGAAAATAATCACTCATCTCAGCTTTCCACAAAGCTGGGACAGCTGACATCTTTTACCTATCAGTTAAGAGTTACAGGGGCACAATCTGCAGATGCCTTATGTGTCCACATTTGGAACTCTTTCATTTTATACTTCCATTGAAAGAATTGCTTCCTAGAAAGGAACTGTGGTTCAGTCCATTAAGTTAACATTGTGAGCAAAACTCCACCACGATCAACCTCCTAGAAAAGCATCTTCCAGAATTTTTGTCCATGTTGCAGAAGGTGGGACTGGTCTCCTTGCGGACTCCCAAGTCAGAAAAGCCAGACTCCCTTGGTGTCTCAAGCTTAAGTACCAAGGTTACTTTTCTACCCAAGGTGTTTGAAGGGATTCCGCTATTACTTGCAACAATAGCACTAAACTTGCTGGATTTCATCAAAACCTTGTCTTTTCTAATTTGAATTGGTGGAAGCCAAGTTACAAGTTAAGTCCAGTATGAAAACAAGTATGCTACAATGAAGAGTCTTACCTTTAAAGCATAGTACAGCCTCTCTGCAAAGTAGCAATGGACGTTCCTGGTGCATTTCACTAGGCATACAAAAAGGCTCAGTAAGAATCAATGGTAATTCCAGTCCAGGGCAGCAGATAACAGAGATTCGACACGGTTTCCATTAATTCAGTGTGCCCCTGGGATCTGAGTTTATCTTGCCTAAGAAGTACCCTTTACTTCCTACCAGATACCTTTATAGAGTAGGTCCATCCCATGACAGTCAACTGCTGCAGGAAAAAAGGCAGCAGACTCAAACAAAAGAAAAGGAAGTGTAGCCACTCTTACCAATAGCCAGCATGGCATCCTCAAGTGAACCATGCGTTTCACTCTTGATAGAGTCTTCTATGCTCTTACCGGCCAGTTTCTGGTATTCTTCAAAGACTGTTTGAAACACAAAGAATTTCAATTTTTTTACCAAGCAACTGCTCAGGCATTTTGTGCCCAATATTTACAGGTATGCTTGTGTGGCAATATGAAAGAACAGATCCTGCTAAAACAATGGCCACATTTGCACCAACTTCAGGAGGCCTCAGTCAAGCCCAGAAATCAGCTACAAAAATGGATGCCAACATTCACAAAAACCCAACCCATCCACGGGTCTTAATTCCCTGCCTTCATTTGAAAATGCAGGTTCAGTCACCTCATATTTATTTTGAAATCTGATGCTTCATCACTGTCTTTAATCACAGAAATGAAGCAGACAACAGAAGGTTAGGCACCACTCTATCATTTGGTCTTGTGTTTGTTGATATCACTAGCTTCAGGAGCCAAAATCAAATCAAATTAGATCTAGGACTATGCTGCTCATGGCTCTTGGGCTTTTAAATGATGACAACAGTTTGGGAAAACTTATTATTTCAACCACGATTTTAAAAAAACTTAGGCACCACTCTATCATTTGGTCTTGTGTTTGTTGATATCACTAGCTTCAGGAGCCAAAATCAAATCAAATTAGATCTAGGACTATGCTGCTCTCATGGCTCTGGCTTTTAAATGATGACAACAGTTTGGGAAAACTTATTATTTCAACCACGATTTTAAAAAAACAACTGAGAAAAGAGGAGCAAAACACAGGTGCAGATTCCAAGATATTTGAACTCCCACATTAACAAAAGCTCAGCAACAGAGTTGTTGTTCACTTTATACACACTGGATACTCCAGGGTTCAGAATTACAGATCTCAGTTTCGATTCCTAGCTTTCAGACTAACAAAGAAGGAAAAGTAATGCAACGGACATCTTAATGATGTTTGCTCAGCATTCAAGATCAGATACCTGCAGATTCCAAGATATTTGAACTCCCACATTAACAAAAGCTCAGCAACAGAGTTGTTGTTCACTTTATACACACTGGATACTCCAGGGTTCAGAATTACAGATCTCAGTTTCGATTCCTAGCTTTCAGACTAACAAAGAAGGAAAAGTAATGCAACGGACATCTTAATGATGTTTGCTCAGCATTCAAGATCAGATACCTAAACATCAACGCTCAGATACTTCTGGGAAAGGTAATACCACAGAATAAACAGATGGATACAATCTTCTCAACTCAGGCCTACTCTCCATATTAAAAAAGAATTAGCTGCAACAATTACACTCAAGTTTTAAAGATAAACAGTTACAGGCTGCCGTAGCACAGAGGTAATTACTTGCTTGGTGATACAGTAGGTCCCAAAGATTGGTTGCATCCTGACAACAACTAGTTGAAATTCAGTTCCTAAAAGCAGACACGGCCAAAGACTAGAGACCACTTTTTTTTTTTTTTTCCCTAAGTGG
>NW_008795129.1:5608696-5622436 GCF_000699145.1 Aptenodytes forsteri
CTAGAGACCACTTTTTTTTTTTTTTCCCTAAGTGGTGCTGGGAGGTTAACTTTGAAACACAAGGGTGATCTGGCCTCCAGGGCCCAGAAAACAGCCTCAGAAGACCTCAGCTTGAAAAAGCTCAGGCATACCTGATCTATCACGAGCTAAATATATCAGTTTAGGTCCAGCTGATTTACACAGTACTTGATATGCTTAGATTCAGTGAACATAACAAAATCTGTTAGTCAGAGCCTTGGACTGCCTCAAAAGGCTTGAGATGACAAGGCCAGGTCTCTGCTGCACAGGGCAGTGGGGTGCTGAGGGCTCCCTTAGCTGGAGCTGGGCTAGTGTCTTCCTTCCCAGCAGCCTCTGATGCCCTCAGAAGAACCTGGGGCAGAAATGCAAGGTGCTTCTCCAGCACCGAATAACCAGCTACTTTTTTGGTGATTTTTCCCCAGAGGAACCCACATCCGAGGAGTCACGGGTCTGTCCACTGCATGCTCCTACCTGGTTAGAAAGGGACTCTCTCTCGCTCCTTGCATTTATAAAAACAGCTATACCATCCAGCCATCACCCCTGTATAAGGACTCCTAGATAAGCCATTTGATTTTCAGCAGCACTAAGTCTTCATGAGTTTTCACAAAAGCTGAAAACTGAGTGACCAAGGATTAGGAGACAGACTCAGGTACTTATTTCTGACCACCCACGTCTCCCATCTATAGCCCTATCTCTTCTTTTTGGCTAGAGTGATTTCTCATTTCGAAGGCTTGGGAGTATGGGCTCTGCTCCATACCTTTCAGCAAGTGTGTGGCACTCCTTGTGCACAAGATGGTGATGAACTGTATCTCATCAGTGCCCTTTATCTTCTCCCCAGCAGCATAGAGAGTCTGTAATTTAACATGTAATTGTTAGAGAGATGTTCTGTGTGTGCAGCTGGTAAAGGAACAGTTTGGCTTAAGGCACTGCTAGGGTAAAGGGGTTTGAAGTAACCTAAAACACTGCGTGAACTAGACTCTCCTAGAATGGTTGATTATGAAAACCCTTGACCGTGTCTTCTAGTCAAACTGGAGCAGTCACTAGCTCCACCCTTTCCAGCCCTCCTGCAGCAGCTGGAGCAGCCAACAATACTCTTGAGGTTTCTTCTCTATTCTTTGCTGTCCCACTCCACCATACCCATATACTTTCATGTATCAAAAGCAGCTGAGCCCAAGCCCAGCTCTCATCACTCGTCTTTGGAAGAGCAAGGCTCAGCAGTGCAGGCAAAACTGAAGAACCCCAAGTTGCTTCCGCTTGAAGACCACCCCTCCCCAAACTATTGTGGCTCCAACCCTCTGCTGGCCAGGACTCTACTGCCCACTGAAGCACTCTGAAGTTCAAGACTGGTGGGATGCAGGCGTATCACTGATCACAGGCATTTGATAGTACCTCTGCATCCTGGAGAGCCAGTGCTGTGTCCACGTAGAGAGTGGCATTGTCCCTCTCACCCTGTGAGAAAAAAAAAAGGAAGGTAACCATTTTGTCTCATGAAGATTCTTCCATATGTAAGGATCACAGCATACATTCTGGACAAAGATCAATTATCCTTCTCAGCTATCTACTTCTGCAGAGTACTCAAGCAGTAATGTTTCAGACAGCACAAGTGCTAACTCCTTCACTGAAAGGCACTGAAATCAATCATATGAAGCAGAGCCAAAAAATTGCTGTTATTCTGCTGCTAGGCAGGAAAATTCGGAAAACATGGTAGGATAAATGCATCTGAATGCACTCAGCATTGAGGGGACAGACCCTGGAAGAGTGGTGAATCATAGTTGAGGGGCACTGTTTTCCAAGACCCTTGTAGAGTGCAACGGCTTTACGCATATGTAAGAGTGAGGCGTCTCCCTGCAGCAGAGCTGACTGTAAGTTCCAGCCCTCTTACTGCTGCTAAGGGAGGGGGTTTCCCTGCTTCAGTCACATTGAAGGTGAAACACAGATCCAGTCCAAGTGACGTGTTTGTCTCTGCAGTGTATCTGGTGATCATGACTGTATTGCCTATTCTATTGCATGCCTTCTCCAAAAAGGAAGAGAAAAACGTGAAGATCTTTAAACCCTCATTTCTTTTCTCTAGCATTACCTGAAGAAGGCAAACCAGAATCTGTTCAAAGTAGCCACTTGTTTCCGATTTTATGTCTTCTTCCAGATCAGAACCGTATTCTACCCAAGGGAAAGAGAAGGACAAGGGAAGGATTTGTTATTTGGGTGTTATAGTCAGGATATTATCAGTCACCCAAAGACACACAATAGCCTGACACTAGTCAAGAAGTTTGCTAGGGAAAAAAACCAGGGCTGAGATCAACTCACACCCTCAGTGATACCCAGGTTGGCATTCGCATCCAACTGAGTCACTAATTCCACTGATGTCCAAGGCATAAACACATACTATATCTCTAACGTTACCTCTAAGGAACCAGAGAGATACCAACTATTTACAAATACACATTTGATAAATTCCCATCTAGAGTGTATTTAATGGGGAGAAAAAGCCAAGTGCATAGCTATAGTTTTGTTTGTGTTCTGACAATAGCCTGTGTGGCCAAGCTGAACCAAATTTGTGATTTGCTGACTTTTTCCTCTAGCTGGATGGAGAGTTAGAAAGGGATTTTCAAATTCTCTCAGCATAGCCATGTTCTGTTTGCCAGGCTGAAAGCAGAGTTAGGTTGCACCTTCTTGCTTTTAAAAATCCCATTTTCCTGCTGACAGTGCTAGTTGGTAACACCATTCCTGCTGTGCAGTCAGGCAGTCACACATTGCTCTGACCACACAAATCAGAGCCCCAGGCACTTTACCTTCTTTGTACGCCTTGATTATCTCTTTGATCTGCGCTTTTGTCCGGGATGCCAGGATCTCTATGATAACACCTTCACTTGTTCCTACGCCCTTTAATAGAAAACACAGTGGAGAAATAAAGGTGGAGAAAGGCATCTAGTCATGGAGTGTGATTTATTGCTAGAGAAGTATGGTCAAGTGAGGAGTCAGAATGCAGCAAAATGTTAGGCTGTATGCTGAGCTATGAGAAACTGTCAGGATGAAACCTGGAGACACAAAGCACATTTGGTTTGAATACGGTTTCTTTTACTGAGGTGTCTAATTCATAAAGGATGATTTTATATAATCCTGCACTTCTGCAATGCATTTCTGGATCTGGATCTTAGTGTAAAGAGGGATGTGGGGAGACCAATGCTTGGCTAGTCAGTCCATCTTTGTACCATCTTAATAGACCTCTCTGCATCTGAAACTTGAAAAGATACTGTATCAATAGGTAGGATCCCAGCCAACCCCAGCATGGCCCTCGCACCACCACTCCTTGATTTCTTAAAGGTTTCATGTCTCAGGTGGGGGCATCAGGGCAGTAGCTTTGTGTCATTGAGCTCCATTCACCAGAGGCACTGCAGAAAGCAGCAAAGAGATGTTTAACTGAAAACCGTCATCTGTGAACGTTCATTTCTTGCCAAAGCTGAGTTTAGTCTTGCTCTTGCCTTCCCCAGGCTCTGTGAGACGTGTATGTACAGAAACTCTCATACACCCCTAAATATTAAAGCATATAATGAAGATATAAATATTTTCCCCCAGATATGCATTAATAGCACAATTAACTATTTCTCAAAAGCTACTGCTAATAACAAACTTAGTCATGCAACAGTCCAGCTACTATAATTTGTGTTAATAAGCACAGTTACAGGAAATTAACACTGGATCCATGCTGCTCCTTAAACATCAGCATGCAATTCGCTTACCTTCATGGCATCATGGAGCTCCTTGGCATCATATTTGAACGGGGAGTACATGAGAGCTACAATGAGCCTCTCAAAGTCGCCACTCAGTTCAGACTTCAGGCTTTCAATCAGATCCTGTTAAACACGCACCACACAGTTACATAAAAAGCCTCAGAGGATCTCTTTACTGCCTAGTGCTGTTTCCATCCCCACCGCCTACAGCAATGAAGCGGAATGACAGTATTGTATTGACAGTTTATTAGAAAAGGTCCCGGGACTGAAAAAGGCACCTAACTCCAAAATGGGATTTGTCTAGATCCTTCCACGTTCCCTGTTGTCCCATTACTCAAGCTTCTCCCAGGTACTAATTAATTCTGCAGCAAAGTAGGGAAGATAAAAATCTTCCTCCACCCTGCTTTACTCAGCGAGCAGAACCAGGCAGCTGAAGGCCTTGAATTGAGCAAGGGATGTAGCTTCAGACAGGGCCAATTCCCAAAGCCTGCATATAAACATGCACCCAGGACTTTTGCAGAATCAGGCATGCAGTCTGTTTGAAGATAGACTTCAAACTTCCCTTTCACTATAATGCAGGTTTTTTCGGCTATGACTCACCCTGTTTTAGTGGGATGCAAACACTCTATTCATTGTCCCATACTTCCCCCCCATTTGCTTCCCTTTCTTAGGCCCTTGCATGGCAGTCCCTCTTCCAGCAAGGGTCATCGGAGACTCCTGTTTCTATGCTGACCCAAGAGCCTACATTGCTCTTTCCCAACACATTTCCTTCTTTCCCCCTCTAACTGTGACTCTCAGACAACTAGCTCCAGAGTACAGCTGGTGGAAGAGTTTGCTGGTGGAAGAGTTTTCCCAATAAAAGTAAGATTTTTATCAAAGAGAGAAGGATAGACACAGAAAAACATGGGTGTGGATAACCACAGTTTGTTTTCACTTTCAGAATTTCCAAACAAATGTAATGAAATAAACCTTCAAATTGAACTTTCTTTGGCATTTAAAAGGGCCCCAAACCAAACCAATATTTTACTCAAAATGCCACTTAGAAAGGTATGAATTTTTGATTTGATAAAAATTACATTTTAAGTTAAAATAGATTTTTTAAAAATATTTCCTGTCAAAATGCATTTTACCAAAAAAATTACAATCTTTGGGGGGGAACACCAGTTTTTCCAATGAAAATTTAGTTTCACACATTCACCCCAGGTCTTATAAATAAATATTGATCTACTCATTTGCAGAAGACCTGCATATAGTTTACACCACACTTGCAGGATGAACTGTACACCCATTTACTACATCCTGCATGCAGCGAAACAGTGACTGAATATGGCTTTGTTTTGGAAGAACCTTTCCAAACTGTCCTTTGAAGGATTTGGCAATCTGTTGACGCTGCATATTGCTCCTCTTGGTTAGGACATCAATTATAGCTTGTTCATCAGTCCCTGTGGAGAGCAACAATAAACCATAAACACAGTGCACAAAATAAGTTGAGACTAGTCCAAAATCCCATTTTAAGTATTTAGACAACCTTCCCTAGCTTATTGCCTTCATAATGTAGAATTTTAAGTATGTATTGAGGAAACTTTAATTTTTAATTTTCCACATTAAAAAATGTTATCTTTGGCTGCAATTTTCTTAAGGAGTGGCTTTCAACTGGGCAATTATAAGCAGAACATAGAATTTACGCATGTGGTTGGAGTCAACTCACCAAGCCCTTTCATGGCCTTGTACAGAGTCTGAGCATCAGGTGTGGGGTCAAAGTTTAAAGCACCTGTCACGGACTTGCCCTCTGCTTCACTCTGAAAGAAGAAGAAAAATATGGGACTTTTCACCACTGCTTTTCATCAGCTGAAGAAAAAGTATTTTGGAAAGTGAATTGGTATTACTCATTGCCTACGCATGGGGAAGGCACAGAAGAGTGGAGGGGTTCGTTCAAAGTGTCTCAGCAGAGCTCCGAAGAGAACACAAGTTTCCTGCCTCCAGCTGCCTCTACCAGCCTTCAGCTCCTGGCACAAACATGAAGTGCAAAGCATGACTGACACTGCTGCAACAGTCATTAGGTGCAGGCAGTCTGGTAGAAAGAGCTGAGTAGGCTAGACTTTCTTATTCACCCGTTAAATACAACACTTCATAACATGTATACTGCTATTAGGAACTGCATTTCTTGGTGGTTTGGTGCAGGGTAGTTTTTACCCATAGTTTTTAGATTTCATGGAATAGTCATCTCTCACAGACCATTTTTCTAGGTAGCAACTTTATTCTCCTGCTGCTGCTTCACTTGTGCACAGCCGATTTCAAGAAGGAAGTATCTCCGCTGGAAGGATTTGGGCCAAGAGACTACTTTGAAGGAAGACATCCATCTGGAGAAGTGCAGGTTTGATGTTCTCCCCTGAACCAAGGGCCAACTGCACAGGAATCCTCCAGACAGACCCCTAAGGCACTGCCAGTGCTAGAGTCCCAGGACAGAAAGACACACCGACACTTATTCCAGTCACCACAAGGTAGTGGGGCCATCAACCAGAACCCAGGCTTAAGAGCTTGAATTTAACAAAAGCTGTTAGTCAAGGGACTGGCTTGAATATATTGATGCATCTCTAACAATAAGGTCCTATCAACAGGGGAGTACATGAGTGGTTATTCATAGAGAGTCATAACCACTTTATTCCAATAATGGACAGAATTTTCTCTTCCTTAGCAGCAGAGAGATTTAAGTTGCCCCAGGAAACTACTATGTTCCCATAAATTTACTTGCAGGGATATGGTTAATATCGAACTAATGATATCAGTATGACTTGACGGATTTTTCAATGGGGGTGGCCTCAGAGTCAGATAAAAAGCACCTTCAAATCAGAGCTTACAGACCCAAAAGAATTGCTATGGTTATCCCATCTGACTTGCATAACACAGACCACCAGGTGCCACCCAGCAGCCTCCTGCTATGGTGCAAATCCCTTCTGCTCTTATCTCCTGTGCTAAAGAGGGCTCTACCCCTCTTCTAGAGTCTCATCGAAGTCCTCCCCAGAGAAAAAGCCTTCAAGCAATCCTTGCCAGGTAGAAAAGCTTGTGGAAATTCCCTTCAGGACCTGCATTCCTGGTTTTTAATGAGAGGCTGGAAGGTTAACGGCTGCGTGCTCAGGAGTGCCTGTCAACAAATGCCAGGTCTAGCCTAGCACCACAGCTGAAGCATACCCACACTGTGCTGCACAGATGCTCAGGCTGGCTCTGAGCAAACCAGCTCAGGTGTCCTTGTTGAGTTCTTCACCGGTAGATGTAGCTGGCACACGTTTGCATGCTGGCCCCTTTGCCAGCCAAGCTCTGGGCTTGGCAAGCAAGCAAGAGGCAATGATGAGTAGCAAGAGAGGCAGTATGTTCATCAGTCAGGAAGATCTGGAAGAGGTCTTCAGTTTGCAGAAGTTTGCTTTACAGCCAGCACAGAGACAGACTCTTGTGCTACCATACCCTGCTCCCAGCAGAGAGAGCAGCTGCAGAGTGGACAGCGTCAACAGAAAGCTACATCTAGTAAGAAGTTTCAAGTCCCAATGACCACTGAGCAGCAAATTTAGGGCTGTGGTGAAGCTGTCACTGCAGAAAGAGCAATGACAGACTAAAGCATTGCCACCCCCAAAGGTTTGTCACCGGTCTGGAACAGGAGGTTTGGCTGAGCTGGTAGGACCATTGCAAGCGCTCCTTTTCTGCACCCTTTGAAGTCAGCCAGCACCATCACAACTGCCCTGGAAAGCAGGTTACGCTCAACCATCTGATTTTGCTCTGAGAAAGATGGACACTCCTCTCTACCAGCATACAAGGGCTCATGTGAAAGAAACACTCTGGACCTGTGCCTGGTGACTCAGGGAAAGAGGGAGTACAAAGCTGAGCTTTCATTTGGAGGCAGCAGAAACAACTTAAACAATAGTCTTTTTTTGGTACTAATTCCAATAAACGTTTACAGCCCATCCTGGCTCAAGTAGCACGCTCATGACTCACTCATACACTTCATTCTCCGTGTATTTAATTGTTCCAGCACAGGTACAATCACAACAGGTTTCCAGAGTAACCCTGTTCAGTTTGGTCTTGTTTCCCAGATTGATCCTACAATTACCTAACTGAAACTACTCAAGGCATCTGTGTAACGCCTATGTGAAGACGAATAATTGGCACAAAAGCAATGGAATCAGTGTACCTTACAGCTGATGCTCTGAAAAGTTTTACCTATAAATGAAGGGGAAGGGAATTAAAAGTTTTCCTACCAAAATATTTTCAAACCTAAACAGTAGTTTATTGAAAAGCTGGAATTTGGGGACAGGTAGGGTTACTGGTTTTTTTCAGTGGAATGTTTAAAAAAAAAATTTCACATTTTTTTCATTCTATTTGCTTTTGAACTCCATTTTTACGAAGGGTTTGGAAAACTAAAACAATTTTCTACCATCCTTCTTTTGCCCTCTCATCTTCTCTTCATGCCTCCACCACCTACAACACCAACAGGTAAGAGATTGCTAGAGCTTTCAAGGGCCTTTCTCCTTCTCCTTTTCTCACTCTAAGTTCTCAAAAGATTTCCAGCTTGGGGGCATGGGGTGGAACAGATCAGCAGAAAGGGAAAAATTAAAGTCAGAGCTACTCCAAGCTTTGGAAAAAGTCCGTTTTACTGTACTAAACTTCCAAAAGGAAATAGGGAGGCAGAGGGAGGTCAGCAGAAAGGAAGGTCACAATTTTAATCTTTCTGGGGGGAAAAGAAAAAAAGTCATGATACGTTTTGAGATCAGGGAAGTTGCCTATCTGAAGTTTGTCTGAAGGAAAGCAGGAATCAGCTCAGTATTCCCCAACCCCCAAGGTGTTTTGTTTCTCCGGTTCCCACCCCTCTGTTGCAAAATCATAACCGAGAACCTGAAAAATGGTCATGTTCATGCAAAGTGGTTTCTCACTCCCTGATGATGTATTGCACCTGAGGTAACACAATACACTGCAAGACAGCTCTCCTACACTTCCCAAGCACCTTTGCCGGCACGTGGCAGCAGAAGCCCCTTTAAGGCCCCCTGCTCAGGTCACCCCTTGCACAGGCTGCTGAAACATGAAGCCTTCTTCACAACCAGGCAGAAGGGGAACACAAATCTTTCCAAAGACGACATGAAAGGAGCCAAGAGAAAGCCTGTGCGCTACTAGCAGTGGAGGTGGGCAAGGGACTGGGCTGGGAAAGAGGACTTCTCTACCAGTATTCCTCCATCACATGTCTCCAGCAGGTCTCTTCTAGGCCTTGGCTTATAGGCATCTGGAGGTAAAGTCCGGGGGTACACCTGGCCTTCCACATAGGCTCATGGGAGAGCTGCCATCGATGGCAACAGAGCTATGCACGTCACCAGAGCTGCCCCCTGCCTGGCCTGAGCCGTACCCTGGAGGCTGCCTCAGCACACCCCACGAGCATCCCCCCCATCCTGCCACATTCCTCCCAAAGCCACAAAAGTTTAAGAGAGACATACACAGTGTTTCTGGCTCCTAGCAGATAGACAGGGTGTCTAAGCCCACATCATCGTTGCAATATTAAAAACCCCGAAGGAAAAAGACACTGCGGCTTGACCACATCTCCTTCCATGACCACAGTCTGCCAGCACAACTTGGGAACAAAACGGGGACAGGCCAGTGCCCTGCACTCACTGCCACAAGAGAGGGGAGCAGATGAAGAGCCTGCAGCTTTCAGACCTAATGCAGACCCCAGCTGTGTTACTTTGCTGCTCCCCAATACTGTCTCCCCATGTACAAAGGCACACAAACACCCCCTGCACTCAACTGAAGGACCAGGGAGAGTCTGCTTTTCTTCTTAAAGCCAGCAATCACATTAACACCTTCCTTAATCAAGGTTTTGGAAGTGCTAAAAGCTATTTTATAGTTAGAAAAATCAGTAAATAGGTCTGGCTGTTTTTTAAAGGGAAACATTTCATTCCCACACAGTGCCTGATGCAACTTATAAGTCAAGGTGTCTTACTTTAGTATTTCCTCTACTTACCCAGGCCTTCCACCATGCCATTCTGGTCTCAGTAGTGATACCTGGGTCTGTTGGTGAAGAAAACCACACGTATCACACTTCACGGTTAGCGAAACTGAGATTTGAAGGGGGTGGAGGGAGAAGAGAAAGAACGAAAGAAAAGTTCTTTTCAATAAACTTACCACAAGAAAATTGGAATAACTGTACTCCTCAGGAGGCTTATTTCCTCTGGAAGCTGCAAAATGTAACTGGCCTCTCTGTGCTGGGAACACACAGGTATAAACCATCCTTATCTACAAATTCCACGGGGCAACGCCCTCAGACATGACTCAACCTGTTTTTTCACATATGATCTCACAGGGAGAGATCAAGTTGCTTAATAAATGAGGCTTCCTTTGTGAGGAGCCCTACATTCAACCCCTTGACTAAAGCTCATTGTAATTTTTCCACTGCTTCTCCCCACACACACCCTTCCCCGCTAACATTTTGGCCTCTGGCACCAACACAATGTGCAAATTACAACCAGGTAATTTCTTGGCATAAAACTCCACTGAGACTTGGTGAGTTCTGCTACAACAGAATAAGCCACTCACTCATTATTACCGACTCTTTCTACCTCTGGAACACAGCAAAACAGGACTCTAGAAACTTAACAAGCCCTCCTCTACCTCCCTTCCTTCAAAAAAGCTTATTTAAAAAAAACAAACAAACAAACCCCAACCAACAAACACAGCCACACCCCACACCATACATGCCCTACATCTTACAGTAAAGCTCAATAAAGCAGCAGACTGTACAGAGACTTGGGAGGTCCCCCCAGTCCCATACCTAGACTTGCATGGCATCAGTCAAGAAGTATCTCTAGGCTAACATAGGACCAGCACATTTAAGGCTAACAACTTTCAGTAATGCCAACCCCAGCAAAGTTGTCATAGGGCTTGCACTAGCTGCTGTGACATGTTAAGGCTTAGGAGTACAGTGTGAATTTTTTTTTTTTTCCCCCTTTTTGTGTTTGTTTTAGAAAGAGCTGAACAGCTCTTAATGCTTTAATTTGGAGAAATGCTTCTGTGAAATCAGCCGAAATATCTTATGGTTGTAGCAATATTTTCCTGTCTAGACTTTTGTCAGAATCCACCCGTGCCAACTTTTATTTATTTATTGTAAATGGAAAGCTGCCCTGATGGAAACGTTCCCACCAGCTATATCTTAACCCTTGCTATATAGCAGCTTTGCCCCCTCTCACATTTACAGACCCACATGGGATGCTGGGTAAACACCAAACTATGGACCTCTCTTATTTCCTTCCCACACACGGCTATTTCACTTAACCCAGCAGGGTCCCCCATGGCCTGGGAAGCTGCCCTGGCTATTCCCAAGAGAACGAGTTGTGCCAGCTGCTCCTGCCTCAAACGCATCCATCATATGGCAAGTTGTGAAGGAGGAGGCATTACCCTTGGCATAAAAAGCATGCCGCTAGGGTCTGCACTGGCTTGGTTTCTAGCCATGTTTGACAGGCAAGTTTATCAACAGCACACAGCAAGGGGAGTTCATGAGCAGTCCTTCGTTCCTCCTCCTCCTCCTGGGGGTAAGGTGGATTTGCAAGCAGGGTGGATTTGCTTTTGCTGGATCCCATGGCTGTGCCTGGCTGGCTACATATGCTTTTTCCCTGTGTTGGGGTTTAATTGGGTCAGCTTGCCATGGACGTCAGCTTTCTTGAGGACTTCAAGGACAAAGAAGCCCTTCTAGACAGAAAATCAGAGTCACAGCAAACAGCTGTAGGTCACAGAGGGGAGCAGAGACCAAACCAGACAGAAAATGGGAAAAAGCCCAAGTGATCATTCTTGCCAGCATGAACTAAAAAGGCTGTGAAGGGACATAACAGGAGATTTTAATGCAGAGAAACACTGGCCAGATTTTAAGAAATCAATATGGATGGGCTAGGAAAGGTCTGGAGAACCTGAACCCTGCAGCAAGACTCAGCAGTGCTGCACAGTCTTACTACAGACCAGAGCAGTCAGCACTCACAGGCCAGTGGAGCAGGAGGCAGACACTACAGTCCAATATCCCTTTTGCTTGCGCAGATGCTGTTAAACTGAGCAGCTTTAAACATGAACAGACTCATCTTCACTACAGTTTTTGTCCCTCCCTTAACACACTCGCTGTGTATGTGAGGGAGCTTATCCATCATTCAGGTACTTTACTACTGTGTACCAGAGAGACACACACATCTTTTACAGCAGCAGTAAGCGATGTAAGGCACAACCTCACATATAGCTCGGTGATTACCCTCAGGAACATGCAAAACTTCAGAAGAGGGGCAGAAGATGATGCACAGGTTCTCCCAAGCCTCACTGTCTCACCCCCCACCAAGAGACCTTTTTTCATCTCAGGTAACACTCCATTTTGGAAAGTGAACTCCAAATGCACTAACAAGACTGTCAATAGAAACTCTGCCCAACATCCTATTGAAGTGGTTAGAACTTGACTCAGACAGTGATCCTGTTTGCTTGTACTGTGGGGTACTGTGCTACCCCACAAAATACAGTCATCTTTCAGCTATCTACAAAATGGTTACCTGGGCAGTAGGTCAATTGTGCTGTGGGTACAGACACCTGTAAAGTGTCTCCACAGTAAATCTTTCTCAAGCCTCATCTGCAGGCCTCCTCTAGGCTTTCAGAGAGCCCCTGCTCCTGCCAATATGGCCAGCACAGCCATCAGCCAGCAAGAGTGGGCAGAAACCTCCAGCAGAAGAAGCACATGCACCATAATCAGGTTTGGTTCGTGGGTTTTTAAACCATTTCGTCCAAATCAGTTTTCAGCTAGACAAAATGAAGAAGCTACCAGGGTATTTTGCTTTTCTTGACTCCGCCCTTGGGACTTTCCAAGCTTGAATCAGTGACATTGGAGCTGCCCCTGATATATACTCAACCAGTGTAAGGAAAGTTTTAAAAGAAATCACAAGCAAGATTTTGCTCAACCTTTTTCAAACCCCCAAAATATTTAAGGCACAAAGTAAAGGTGCTGATAGCCTTAAAAAGTGCATTACTGGCATTGCTTCACAAAGCTTTTGCCACCCATTAAGCTCTGACTACTCTGTTTTAGGTCAAATGAGAGCAGTCTAAAGGATACTCTGATTTAGACTGAGGGTGACTAAAGTCTTCTAGGGTACACAGGCAGCCCTCTTTTCCCCTTTCCCATCTGTAGGTTGGTAATGTCTGGCCCTGTGCCTGGCAAGTTTCAGGCCAGGAGCAGACTGCTTTGGAACATGAAAGCTTATGGAAACCAGGTTCTCAACTGCTCAGCAGTTTCACTTACTCCATGGCTTTCACCTCTATTAGAACTTTTTCAAGCCTAACAAGAACAGCACGGCCCATTGGTAATTTCACCCCAAAGTTTGTATTTGTTTGTTTTTTCAGCCAGGAACTTTGAAATCAAGTGGAATCACTCTGGAAACAACAGACCAAACACACAGATACTTTTATGCAAAGTGATAATCTGATGAATCATATAACATAACTACTTAAATTTGAGGAAATCAGAGCTCACCCCTCAGACCAAACAGGAGAGAGGTATTCTGTTACAAGGCTAAAAGCTTAATAACTTTCTCCAATCCAGCCTGTAAGTAATACCATGTAGAACTGTAGCTCTGATGAGGAGACGGTTCAGCAAACTGCAGAATTTTCTTGTATACATAAAAGAAATCACCAAACTCATGCAGTACTATGCTTTCCAGGCCTGGACACAACCTCCTTGCTTACAAGTCTTTTACCTCTACACGCATTATTAACAACATCTTTCATTGCCTTCCAGTGACTTACACCAGTTTCTTGCCCCAGCAGCTGCTGTGTTTGCAGACTGGCTTGCACTCTCTCACTGTGCAAACTACTCTAGTTTCATCCTGCATATTTTAAGGCATTGTGCAAACAAGTCCAGAGACCACTACCTTCTGCTTCTACTACTCCCCCTTTTTTTTTTTTTTTTTTTTTTCCCCTTTTATTCCTTATTAAATTGATTCAAGCA
>NW_008795129.1:5622906-5658596 GCF_000699145.1 Aptenodytes forsteri
TCTTCTGCTCCCCCTTTTTTTTTTTTTCCTTTTCTTCCCATTTATCACTACTTAAATGGATACAAGCAGCTGAATGCCCTCACAATTCTTAAGAGCAAATGCCCTTACATCTACTAATCAGCTCACCATCACCTGAAATCAGATCATTATATGGGAGAGCTGTGTAAATTTGCCAGCAAGCCAACCCAAACAAAAAGTTATTGTCTGTTTATGAAAGAGGTGTGAGCTGGGGAAAACGAGCAGATGGGGAAGGCAGCAGTTTTGATTAAGGAGAGCATCTGTAATGCAAAAATAAAGTCAGTAAAGCCTAAAAAAATTGTACTCACATACCTGGCAGCTCAGTGCTTACCCTGCCCTTTCCTCTTGTGCCTTTGAACCATCTATCACAGTGAAAATGGCCCCAAAATAGGATTATTTCCATTTGAAAATTACTACCGCAGCTTAATTGTCCAAGTTTCCTTTATTACTGCAAGCAGCTTTGTGCCAAGTATCGTAAGAGAAAATTCATGTCTATATATGTTGGGGGGAGGGGGGTGTTCAATCACAGAAGCAGCAATAGAGTAAAAACTCAGGGCTTGATTCCCCTCAGCACCTTGGTAGCTCAGGAGGATGAGTCAGCCAGTGCTGCAGGGGACTCTGCACGGAGGTTTGCACAGGTTAGCAAAGGGTGTGTCGACTTCACCTTTCCAGAGCACCTTTGCTGCACAGGGCCCCTCTGCTGCCGGTGGGAGAGCCAGGGTGAGGCACTAACACAAACACAGCAGAGCACGGCCCCTTGGCTTGCTCTGGCTCTGCTCTGCTTCTGGCTGACTCTGGCTGAGCATTTTTCTGCTCATTCCTTTCTTGCGCTAGCGCTGGTGCCAAGGAATTCCTCCCAGTCGCCCTAACAACCATTCTGTGCGCAAAACAGGCAATTGCTGCTCTTGTTTAACCCCAAGGGCCAACAAAGAAAGCACCCTCTGAATCAAAATGGGCAAAGGCAGCTCACTTGGGTCTGATGGGGACATGACAGATGCCAGGAGTTCACATGCCAACAGCGGGTGCTAGGCAGCATTTGGGGAGCCTTTGGATGCTTGCGTGTGAAATGTTTTGTGCATGTCCCCACCTACCTCTATGGGAATTGTTTATTGTGTAGTCCTTGATGGAATAAGTACAGGTGTCTACACAATTAAAGACAGGCCTGCTGCTTGAAATGACCCTGCGATGGAGACAGACTTATACAGAGCAGCCTAAGGGAGAAGAGGAAAAGTCCCTGGATGTGTCTGAAGTCCAGCTGTTTGTAGCAAGGCAGCAACATACCCTTTACTGCTTGCATTGACTGGCATGTCAGACAGCCTTTCTTGGTAAGATATGCTTTTCTCCAGCTTTTACACACTTGTTAGTAGTGATGGAGACATAAATTACTTTTACTAAGGGTAGAAAAATAGTAGGTTTGCTACACTGCTAACATGGCGTACAATGTAGGTGTCCAGCCTTCCTGACCAGCCAAGGTATCCACCAATATCATTATACGGCCAAGAGCCACAAATCACACACTACCTAGCTCAGAGAGGAGAGAGAAGCCTTTGGTTTGGCACAGGAGACAATAATAACTCTTCAGAAATCCTGCTGTCCTGCTGAGGTCTGGGGTAGGCTGGACACAGCTGGGACAAGGGGCCACCACTTGATGCCATCCTTTGTAGCCCGTACTGCCTTGCAACCCTGACTGCTCTGCAGCAGGAATTGAGCCAGCAGCCCCTGTCACAGGCTCACCCTGATGTTGATCATGCACTACTGCCCCAAAAGTAGCAGCTGCATCTGGATTACTCGAGATCCACATAGAGTTCAAGCATTGTGGAGTGATCTGTGCCGAAGGAGGTTAAGGTTAAAAAACGAGAGAACATGGTGTCACTTCTGATTTCCTGGTAAAATTAGAGGCAATACTAGTGCTTCAGGGAACATCCAGCTTTGGCATTGACTCCTTGTCTGCTTGTATGTCTCATTTTGATTGCATTTAGTGTTCTTTTTCACGTTCTTCTCTACAGCTAGATTTGCCTGGAGCTTTGAAGTGGCCATATTCCAGCCCAGAGCTGGCTACGCTGCATCCTGGAGCAGGCTCCTTGAGATGCTCCTAGTTTGGCTAGGCTAGGAACAATGGCTTGTAATTGCTCAATGGCACAGTCTGGGAATACTGCATAGTAGTACTATGTCTGGGTGCTAGTACCAAGGGCCTAGAACACTTCACTTGAGACCATGGCCCTGTTGAGTTTGAAGAAGTAGGGAGCCAAAGGGCAATCGCTGATTTAAAGAGCTCACAGACTATTAGGGCAAGATGTTATCATGACATTGTCATCAAAAGAAACAGAAAATAGGAAGAACTTTTCCAACAGGTGCAGATGTTTCTCTGTGTTCCTCTGTCACCTGTAAAACCAGTGGAAAGTCTCCCAGTGATTTTGGTGAGTGCTGAGCCAGACCCATGGCCTTTTGGTTGACTTTGGTTTCCCTCCCACTGCTGCAGAATTGCAGTGACACTACTGAAGTCAGTGTGGCCATGCCAGTTGCACCGGTAACACTGCCATTGGTATCCAGACCTCTGTTTGTGTACACTCAGATGTCTTGGTGGGCATAGCAAAGGCATTTGTGTCTCAAAATCTTGACAAAGGAAAACAGAGGCAAAGAGACATGAAATATTGCTTTCCTCTCTTGGGACATGGTGTTCAGTTTCTACTGAAGTACCTATGATCTTTATCACCTAAGCAGACCACTGGGGACAGTTTACATGAGCGCTCACTTGCGCTCATGGGCAGGAGAAAGGCTTTGATAAATGGGTCTGCCTGTGACAATTTGTCATTCGAGGTATAGACAGGTCGCTGAGCCAGATCTCACAACAATGTGGATACTTACACATCCTTCCCCTCTCTGGAATGCCAGCTTCTAGGAACCATTAAAGAAATCACAGCTACTGAGAATGTATGTGGGGGAATTGTTTGGTTTTGTATTTTATTGTATGCCTACAAAATTGCTGTTGCTTTCTAAGAGAAACCAACATATTTCGCAAATTGTTTTTGTGGTAACAAGAACAGAAAACAGGGCAAATAATCTTAGAGAAGACTTTTGCATTAAAGGTACTAAAAATAGGAATAGTGCTGCTAAAACAGCCAGCTCTCCTTAAGCTGAGGGCTGTGGTCTAGCTGTGTTAGTTGAAAATCTTCCAAGTGTTCAATATTTTTCCTTGGAGACCTCTGCCAGATATGGGTGGGTGATCTAAGACCAGCCCCTCTGTGATACTGAGGTGATTAGAGTCTACTGGGTCAAACCAGAGAGGATGTGTTCAGGGTCATGGAGAGAGCAAGAAATCAAAACAAGCTCTCCCAAGAGCCAGACTCACAGTGTCACAGTGTCTCAATTGCAGAATGGCACGAAGTATTCATTCGTGCCTCAACAGACCACCTTGTGTCCCAAACGGTGGGTTATTTTCGACACCAATTTTTGTCACAAAGATGATAAACGAGAGCTGAACATTTCAGACATGGAATTGTTGATATCAGCTCATAGATCAGCTCGGTTAGGTGCAAGAACAGAAGAGGACTGATAGTCAGGGCTTGTTCGCCTGCAGGATTTTACTCAGCACATGTTTCAGGGTTGATCTGTGTCTCTTTGATAGTGACACAGCACCCAGGTCACAGCTCACCAGTGAGTGTGTCTGTATGAAGTGCAGTGTAGAAAACACAGCACGGGCTCAGGCACACTGCCTCTTTACCAGCTTGGCTCTGCATGGAGGCTGCAAGAGGCAGGGGCATGGCCAAGGAAGGAGTGGCTCTGAAGAAGGTGAAGGAAAGAGCCTGGAAAGAGAGACTGACCATAGAAGGAGCTGAGGAGGGACAGGTTGTGGTCTATGAATGCTGGAAGGAGGAAAGATGGCTGCCCCAAGGCCTGCCCCAATCTTCCTTCATGGGTCAGCCTGCAGTGGAAACAGAGAGCACTGAGCGGTGGGATTACCAGGCTACAGTTACCTAGCTGCAGTTCTGCTATTGAATGGCCCAGAAATGCTGAACCCCTTCACGGTCCAAGAACTGAACCTCAGTGGAAGCCTTTAGCCATCAGACCATTTTTAATTGCAGAGATCTAGTTTGGTGCAAGATGCATAAAAATAGATGCTGTTGGCTTGGGGGGCAGTCATCTTCTCCAATTCTGGGCATTAGGGAAAGCGTCACATCGCTGCAAAAGCTGTATGATGCCTGGAGCGTTGCTTTTGTTAGGTCAGCATGTCCAGTTCTGGTCCTATGAGCTTTTGGGAATCTCACCAGAGATTTGGGCATTTCCTATATAAGCAGGAAAAGTACTGCATTTTATCACAGGTTGATGGTAACTGCAAAACAAATGAAAACTCTTATCCCAGGGGACTTTTACAATTCCCATTTCCAACTTCCATTTCTAGCAAAAAGCAGTTCTGTCTCCTGATGTGAGAGTGTGCGCACGTGTCTACATGAAGCAGGTCAATCACGTAGATACACACCTGCATTAACTCCCTTCTAAGGTTACAAGCATGCAACACTACGGACAAAAGCAACCTGATCTACCAGGGTGAGCATGTATTTCCAGCAGCAAGCTGCTCCCTGCTTAGTAACTCTGCAAGCCCCAGCCGAGCATGTGGACCTCATGCTCGTGGTGGCTCAGACGGATGCTGGTCGGTCGTGAAGGTGGGGAGCACCAGAGGGAGAATGGCAGCGACGTGGCCCACAGGTTTTACAGCTGGGGAGTTGTTCCTTGGCAGGACAGACGAACAGAGAGCACCTGGACAGCACGCTCACTTTGTGGGCGGTAGAAGAGGCTGTTGCTGGAGCTGGAACTGCCGGTTTAAGCAGGGTTTCCACAGCAAAACCAGCTTGAAACAGATTCAAATTTTTTTTGTTTTACAGCACTGCCAATTTCCCACTCTGCTCTGGAGAAGTCCGAGCGGGTTGCTCTGCTGTGGGAAATAGGCTGTCGAGTCCTGCCCTCCAGCGGCAGTCCGGCCAGGCCTGCCTCCCCGACCACCATGGCCGCCGTCCCCCTCCTCAGCCCTCGAGAGCCCTGGCCTGCCCTGCCCTGCCCTTACCAGAGCGCTGTGCGCTGTCAGCAGGCCACAGCCCAGATGGCCACTCTGGGGTGGTACCATGTGCCATAACGTTCCTGCGCCTGTGTGCGGTGCCCTCCCTTCTGCAGGTGACAGCCCTGCCAAGGAGCATCTCCTGGCTGGCATTGATTTGGGTCTCACGGCATCCATGCCGGGAAATGCTCTGTCAGCCCTCACAGGACAAACACACGTTAACTATTTCCTTGCGGTGTGCAGCCGGAGGGTCAGGATTCCCACCGGTGAGGAGGAGGGGAAAATGCTGGGTCGTCAGGCCCATCGATGAGGCAGGAGGAAGTGCGGGGGGGATTCACCCCTCACCAGAGGGGCAGGGGAGGTTGGGGCAACCAGGGGCCTCGCTGGGACTCCAGTCCCCACCTCTCAAAGCGACGCCCAGCCAGGGTGACGGGGGTACAGTGAGGCTGCGATTGCCTACGGCCCCTTTTCCACCCTGGGGCGTGGAAGAGCTCTGCTCAGAGCATGGCCTCCACGGCAGCTTCAATCACCTTCTGCTTTGTTGTGCTGAAAGACAGGCAGTGACAGAGCACCTTGGGGCGCACAGGCAACCCTACAATAACAAGCCAGCAGGCTCTGGGGGGCTGACATTTGCCCTCAGCCTGCTGTCTGAGCAGCAGCAGACTTTTAGGGGCAAGTGCTTCTCCACAGCTTGTCCTCTGCATGCAGCTCTGCAAGAGCTGGTTAGGAAAGCAGCTGCTGGGCTGCATGCAGCTCTCCAAGAGCTGGTTAGGAAAGCAGCTGCTGGGGCCAGACTGTGGCAGAGAGACATCATGCACTTTCCTTGGCTGCAAACACACCGACGGGCTATTTTTACGCTTATTTCCTGCTGTTGAGTTGGGGCTGCTCCTGAACTACCAAAAATACTGGAATGCCAGATGTGAGTCATGCACATGGCCAGCACCGGGAGCCTCTCCCACCTCTTTCCTCTGCCCCAGGGGGAGCTGCAAAGGTACCTGGAGAGGAAAGCTGGCAGCTGCTGAGTCTGAGAGGAGCCACCATAGCTACAGCTGCAGAAACTGTCTGGCCAGGAGTGCTGGGCTGTACAGTTCAAACAGCCAGAGCTGGGCTCTGTCCTTACAGCAAGGGAAACTGAGGCACAAAATGAAGGGCAGAGAAACAGCCATAGCCTGATTTGCCTGCAGTAGCATCACAGGAGGGAAGGAAAGGAAAGGCTTAATGCTGGCTGTACCACCCCACAAAAATGACTCTGCAGGGTTGGTGAACCCAGGGGTGCTCCATCAACTCCTCGGAGCCCCTCTTGGCACAAGCAGGCTGCAGCTCAGGCCCCCGGAGAGCAGACAACCACTGCCTGTGCATGGCTCAGGAAAAGAACAACAGGATTCACGGGGATGCAGAAAACTCACTCTCCAGATACATCTTCCAGTAGACCGTGGCAGAGCCACTGTCTGAGGCCACCTGGGAAGCATCCTGCCTGCTCTTTCCCAGGCAGGGCCTGGCTGGCCTGGGTTAGAGGCAGACCTGCTCCTTCACTCCTGCACGTGGCTGGGAGGGAAATGAGCTATTTCCTATTTTGACCTGTGAGTCACTTCAGCGATGCAGAAACCATTAGTATTGGCAAAAAATAGAGCGAGCTGGGAAACTCCAGACCCTGCAGAGAGCTGTAGTTTCTCCCTGCCCACTTTTTCCCCTAGAGAAAGAAAAGTGCTGCAAGGCACCAGTAGTACCTGGTCATACCTGCTAGCTTGGGAAGAGTCAGACCCCACCAGGGTCTCTGTGACTGTTCTGGTGGATGGGCTGTCACTTGTGGTCTCAGACACGGGCTGCGTGCATTCCTGGAGCAGGTGGCTCCTGGTGACTCATGGTAGACCCAAGTCTACCATCATGATGGCGATGGCTTTTAAGGGTTATTAACTACCTTCTGAAGGCACCTGTCTGCTGAAGACATTGCAGCATTTCCCAGCTGGCACCAGGCCCAACAGCATCACCGCTGCACTTGGCATCCCCTTAGTGCCGAAGATCCCAACACACCTTACACAGGTGGATCAGAAATCCAGAAAAGAATAGGAAAAAACCCTAAAGCTGACCAGGACTAACCCCTACATCTAGGCATGTTCACTTTTAACTAAGCTATTCCTAATGCACAAGGAAAGAGAGGCACAAAGCAGCCACAGTTGTGTTTTTGAAGAGGATGAGCTGCCACATATGCTTGCCATATTTTCCCATTGGTTTTGGTTGGCCAAATATGCCTTTGATGATGAAGGGGAATCTTGGGACTCTTGTTTTCAACTCAAAACATCTTCTTACATACTTAAAAAAATGGAGACTAGAAAACATTTGAGGGCACTTAGTATTTTACCTTAACAGTGCATGAGCCATGATCAATAAGGAAACAGTCGCTTTATTTAGTAACCTGTGTCAAATGCATGCATGCTTACTACATGTGGGTATGTCTTGACTGCTATGTTCCCCTGTGCCCTCTGGGAAGACTCATGCTCTAAATCCATATCCCTCTGCCATCAGAGGGAAAAGTGTATACCTCCAGTGTGAGGTGTTCTGGGTCACAGGACCTAGGACATTTCTGCAGGGACCCTATTTCTATCATGAAGAAACAGACAGTCTGCACCCAAGAAACCATGGCGCAGAGGCTCAGCAGGATGAAGGAAGACACCAGCATGGACGAAGGGCAACTCAGCGGCTGCATGGCAGTGACCGGCTGGCATGAGGAGAGCTCACTTCAGTGAGCTCTGTGGCAGAGACACAGATGGGGTTATCTAAGGACCTTCAGTGAAGTATTTATCCATGCACAACAATCCTGCATCTCTGAAAGCTTAAAAGGAAACATTTCTCAATCTATGTCACAGGCAAAACCTTTCAGCAGGATGTTCCCTTTCTTTCAGGGAACTCTTTCATCTCATCATCTCACTGGTCTCCTGAGCTGCAGTCAGAAATCAGAGTAATACCTAGCTAGGAAACTTCCAGCATACCCTCCCTTGCAGTGAAAAGGGGGGTCCTCAATGTGCAGGGAGGGGGGAACTTTGCTGCAGAAACCGATGAAGCTTGAGATGAGTCCTAACCCAAAGGGCAAAGCACATTCACAGAGTAAAGATCAGACAACTTCCAGCATGGGCAACATGCTCTGCCTGTGGTTTCTTAAGGAATGGAAGGATGGGGAAAGGGCATTTTTTTCAGTTCCTGGCTCAGATTGCTGAAGCCAGTAAAATTCTTGCTGCTGACTTCCATGCAGCCAAATAGGGTATGCTGGTGTATGTTCACATGTAAATGCCACTCCCGAGACTGTGAAGTAAGTTTGATGAAAGATGCTAAATCAGCATTAGAGACTATTTATAGACAAGTCCGTAACCAAAGCCCTGGATCTGCACATTCCCAGTCTCTGGGGAAGTTCAGGTCAAATCTGAATTTTGTTGTCTCAGGCATGCATAAACCTAACCAGCCACAGCTGCAGCCAGTGTCGGGTTTTTGTTAATGCAGAACAAAAATGCCCAGAGCCTTGGCTCCGGGACCACTTTTGTTTATCTGACCTCTTCCGAGAGCCTGAGCCTGCCTTTCGCATAAGAAGCAGATGGAGGAACAAAAAAGAGCGAAGGCCGCAAAACCATTCCGGGTGATCATTGTCTTGCCAGCTTGGGGAGCAGAGTGAGAGCAAGCTGGGCTCTTTGTCAGGGCCCCTGTGCAGCACAGCTCCAGGCAAAGGATTTTGGCTCCCATTACCAGCATGACCAGTTGGAGCTGCCAGAGGGAGCAGGGTGCCCGGCTCAGCCACCACGCAGCTCCCACCTGCTTTGCCATGATGACTTCATGTGGCTACCAGACACCCAAAAATCAGTGCCCACCATTTTTGCAGATGAGGCTTACATGGGCTCAGGGGACTGTGTGTGTGCGAGGACCAGTTTCCTTTCCCATTGCACACAGGGCTGTGGCTGCCATGCTGGGCAGACTGAGTGCGTAGCACAGCTCAGCAGCTTTGCAGCAGCCTTGACTACCCATAATTGCAGCCTGCTGGGGTTGGAGGTTTTTGTGGCCTACCCCTGTTGACCTTCTTGCCTCTCTTATGTTTCCACCAGACCCCCCCCTCCCGCCCAATCCTCAGTGGGGCTCAAAGGGATACAGAGGAAGCGTTACCAGCAGAGAAGGAAGAAAAAACTAGCTTCAGAGACAGGGAGGGAGTTATGATACAGTCCTCCATCCTTCAGACAAGACTCCTAAAAATCAGTAGTTGTGTTTGAAGCCTGGTGACTCCAGTGTTTTCATAGGTGTAAGATTTGCCATAGAACTTCTCTTTGCTAAAGTCTTGAGCTCTAGCATCTTATCTTGCGTGGCTTTTACTTTGTTGTTTCTATGCGTTAGATGACCTCTCTTCGAGATAGCAACAGTAAGTTCAGATCCTGCCCCATGTGTCAGTCAATGTTTGAGCACTGATTCTAGTGGAATTTACTCAGCATTTCTACCCTGCTACCTGAGACCTAAAAGGGTTTCCAACAAACGATGGCTTACCTTTGAATTAGGCAAAGACTGAAATTCTCAGGCTAGAAACAGGAAACTGAGGCACAGAACATACCCTTGTCTCTAGTCAAATAATGAATCAGTAGCAACTTGGGGATGGGAATGCTGACAGCCCAACCCCACGTTCTCCTCCTGACCATTAGATGGCTGAGCTGATTAGAAACCAGGTACAGACAAGCTTATCCCCTCTTAAAATGATCCTGCAATGAAATTCTCTGTAGTGTTTAACCAGTAAGCACTTTTATTGTTGATTTTGAATCCATTAAGACTACATTATGTTGGATTACAAGACTTTGGCTACATCTCCCACATTTGCATGCAGGCATTACATTTGCAAGGTTTCCTCAGAAAAATGGAGCAGGCGCATAAAATGCATAAAGGTTATATGATTATAACATGGAAGCAGCATGTCAGTTACAGAAATTTGTACCACATGTACCAGTAACAAACCCACATCCCCATGTAAAACTTCTTTGTCCCTCAAAAATCCAACTGCTTCCTCTGTCCCTCATCTCCATGCCCCGGCTGTCTATCAGCCCACATCCCCACTGTTTCTGAAAACACACATCTTTTTCTAAAAAAAGTTTAGTACAGTACATTTTTTTCCCTTAAAAACTAAAACATTTCTCCTTCACTACCCCCTCCCCCCCAAATGAAGAATCTATCATAATCTACACATCTGTTCAAGCACTGTTATATGTTAGGAATCTCTATTGCATTATTCAAAAGTATCAGATCAGTAACAAACTTCTAAACAAACTAGGATGACCCAAAAATTCCCCTTCCCCCAAAACTAGAGAACTGAAAACACTATACTGCATTATCACACTTGCATGCATGTATCCTGAGCCACCTGTATTTATTCACCTTAAGCCCCTTTTAATAAATAACTGTCCAGCAGTAACATCCAGAAGTGTGCTGTCTCCTCCAAATTAAACTCTATATTTACAGAAGTAGGGCTGTTTTCTCAGTGAAATGTGTTTTTTTAAAAAACAAAACAAAATAACAACAATAAAAACAGCAAACGATTAAAGAGAGAAAGCATATTACTGATCATGTTGTCTAAAGACCAACAGGAGTAAAAAAGCATTAGGAGCACCAGGTGCACATGCATTTGAACTGGTACAGTTCATGAAATAATGTCATTCATTGTTATGCTCGCTCATTCAGACGAGGAGCTGATTCTTTTCCTCTCTCTTTTTTCCTTTTTACATTTAGGACCGTCTGCTCTGCAGGCTACTCCCACAGATGGCAATACATGCACTGAGGTTGAAAGATGGCCATAAATATGCTTTGATCAATGTGGTTCTGTATCAGCTTTGAACACATGGGGTTTCCCTCCCTGCTGCTTTGCACCTTGTGTCATTTCACATCTGTGCTAAGTGTGAGCCAAAGGTCCCCCGAATCCACATTTTTCTCTTGGATTTGGGGAAGCATTAGATACTCACTTTTTGCAAGTTTCAAATGATGCTATATGCTGGAAAATACAGGGGAATCATCCCACATAGGAACATTTCTTAGCAGTGTCACTACTGTAATCACAACTGACATATAAGCATACCAAAACAAACATTGAAATATCAAGCCAGTTAGAGGGATTTTGTCCCTTCCTTTATTTTGAGCCAGCTCTCAGCTGACAGATGCCAGTATTACTACCTTGATTTCAGTTGGCCTATGTCGATTTACGCCAAGTAGGGATCAAGCTCAACAGATGGTTAAAATAGCAACCAGTTTCTCCTACTGCATTGTTATAGTGCCTGAGATCACTACAAACGGGTACATTTCTACACAACCAAAGGGCCTTTCTGTAGCCAGTGCAGCATATTCACTGCCCCCACCTTTGCAAAGGCAATTCAGTTCAGGTTCACTTTCTCTTCTTCCCGCTTTACCGACAAACTAAACCTGCAGCGCTCCCATCACAGAAGCTGCAGCCAAAACTTGAGTTACACACCAAATGCTTAATTTTATATAGTGAAAATGCTGGGAACTCCATTTATGCTGAATCTAATTTTCAAATTCAGGGCTTCCTGCTTTATCATACATGGATCTGATCACCTGGAAGCCCAAACCACTCCTATCCTCGCTGCACTTGCAAGTTATGCAGAAATTGTTAGTATCTGTTATCTCCGCGAGACTGGCTATTCCAGCAAAGAATAATATTCCCCTCAACTGCAAACAACAGGCATGTTGGATGTGTGATTGTGAGAAACCTTCCCTAAGCCAACACCTCCATTCTCACTGGAAGTGAGTCAAATTCTACCAACATTAACATCAATGCAAATCTGCAACAACTCCACCGACCCCTCTCAAGATCTGTAGAGGTGCAAGACAATACAAAATCTGGCTCCCAGGCTTTTTCATTAGCTAAAGTTTACCCCTGACCCATCAATTCAACTTTATTAGCAGATACTAATTCTGTAAGCAAGTTTTCCCTTTTATTATTACATCATTTGTGAGCTCCACCATTGTTCCAATCTCATCACTGCCTACTGATAAGAGACTTGGCATCTACAGAGCAGCGGACTGCCCCCCTCCCACAAGCAGCTAAACCTCAAATGCCATGTTTTGTCCTGGCAGTGGAATCGGTTTTATTACCCTCTGCCATTTCAATTCCTGGTTAGCATTTGTTGGCTATTTATTCTTAGACAGCCAACGTGAGAGGCTGTTAGGTTCAACTGTACATACACATTACAACTGGTCTTAAACCTAGCAAGTTCATTTCACATAGGCTTCCATACAACCGAAATAATGTCAGCCAATGATCTCTGCTTGTAAAGCACCTTCCCCCACATCCAGGTCCCTACCCCCTCACTGCAGTCACCCAGTTCCTTTCACTGGTGTCAAAAGCGGAGCTTCACCAGAACTGCAGTGGAAAATTGGACATGTTTTAGCTTCACCTTTCAACTGAAAGAAATGGAGATAATTAAGTGATGACTGTATGTCGCACTGGCTGCAAAAGGCCTTTCCATTCACAGGAGTGCTACTCTCCGAGCAATTTTTGTAAAGGAAGAGAAACCAAACAAAAACCTACACAGTTCCCACACACAAGCACAGACACACGCACACACATACACACACACTTCTCTCTCCTCCAAACAGAAATCCATTCTTATAGACCAAATTATGCAGACCCTATTCAAGTGACTAAAAAGAATGAGGATAGGGTTGAGTGCATCCCAATTCTCCTTTCTGATCACAATGAAGTCACAGGTCAGCAAAGTACTTGGGCATTAGGATGTTCCTCTTGACCTGCAGGACATTTTAATGCATGCAGAAGTGCTTTGCTGGCTCAGGCCTAAATTAGGAACAGCTCCAAGGCCAGCTGGCACCCATGAGTGTGATTCCACTATCTGCACCAATATACATGAGGTAAGAGCATAACTCAAGAGAGCAGAGCAGTGCAAGAGGAGAAAGAGGCTCTGTGGTTCTTCTGAGTTTATCTTTGACAGCCTCAGCTGCATACACACGGCATGTCACAGTGATCAGCATAGACCGATGAGAGCTTGGTATGGTGTTCTGCAAGTGGGACTTCCACTGGAAACAGTAAGCCTGATTTCTATTTGTACCAGGGCAACTTTATATGCCTGTAACAACCGCATGAAGAGGCCTTAAATCTGGAGTAATTGCACTATACAGTTAGTGTTTTATCTTGGACTTATGTGCCAATAACTACTGTGGTGTGCTACACACCCACACCTACACACAAATGGAGAGATAAGTATATGCTGTGTCATAATGCCACATAAACATTATTTCTACAACTATCCTAATAACACAGCCAGTGCCAAAGCGAACCGGCATAAGGATTTGCAGCCACCCTCTCCAATACAATATGGTAAGTAGTGGTGGAGAAAAAGCAAGCTCAGGTGTTATTTTGATTCACTAGGGAATGATCAGGGCACAACCCACTCAGGTATTGCTTAGTGAACACTATTCATGGGCTGTCCCACAGTCCCGCGTCATAAATTCCCACCTCTGTGTGGGTGCTCACATCATTTTCTGATGACACACAGAATTGAGGTCATGGGCGAGCAGTCACAATGTTTGGGAAATCCTCTAGACAAACATTATATAAACAGGAATAAAAGCTCATACTGACACATCACACCATGCCTCTCAACCACAGGTAGACTGCAAGGTTATATATTAGTGGGATCTGGTCTGTCTAAAGAAAGAGCTACTCATAGAGGAATTAATGTTTGAATCACAAGAGGATCTAGTTCTGCTTGGCAGTAAGATCAAAAGGAAATTTATCTAATTAAATAGCAATGGAATCAGTCCCTCAATGCTGCTGATATAACTAACACATGCTGTTTGCATATTACAACTTTCATGCTCGAATTGCATGTATATTTACTCCACTTCGGACTATGTTTTCCATAAATGAAAAATAATGACCTAACCACAACATTTTTCTCAAAATTCCTCTGAACTTTGGACAAATCTGAACACAGGTCTTGTTCAAGGTTTGGATTTCTAGAACCAATAGCTGGCCTTCAGTGGCTATCCTATGCAACCAAGTCTAAACGTATGCAGAGATGGCAGGCTCAAAACTGACTTTCTCAGGAGAAAAAGATACCTCTCTTCTATACTAGATTACTGTTGCTAGATTATTGGCACATAGTCTCATCTTACCTCATTATTGTTATAGCCCTCTCATAAACTTTAATGGAAATTCCACCTGCAGAACCAAAGGCAGAAAGTTATCTTTGCAATTCTTGTTCCATATTAACATCTGGATGCAGTACCATTGGGGAAAAGAAAGCAAATTCCTCAATGAACTATGTTTAACCAACTTGCAGGTGGCAGCTATCAAAAAAACTGGTGCACATGTACCGGCTAAAGTTATTAATGAATGATCTGACATACCAAGTCAGACAAATGTCATATGTAAATAGATCTTCAAATGTATACATACAAAAGCTGCTACTGTATCTAGATGATCATTTTGGTTTGTTTCTATACCCCATAGCTCTGAATCTATCCACTGAATGTTTACTCAGCACGTGTGGTATAAATATATTCATACACTAAAATTGACACTTGGCAATTTTTCTTTTTTTTTTTCTTTCTTCTTTTTTTGCTGACCAGCAACAAATTCTGATATCTTTAACTGTAAACCAATACTCAATAAATATGCTGTGTTCAGCAAAGAGACATGTTTTGTCAATCAGGGTTTTGCTGCACTCTAAGCCATGGGCTGCGGGGGTGGGCGCGAAGGAGGAGGTCCAGGAGGGGCTCGGGATGGAGGTGGTCCAGGAGGTGGCTGCCTGGAAGGGGGCTGAAGAGACACAGGAGGAGAAGGATTCCTTGGAGCATTGTTGAGAGGAACATCATCGCGCCGCGGCAGCTTTGGCGGTGGGCTGTAAGGGGCAGAGGTTCCATCTGATTTCACCCGAGTGAAGTTTATGCATCTTCCCTAGAAGTAAAGAAAAATTCATTACTCATCAAAAGCAGGTGTTTTAACTCAGCAGCAGCTAGCCAAAGGGACTACAAGCAGAGGGGCCAGGCCGCACTTAGAGATTTTCATCCAGTATTGTTCACTGCATCCTAGACATGATATTCAGACCATGCTGTACTGAAGGTCAGCACTAGAAACCACTGCTTTCTTTGGGTTTCAGATCTCCTGCCTACAGACGATAGCCTAGGACTGGTTTAAACCAAAAGGGACCCCACTGTGACTTTGCTCACATGTACCCTCTGCTCTGCTACTAGAGCTATGCAGAACATGCCTAAAGCCACAGCTCCACCAAAGTCATGCCTGCCTTGGTGAGATCCCTGACTGAGAAAGCTGTGCTTGAAAAAAACTCATAGCAGGGACAGGATTATACCAGAGGAACAACCTTAGCAAAGACACCATCTGTAGCTTTCCTTTTCACCGTGATGCTAGCCTAGCTGGTGTCCATGCTTTGAACACCACAGTGGGATAGTGCATCTGTCTTCTGTGCTCCAAATGTAGATGCGGCTTCCCTCGCAAACACCAACAAGGTTTGGGACTTGCACAAAGGGCTCTCCAATGAGTGTGTTTCCAGAATGGATGTGGGACACAGGCAGGCAGGACCTGATGGGAGAACTGTGGATGGAGATTTTAAAACAGGAGTAGCTTGGGTTTGAAAAAGCAGCAAGCATTGGGGATGTCCTAGTCTGCTAGGGGCTAAACGCAAATACATCAGGATTTCCTTTAGCCAGAACAAAGCTTTGCATAGGTTCCCACTAACCAAGTTCCAGGCAGGAAGAGAGACAGACCCCAAAGACCATCTAGCCTTCCCTGTGAGGAGCAGCCAGAGGCTCCTGCTCACTTCAAAACCTATATGGCAACCTCAGTCAGACACCAAGATCTCTGCTGTCTGCTGTACTTGTTCCTCCCCACGACCCCTAAGTTTTGTTACAAACTGCCCCACTATTTCTGCAGAGGCCTCATGAAATCCTGCAGACACAACGTTGCGTGAGGAGATGCAACACTTGGCATCGCTGTCTCCACCTCCTCACCTAGGGAGGTGGGAGGAGATGCTTATGCAAGAATCCAGCTGCCACAAGCTTGACAGAAGCCTGCGCTTGGAAGTCAAAAAGGCCGCTCATCATCATGTAGAAAGGCTGGAGACAAAGGTTGCCTCAAAATGCAGGAGTGGCACTGCCAACAGCCCATTTACAGGAGCCGGGATGTGGTTTCCAAATAAGTAACTGTGGGCTGGAAAGTACCCTTCCCATCAGTGATGAACTCCATTTGCCAGCACCTTTTCCCTTCCGCAGCAGGCTTCTTTTGTTCCATGTAGCAATCATCCTAATGAAAATAGCCTCTACAGTTTAACATGGAGGGGCATGTTACCTGTTTCTCTCTTTCCAAGGCAAACACTAGCTGGGGGAAAAGGAAAAAAAACGTTTGGTTTGTTTAGAAAATATCTGCCCCAGAAGGCATATTCCCTCCATTGTTTTGAAAGACCCACAGAGCCACAATGCCCGGCCAGAGGTTTAGGCTGTACGCTGGAAATCAACAAACCAAATTCAGCTCAAGGTTATGCCAACATCCCCCAAGCAAAATTCAGGAGAAAGACTCCAGATTTATTCTCAGAGCTAAGCAGCTGTAGATCACGATCCCCACAGCTACCAATGGCTGTGATAACAGGGGAATACAAGAACCCACACCAGCGACAGATGACTGCTAGGTCAGTGCTGCCTGGCGTGAGGAAACTCTGAAGGTGTTTAGGGAATAGGCTGAGTTTCTGTGGCAACCCCACAAATCACAATTTCCCCTGGAATCCAGGCAAAAGCCATGACAGCTGAACCACATCTATTCTATTAAGTGACTTCCAATGCCTGCACCTTCATTCGTGAAAACTATCCCTTTAAAAAGAAGGGAATCACTTAAGTCTATTGCTTCTCTAAAGAGAGTCAAGCAGAGTATCAAGAGAAGCTTGTGTAAGCTCCAGAGAGCTCAGAAAATGATTCAACAAATGTACCAACACCCAAAGCGTACCACCCTACCACTTACTTGGATTGGATGGCTCAGGGCTTCAAGGGCTCAGCTGCAGCCAAGAGTTGTTTGAATGGGTGTGTTGTTGCCTGTACGTGAGACGTACTCAGTAGTTCTCAGTCCCAGCTTTCACCATCACAAATTCACCACTACACCTAAACAACAGCCTCAATAAGTAGGATAAAACCCCCTTTCTAAAAAAAGCAGGCTTGTTCCAGCAGACTTTGGTTATGAACCAGGTTCAAGGCAATACTATTCTAGGGCCAGAGCCTCTGCATGGAGGTATCAAAGGGCAAAAGCCAAGGTCTTGGTTACTTCTGCACCAAAGATAAACCATTGGATGAAAAAAACCCAAGTCAGTGCTTTGCTCTACTCCATCGGAGAACTCAAGTCCTCACCAGCACTGCAGCGAGCAGCCATCCTTGTCAGCTTACAACAGCCGTTTGTATTCTGCTCTGCTCTATTGTATTCAGAGCAGACTTGGAAATTCAGCAGTATTTACTGCTCTGCAGTGAACACTACAGATATAAATATCAAGGCTGAGCTATCAAATACAAAGTTATGAATTTAGAACACCTAAATAATCACCCAGGACAAAAAAAAAAAAAAAGAGAGAAAAAAAGTCAGAGGTATTCAGTTGAGATGCAGCTTACGTGGAGGGAAAAAATTAAGAACAGAACCATGTCCCTCATAGTAAATGCAAAGCTGCAAACCCAACACTAGTGCTTTTGCCTACAAGCCTTTCCTGCCTCTCTGTTGTGTCTCTCTCCCAAACATCAATTCCAAATATATTCATAGTCTATAATCAAAGGGGATCCCATAAATCTGTTTGCATTACTTTCACTTCAGTTAAAGTGATAGGCGACGTCAAACTGCTGCCAGTTTCTGCCACACTCACTGATTTGTCAGACAGATGGGTAATTTAAAGGCCATGCGCCGCATTGTGTCATGAAAAATACGGTTGGGTTGGGAGAGTCTGACAGATAGAGGCTTGGATGATCGATGTATGTATTGTGACACTTCCTCACAAAAGATTATTGGTGTTAGCCTACAATCTCATATTTCAAAGACTTCTGGTGAATACTGGAGCAAATCCTCCTGAGCACTTCAAGCAGCCATTGATAAAATGAGGCCGAACTCTTAGCCACTGTTAGGATTAAGGGAAAGGGAGGAACAAATGATAGTAAATCGTTAAGTCATAATTTGGACTTATCAAGTGTATTTCATCAAAGGATTTCTAGGTTGAAGAATTAAGCCCTCCACTCATCACAGTTTCCTAATAACAGGGTGCCACAGCTATTCTACCTAACGTGCACATCCCTCTGGGGTTAGTTTATAAAAAAAATCCATGATGTTTCTCAAATAAATATGCTAACCACAGGATTTTTACTATTCTGTGTTTGAAAGGATTAAGTAATTTCCTCTCCAAAGGCACATAAAGGCTTTTAAACCATAGAGAACACGGACAGAAATCAGGTATCCTGCACACTCACCTATGCTCTCCCTGTACAGGGGATTAACGGGGATTAAGAGCCACCATCACTTTAGTAGTGGTAACAGTATGTTTTTCCCTGAAGCACAGTATACACTAAGTGTTTTAGGAAAGGTGTCAGAGTTGCAAGGTGCAGTAATACCATGGTGATCTCAGGCACAACAGCTGTCGGTAGCTGCTTTATTGTTTTCTAGGAAGCAGACGATCTGCGTAAATCCAGTTCTGTCTGGTTTCAGCCCTGCTCCCAGTACAGCATCCCTCAGATGGTGCGACCCGCACCGCGTACTGTCATTCAGGCACCAACTGAAGGTCAGCAATGCGCCATATGGAGTTACGCCCTTACTTCAGCTCACATCTGCACAGTCTTCCTAATGCACAATTATTTTGCTTCCCCATATGTCCATCCACTTGTTAGGCTCTTGTTATGCTGCTTGCCAAATTGGCTTTTCAAAAAGTACAAATACTGAAGCAGCGGGATCTGCCCTTGTCCCGACTCCAGCTTTTATCCCAATGTAACAATCACATGTGCAATTCAGGCACTTTGTACTTCTAGGCAATGCCTCCTCGACCACCTAGGATGTGTTTTTGTGTGTGGTTTAAGGGGGGGGAAGGAAGGGAGGAACCTCTTGAAAGCCACTGCCTCTTGTTTCTGGGCTACTTTCGTCATAGTGCTCAGTACATCACTCCCCAGTGCTTGTTCCCCCAAAACCTTTAGCTACTACTCAGCAAATTTTCAATGGAAAGGAACAACTGTTAAAAGGATCCAGGCAATTCGAAGAGTGACATGGGCAAGTGTCTTCACCCACGATACTAAGAGCACTTCAGCAAAAAGAATTGAAAAAATTCTCCCCATCTGCCAGTAGCCGCCTCTTTTCTCTGTTCACTTTAATACATGCATTGGTGTTTATTTAACAAAAATCAAATCCAGTTTCATCTCTGTGCATGCCAGAGTATTTATGTACACAAAAGTATGTCCGTTTCTTATTTTTAGCTGCATCAGTTGACCTAATAAAAGATATCCTTCCTGTTACAAATTTTGCTTGAGTTTTCATTCACTCTGGGTTTTGCTTATGGAGTCTCAGTGCTGCAATTCTGACTAGCAGAGGCGGATATCTGACTGAGGAAGAGTTGGCTTCACTTAAATGTTTACTGAAATTTCTTGGTCTTTGACTTTGTAAGAATATAATAGTTGGCTTTACAATTTAGAATGGATTAAAATAAAATCATTCCTTTAAAGTTTGAACATAGCAATCCAAAACACTGGACCACCAAATTGAAAAAATAAAGTAGCTCCCAGTCAGAAGTATTACATTTAGGATACTGAAACCTGAAATGAACATAATTTCCTTGGGCTCAAATGAGTAGCCACCTTTCTTCCCAATTTTGTTTACTGATGTCACTGGGATGACTCTGCCAGCTTGCTATGGACATGGTTCATCAACATGTAGCTTCACTTCCTAAATACCTATCGATAGTTCAGTGTAAAAGTGGAGCTCTAAAACGCAAGAGAATAGATTCAGGTTTTTATGCTACCTACAAAACCAGAAGAGCGAGCATCTACAAAAAGTCAGAATCACTTTAGCTAAGTGAAGGTTTTGATCCACACGCCCAGAAACCAATGGGATATATACCTTTAAGATAGTGACTTTTGCAAAAGTTGAATGTTGGAACAATTCGAGGACAGGGTCATCCCTGTCCTCTAATAAAGAACAAAAGCGTTCTAGCAGAAACACCTACACCAAGTATCCTAAAACAGCAACAGTATGGGAAACTCATTTAGCAAATGTATTTATGAATGAGGTAGATTATGGATACAGTAATTTTATAGAGAAAGAGCTGAACCGAGGTGCTACAGAGTTCCCACTATTCGAGTTCCCTGGGCAATTGTCAGGATTAGCAGCTGGCTCCTCAGGAGCCAGGATCTATGCGCATCAGCCTTTGCCAAAAGCTTCCTCACGCTGCGCTGCTTCATGCTGACTGTGCGCTGAACATGTCACGGCTCATTAAAGCCTTCACGGATTTCCTGGGAATTGCACTGATTACCCTGTAGCATAAAGGCTAGAAATTAGTGAGCCGCTGAAACAGTTTGCCACGTAAAACCTAAGCCTGCCTGGTTTTCAGGCATATTCAAGTAACTTTTACTAACTCCTACTCTTACATTCGGGACTCAGATATTGTTTTCGTGTTGAAAAATAAAGTATTGGAAATGTCAGAGATTCCCATATCAGCAGTTTGGTGGCTGATCATGCTTTCAGGTCGATAAATATGTAACTTATAATTAATTTCTAATTATTTAACAATTAAATTTTAATCATTACCATTAATTATACTGTGGTTATTGCATTAATCATTAACGATTAATTTATTAACTTGTAATTAATTTTTATATGTAGCCTTTTAAAGTTATTAGATCTCAAATCAAAACATTAAATATCATCAACATAAAATATTTGTTTGCATGAGAATCTGATTCTTTAAATATCTTCCAGTTTAATAAGTCCTCTCTTGTCAATAACAATTTGCTGGGGATCTATTTGGCAGCTAGGCACTGATGCGTAAAATGATGGCAATCCAAAACTACGAAGGGATAAGAGAAAATGGGGTTGACTGAAGAGAGAAGGATTTCAAAAGTAAGGTCCAGTAAAGTGGCAGTGTCCAACAACGAGAATATAATTATTATTTGCTTTAGTGCTGCTTTTAAAAAGGAGAATCAGTTCAGCCCATTCTTTATCCAGTGTATTATCTGGGCTCTTTATAAATAAACTCGTATCACTTCTGCTCCCTCCTTCTGTGATGGAGTTATTGGAGGGGAAGGAAATCACTGCATTGTGGAGTGTGAATCACTCATACTGTAACAGTGAGGACCCTATAATGGCCTTAGGTACATCAGATAAATTCAAATTGAAAATTACAAAATGATGAATGCAAATGCACAAGGATGATCTAAGCAGAGGCAGAAAACTCTGTTTACAGCACAGCGTGAGCAAGGTGGTGCTGCCAGGAGATGTAACCTACTGGGCTCACTCAACGTGCTTCACACCGCAAAAGGAATTAGGCTGAGCTTTAAGATGTGGGAGGTAACACAACTTTAAACAGGACACATGTCCTGACCCAGGAAGGGGCAGTGATATTTAAAAACAGCTGAGGCACGTGCGGATCCTTCACACAGTCCACAAAGACACACTTACAAGCAAATTTTGTGCCTTTTCTCTTACTTTTTAGCAACCAAACTAAACCACCCACAAGCCGCAGTCACTGGCTCACTGGTGCAGCACCAGGGAGACACAGCAGAGAAAGTTAATCCCTGCTTCAGAAACTCTGACGCCCAAGTCACAAATGAGAAGATAGCTATGTACGGGCCGGGAGCAGAGCACACGGTGACAGTGAGACGCAGCTAAGCAATGCCTTGGGCTACCGACACGTTCAGGGTAAAACCTGTTGCCCTAGCCGAGGCATGGCCCACATTGCTGCCCAGAAAGCCCAGGCGAGAGCCGAGATGCCCAAGCCCCTCTCACAGAGGCAAAGGGGGACCAGCCTTGCTTTGTAAAGGGGCTGGGAGAAGAAAACCTTCAGAAGCCCAGTATGCCCTCAGGTACCCTGGCTATGGGAGCCAAATAGCTGAGGAAGTAGGATTTATGGGGTGGGGAAGGGAGGAGAGAGCACAGGAGCTCTTCTGACTCCAAGTGTGTGATAACCTCGTCCAGGGGGTCCCCCAGGGGCCGGGGGAGGTAGATTGCCAGGGCAAACTCACAAAGAGGCCCATGGCCTGCACCGCACATAACAGCGGCAATAAAAGTCATCTTTTGGTTCACTTGCTGGCCGAGGGAAAAGTCAACAACAACCAAAAGTCTTCATTTTTCAGATAAAAGAAATATGTCAAAATAAGTTTCACTTGGGCTTGAAACACATACGTTGTTCAATTCAAAACATCTTGTCTTTGAGTTTCGGACAGAAAAGGTGTTTCAAAACAAAAACTGAAAATATTGAGACTTTTTCAAGGGTATTTTTTCCACCTCAGCTAATTCCACTAACATGCAAAAATATTTACAGACCATCTAAAGAAGCAGTTTTTAGCCAAAACAGAGTCTCATGTGGAAAATGGTGTCCAGAACTACTAAGGAATTAAGATACAGATAGGAACTGTTTTGCAGTAAGATTAATAGCTGCAGTATCCCAGGCTACTGTAGCTTCTTTAATCAGAATACCGAGAGTTGAATACAATCAAGTACTGATAGGTTCCCAAGACATGCACATCTGCAGACACTACTCCCCAGTTCACAGTCCCAGCTGTGTATGGCACTGCTTGAAACCACGGATGGGTCCTCTGGGAGCAGTCTATTCAGCTAGTTTGAAGACCAGTGCAAGAATACACTGAAGAGAAGTGGGCTACTTCCAATTTACCCCTGGAGAAACCAGCCAATAATGAGGAATCTGAGGGAGGAGTAGCTCAGCCAGGGAAACTGGCCTTTTAAGCTGGGACCAGGACCCTTCAGCAACATGAACTTTGTGCTGAACACATCCCCACCGTCCAGCTCTCACATGCCTGATACCACTTTTACAGCTCGGGCACACAAGGAAAGTGACATGGAGACATGGAGCAGGTGACATGGAGAACCCATCCCAGTATTGAAGACAGGGCTATTCAAATAATTTGTATCACGCTCCATTCAGCATCTTGTTTCCACAGCCCTGCCTTAGCAGGAAAATGCAGCAATGGGCTACAGACACCTCCTGAAAGAATGGCCAGAGTCACAAGATATCTTGCAGGAATGCACAAAACATCACATGTCTTGGACCTTGCTGAAGTAACACACAGTGCAGATCCATAACAAAGCCTGTCGATTCTGAGCCCTAAAAAAGCTGAAGTGGCAAAGGGAACAGAAAAGGGTAACACTGGGCATAATCAAACTTAAGGTCTATCAGACATACTTTATATTCAGTACCGATCTCAAAGTACAGTCACGCCAGACCAAATCCCACTCAAACCTGTGAGAAATATCTTAACCTAAACCTGCACTCACAACGCATGATTTACTGCCTTCCTCTTTTCTGACAGCTTTTATGGATGAGGCTCCCAAAGTGGAGGAAGTGAGGAGAGCCACTGTCAGGTCATGTCATCTACCCAAGGTTATGCAGCAGCTTCGGGGAAAAAAAAAGGTATTTACAAGTTCAGGACTCATGACTCACATCCCTTGTTTTAACCACAGCACCACACATTTCCACACTTGAATGCTGACCAGACTAGAATGCGGTTCAAGAAAAAAACAACACTGGTTGGTTTGCAAAAGATTTTTCTCTTTCCTTTGGCATTTTCAGGGAAAAGGAGATTGCATTTGTCCATCACCTAGAATGGGGAGGACTTTGGAGCATAGCAACAAGAGCAACAAACATTTGCTGGGTGCAACGGGCTCAGCCTTGAGGTATTGGCGGCTTGCTGGGAGGAGCAAATTAGGCCACAAAGGACCATAACTGGTCTTGCTCAAACTGTAATTAAGTGTCATTGTGCTTTCCAGGGTGAATTATTTGATTGTCTCTTCAGGAGCGAGCTGGGATTATGGCGTGCACAGAGGAAGAGCACAATGCTCTTTACCCGCCTAGGGTATAGGATAATGCTGGAGACTCAGAGAGATTTCTGGTGAAAATGGTTATTATTTTTCCTTGCCTCAGCCAAAAATGTAAGATCCTGGCCCACCACACAGACAAGCTGCCTCTTTGTTTAGAGTCTGGAAACAGATACCATTATCCCCAACCCATCCCCGGGTAACTGGCCCTTAAATGGCTCTGCTGCTACCTACAGCAAGTAGATGGTAAACCCACAGTTCCCAGGTTCCTCTGTGCTTATCTCACAAGGATTTTCTTCTCCTGGGATGAGACTCATACAGTTCATTATCAGTGCTGGCATATTTACAAAGCACAGAAAACCTCTCCTCCCCCAAAAGCTCCTATGTTAAGTTGGATGGAAGAGCTCCTTGGGACACAACCACCTTATTATTTCTAGGAATGAACACACCAGGGAAGCAACTCAAGTACCAAAGTCCTGACATGGAACTCTCCTTCCCATTTCAGGTATGCTATAGAGACCTAACACTCTATGCAAATATATCCCTGCCGTGTTTCCCCTATGCAGCTTGACGAGTCTATTAAGTACCAGCTCTGCATTTTGAAGTTAATCTTTTCCATGAGCACCCCATTGCCACCTCTCTCAAACAAACTCTGTTATACATCCTGGTGTCAACTTACCAGAGATAGTGGCCTGTCCCCCCAGCAGTAGAAAAAACCCAGGTACACCTCCTCTCATTTTTCAAAGCTCTGCTCCACTCAGAATGCCTGGCCTTTAGCATTGCAAGAAGGGACACTGCTCTTGGTAGGCTTCGCTTCCAAATTTCTGTATATCCCACTCCTTAAAGTTATCAGCCAGTGAAGACTGAGGTGTCTACCTGGGTAATTACGTTCTCTAGAAGAAACTCAGAAGGAGGGGAAAAGAAGAGATATGTTCACATGGAAAAAAAACCCGCAGAAGATCTTAAAACACTGCAAAAACCGCCAGTGTTGCTGCAAAGAGCGCAAAGTGTTTGCAGTCTTCTTGTTCCAGGAACAGCTCCTGTTTGAGACTAAACTGGCATACAAAACTGGAGGATTTTATTATTAACCTGATATTTATGTTCAAAGCAAGATTAAGTTAAGATTAAGACTTAACAGACATAGCTCATAAGCTTTTACGGTTGTGTAGTATCTTTGTGTTACTCGTACAATGGCAGACACAGTGATTTACGTTTTCTTCTGGTACCATAACATGAACCACAGTAGTTTATACAAGAACAGAGGCATCCAGAACCACCGCTCCTCTGTAGAGCTCTGTGCAATACCTTTTGATTTTTAGTTATCGCTCTGTACAATAACTTTAGTATGAATAATAGCATTAATACATTATCTTACACAGTGTTTTTTATTTCTAGAGCTCAAACACCTTCAGAGGAAGGTCACAGCATTACTCATTCCTACATAGTTACTAGGAGTATGTAAGCAGAGAGCTAAGGAAGGTTGGGTAGCTTAATTTCTGGACTGTTACCCAACTCGGAAGACAACGAGGGATGCACAGCTCCCAGCAATCTAACTGAAACATGGTAACATGGGGTTCGGCATTGATTCAGGGGTGCTGCCAAGAAACAAATAAACATATTGGCTGCAGCATATCTGTTCATTTGCATGTGCAAAATCGTGGATCTGTACATGCAGTCCTAGTAAGCAACTGCATGTGCATTTGCGCACTTGTCTCAAAAAAGATGTACCTTCAGTTGTGGGCTTCCTCCTAAGCCCCAAGATAGTCACCTGACTCCAAGCCAGGCCTGTATAGCTTAGACACACTGTACTCTGAGTATGATTGTGGAGCATCAATGAAGTGCTGCCTGGAAAACTGTGATAACGACACACGAGAGCCTATTCCCCCCAAGGCAGATGTGTCAGAGTTGCAGTTAACAAGGGACTAAGTCACCAGTTCTTATCCCAAAGTCACGTTCCCTATAAAAAACCAAGACTCAGACCTGATGAACCTGTTCCTTTACCATAAATATCAAAGAAATATCAAAGTGGTACACATGCTTTAAGAGTAGCAGAAGAGCCCCCTGTCTACCTAACAGAGTCCATCTATGAAGTGCTCAAAGTGCTGGTAGGAACATGGTCTCACCCTCCTAGAATTTACTGTTCATCTCATTTATCACTGTGGAACTACAGTACAACAGAAGTGAAGTAACTTGCATCAGCTACAGCCAGGGCCTCCGAAGTCACATCTCAGTGTCTTAACCACAAGGCCAATCCTTCTTCATCCTCTTGTTGCTAAATGGCACCAGCCCTGGGATTTGTATCCATCCTTCAGAAGAGTCTCTTGTGGTTGTTGTTACTGAGCGTGCCTCTGGCTCCCAAAGATGTGGGCAGACCGCTAGTTCCACCCAGGGGCAGACAGGCAGCATCTATCCCCAAAGCCTATTTGTGAATTCTTCTTCCACATCAGAAATAACAGGATCCTGGCACAAGTGAGAGGTAATGCCAATATGTGGGCTTCTTGCAGGACAGGAAATTCATTAGTCACTGATTACATGTTTCCAGCTGCAGTACTCAGCACATCCTGGGAACTGTGCTTTAGGACATTGGTCCCATAGCAGGGAGCTTTTTTTCCCCCCATGCCATGCCTGCTACAGCAGGAATAAACCTTACAGATACTGGTGTCCTTTGCAAAAAGAAGTAAAACAGGAGCTACGTGTCACATTTTCATTGAATGTGACAAAGTGAGATCACCTACTGTGGCAGGCGATGTCCCCGTCTCTTTAATTTTTCAGCAGCTTATGAAGGTAATTGGCTCCAGAAAGGTTAAGCAAAGGGAGAAAAGCCCCAGAACCAGGCAGCAGTCGATGAATACAGTCTGAAGGAGCTCAGTGCTGCTTTTCCAGCACCCCCTGTAGCTCTGACAATTACTACTTGGGCGATTACAACACATCTCCAAGCAAGTGGCAGGGAAGCCTATTAAAGGGCATTACTCGGTCTTGAAAAGAAGTAATTAGAATGAGCTCCAAATAGCACTGGTAAGTGGGCAGCTAGCATGGAGTGACAGGCGGGTGCTGCCATCCCCGTGGGCTGCATTCAAACTGCTGACCACCTGTAGGTAGCAGCCAGAAAGTAATTACTAGTCATTAATAATCGATAGGTTTGGTGTCCCACCATTCATCTGAGGAGTCCCAAGTGCCTGGCAGGACTTAACTAAACCTCACAGCTGTAAGGAAAGTAAACACTGTGTTCTCATGATTATTTTGCAGTTGGGAAAACTAAGGCACAGAGATGTCATGGTCAGCATTACAAGGAATCACAATTTGAGGGTAATCAGGCCTTCTGAGTTTTAACAAATCTATCACCTTAAGAGTGACCACTTGAAAGGGTCGCACAGAATAAGGAACCCAAATACTCCTGTTCTCATTTCAGAGGCTGGTGTTTAAAATTCCAGCTGCTGTGCCTTGTTCAAAGTCATGTAGTAACTCAATGGTGAGAACTTGAAAGGACCCAGAAGTCCTGGCTTCCAACATGACCAGCAGCTCATAGTTTGTGAAATTTTTGGCTGCACAGCAGCCTTTTTACCTTCAGTTTTATGGAACAAAGAAGGAAAAAAGGCTTTCAGTTTTTGTACAACAGCCTGCTTCTAGCCCCCTTCCCCAGGAAAGAGCTTTACATGTGCGAAGCACAGGGTAGGACTGCTAAAGCATTGCTTTTTTCTAAGTAAAGTCCCATGAGTATACAAGGGTGACGGTGACAGCAAAATCCAGTCTCCACTCTCACTCTCTGTTGCAGGTAATTTTCAGTGACAAAAATGAGATCACTTTCTAAAGCTTTAAAGTAAACAAGAGCAATTCTGCCTGGGGGGAAAAATGTCGTCTTTTTTTTTTAGTTGAGGTTTTCGGTAAACCGAGCCTCTGAGAATTTCCTGTGACAGTATGTGCTGAAATGCAAAATGGAATGGATTTGCTGAAAGCAGCAACTAAGCAGACCATTTGAAAGAAGCATCTCACCTTCCTCTCTGCACATATTGGGGCTCTTAATGTTTACTTGCTGGCGTTGGTAACAGCCCCACTCTTGATCCGTGAGGCCAAGGGGAAGAGCTTGAAAGTTCCCTTTTGCAGAGACTACCGACAACCTGCCCCACCAGCTACTGTGGTTTCTATGAGACACTTCAAGATAGCCTGACATCAGTATTTCCCAAACTCCAATCTTCATAGCAGCCCCCTGCAAGCTCAGAACCAAGCTGGGGAGGGCACCAACACAGCGACGGGGGAGGGCACCAACACAGTGATGGGGGAGTCCTCAAGGCAGCCTGAGTATCTTGAGCAACACATAGCTCAACAGGCCACGTAGCCACTGTGACATGCTCCCTGTTGCTGGATGAGCAGTGTCCCCACCTCAGAGCTGTCAATCCCTTTCTTGGGCCAAAAGCGTGACTGCTGGTCCCTCTAAGCCCCAAATTTCTGGGGGAGGAAGAGAAGAATAGCAGCCTAGCTCTAAGGGATCCATCATTGCAGCAGTAGCACAAATGCCTATGAAGGCTTCACCTTTGTACATTACTCCAAGGAAGAAAGCCCAGCAATCGGCAGCAGAGCCGCTTGCCCTTTTTCATCTCTTTGCCCCTCTGCTGGTGCTGTCTGAGAGCTCAGCAAAAAGCCATCCCACAAATAGCAGCCTATCTGCTAATGACGGGGTAGATATCCCTTGCTGTCCCATCCTGGTGCAACAGAAGCTCCTGCGAGGGGTGACCTGCAGAAGTTGAGTGGGCAGGGTCCTGTGACCCTTTACTGAGGTACTTGCCAAACTAACAACCAATTTCAGCAGTGGTGCTGTGACGTGATCTTGAATGGAGACCAAGAGGAGGAGCTGTCTGCAGAGCCAAGCCAAACACCGTGGGCACAGATCCCAGGAGAAGGGGCATCAGAGCTTGTGCTTGGCTGGTTTTCTTTAAATAGGCAGTTCTAAAAAGCGCCTGTGATTTTCACAGCCAGTCCTATTAATACAATCCTGCCTAATACTGATGGGTCATCCATCCCGAGATCCTTGTCTTGATAAGTCTGTGGAAGGCATGAGCCAGGGCAGAGGAGCTCTCTGGAGCCTCAGCCAGCTCCGCAGCGAGGCTGTAATCCAGGGCATGCTGCTACCAGCAGCTCGGTTCCCGCAGCATGAAAGGAACGGGGGAAGGAGGCTGGTCAGCAGCCCATTGCTCCCAGAGGGCAGGACTGCCGAGCGCCAGTCTGTCTCATCAAGGGGAGGTGCAGGGAAACAAGGACTGAGAGAGACAGCACGGAGAGGAAGAAGCCACAGAAGGAAATGGAAGGGACTGTCTAGGGCAGGAGTCCAAGGGGGACACGGGTAAGGAAAAGAGCAGGTGGTTTGGGAAAGGCAACAGGATCACGATGAAGGAAGAAATGAGGATGGATAGACAGCAGCCCTGGCCACCCAGAGCAAAGGACAACAGAAAATCCCTTGCAGCAGTCAGCCTTGTATTCCTGCATACATGTTTCAGCCTGAATTTCCACTGCAAGGCTCTCACGCACACTCTGGAATGGGCTTCACCACATGAAGACTCAAAAAAAATACAAACAGTTCCATTTTTAACTTCACTTCATGATGGGAGTGGGGGAGAAGACATGATTTGAAAACCTGGGGTAGCAATACTGCCTTCGCTGTATGGTTTGCAGAGCCAAAAAGAAAAGGGCTGTGTTGTGGGGGAAGATGCTGAACAGCTCTGAAAAATGTCTAACAGACTTTTGCTTCTCTGTGACAAAACCAGATACATTGGTGAATATACCAAAAACATTAACATATTTAGTTTTCCGCCAAAAACTATCACAGAAAAAGAAGTTTTTCTACAAGTATTTTTCATATTTTTTTGGGAGAAAAGCTCCCAAACCACAGTAATCATTTTCAAATGAGGAAAGAAATTACACTTTTCAAAAGAGTTTTTAAAGAATGTTTTAATGTAAAAAAATTCTCCTTTGTCGTACTCCCCTGCCCCAAAAGCCTTGTGAAAAATATTTTTTCCCTGTACTGTGGATGTTCTCTTCTCTATAATTAGTATTTTCATTATGTATAAAAAGTGTTTTCCTATAATTTCTCCCAATGGCTGCAAAAAGCAAACATATGCCCAACTGCAGCAATAAAAATGGAAAATGAAAACTTTTTTTTTTTCAATCCAGGTAAACTGTGAAACAAATTTGGAAAAATGTAACTTCAGCGAGTTATCTTGTTCCAGTGGGAAACAACCTACATCTCTGGTAATCCCTGAAAACGTAAAGATAGTAAAATTTGACTGATTCTGGGAAATTCAGAGATAGGAATTTTCTGAGTTACGAATCCAAATGCCACTCCCAAAACAGAGTTAAACTGTGTTCCTTTTGCTTTCTGAGCTCTAAGTTTTCCTGAACAACCAAGACAACTGTGAAATTGCCTTAAAAATCAAACTAAAAAAGGCTAACCAAAAAACCCAAAGAACTCTTCCCCTTGTCCCCCCAAATCCCTCAAAACCCCACAAAACAAAGCAATCCCTCTCTCAAAGATCACCACACAGTCACTGGCCGCTGGATGGTGCAGTCTGGAAGGACACCATGCACCGAGGCACGTCAGGCTGTACTTTCATGTCTATCCAACAGTAAACCAAAATCCGTTGACTGCTGTCAGCACACCTGTACAGGAGTGGCCTTGTCCCCGCCTGGGCTGGGTCGAGCGGAGCTGCGGGCTTGCTCCTGGGGCTGCCGGGCTCCTCCAGCTCTGCACAGCCGGAGCTCCAGGCTCTCCACGCTGCCGGTCACTCATAGCACTGACTTGAACTCCCCATTCTTCAGCCACAAAGTAAGTGTGTGCATGTGTGTGTATACTCATATATACTTATGTGTACATACGTGTATATTCATATACTCCCCCCTGACACACCAAAAGCCTAACTCACAGGGAGCCAATTCTCCACTGAGGGATTGCTACTAGAAAAGTAAACCAAACAATAAATAATAACCTCGCTCTTTTCTGTGCTAGCTTTCTCCATGAAGTACAGGCCTGTGATGTCGTCTTTTTTTTTTTTTTTTTTTTTAACAGCAGAAGGATGTCTAGTCATTTTCTTGTTTCACTTTCAATATTCTTCAGCTTTAGTTAATTTCACAGGCCAGGGAACAGAGATGATCCTATTCTTCTACCGAATCTGGCTCAATAGGATTCTTTCCACCCCATTTCCCAGATGTACGTTTGATTTTTCTAATGTTCTCCCTGATACAATAATCCTTCAGCTCGCTCTGTTTTACATTGCCTCTTTTGAGCCCCTCGTCCTCCCTGCAGCAGAGCTAGAAGGCAAGGAACTGAGGATGCCTGTTCGGAGCCAGCCCCCTGCATGTTTCTTGACTGCGCAGGCTAACAGAGGCTCTGTTGTGCTCTGCACCGATAGAAACGTACCAACCCAGGGAGTGAAAGGCAGAGGATAGATTCATATTATACAATGTTAGTGCTATCAAAATACAGCTGGGCCTAAAGAGCCTATTCAGAAGCTCTAGATCGTGCTTAAAAAGTAAATAAGGTGTCTCAAGCACAGCTGCCTTGAAAATGCAGCTTAGTGAAACAGTTAAGACCATTTTACGAAGTAGCATAGGAAGCTGAGTTTGTTCTCTTAGTTTCCTTACACACCAAAAGAAAAATGGAAGAGACTAAACTTGAAATACTGAAGCTGCATGTTTGATTAATAACTAGACAAATACCATAACGGTATTTTGCCAAAAGCCAGAGGGATGCAACTTTTTTGCCCTAGATGATGCAAATTAGGGCTACTTTTAAAATCTGTTATTAGGTGTGAAAGTCACCCAGGCAAACAAGCCCAGCACAAGGGCCTCTGCACCACTCCTATCCCAGAAAAGCATTTTACGGCCCCTACTGCTGTAACTCCATAACCCCTTCCCCTGAGAGCAAAGGTGATGAAAAGTATGGACTCTGGCCAGAAAAGGGCCACAGGGGGAGAAAAATGCTGTCGTCTCTGCTCAGTCCTCATGTTTCAAAGTGGCACCGCAGAAAGCCAAATCTGAAGGTGCAACAGCCCAAAGCAGCAGCACTCAATTCTTATGGAGTTGTCCCCCCGGAATAACAAGATAGAGACAACCATAACGGTGCCAGGCTCTCACGGGGAAATCGTGAGAGCTCTGAACTAAGCTATCTCAAGTGACCCAGGGGCAGCACACAGACATCTCTGTAGCTCTGAAATGCATAAACTCCCTGCCTCCTCCCAGGAGGAATATACTCCTGACCTATATTTGGCCAATAGACTTTATCAAGGCAGGAGATGCTCTCTGCCTACCTATAGGATATGACCAAGAAATGTGTCTTTGCACAGAATTCTACAGAAACTTTAATCTCCATTAACTTTCCTATAATTTGTTTCTTCATCGCCTGCACAGTTCATGATTTCTCTCATTAATCACTTAACTCCATTATTAAGTGAGAAGCATTTTTATGAAGTTGGGTAGGAAGGATAATTACTGTGGTAGAACAACTACTGCATATTAAATTCAAAACGAGCATTCCCCCAGAACCCACAAACAGAGAACCTATCCTTTGACTTCAACACGTGTGCCCAGAAAAAAAGGCTAAGAACTTATATGGCTGAAAAAGGTCTCATATACTACTGTGGCCGGCCAACTTCTTCCTCAGTCTGCTCAAATCATCACAGTGGAGACATTGTGGTTGACCTTTTGGGGCAATACTTTTAAATACATGCCACAGCAAACATTTTAGCTCATTTTGAAATCTCTGGTTCTTGTGACAAATTTTTAGCCTTAGGGTAATGTGAAAAGAGACAAGCTCAAAAAAAAAAAAAAGACAAAAAAAAAAAGACAGGGTGGTTGGGAGGGAAGAGCATCGCTGCTGCTAACAGAGAAGTGACATGCCAGTGTGTTTGTGACACCTTACCTTATCCCCTGGCTGTGGTCTCATAAGAGAGACTTGATCATAGCCTCGTCGAACCAAAGCCCACAGTGCATCAAGTTTGCCCTGGAATAAAAAAATAAAAAAATAAAAAATAATAAAAAAGAGAGACAACCAAGAAATCTGGGGAAACCAGCATGAGATTAAACTACAGGTGAGTTGATCCAGCCTTTCTGTATTAAACTGTCTGCACAAACATTGCTCCTGTGCTCCTGCCCTCTGTATACTGCTTATCTGGACAGCCAGAAAAGAGACCTCAATGGGGTAACGTGTACCCGATATGCAACAGGCCAGATTCAGCCTGCTCGAAACTCACTGAGGATGACTATAGTTTCATGTGAACAACTCCCCTAAGAGACACAATTAGACAGGTGTTACGTTAACAAAAGGTAGAACAACAAAAGTACTGTACTGATGGGAGGTGAGCTGGGGCATGGATAAACAGCCACAAGACTACCTACCTAGGCAGGCTTTAAAATTCACAGGTACTTTCCAGACAATAAATTCAAGCACTGTTAAACTGATCTGTGAGCATGGTGGGGAGGAGGGACCTCATCCCACAAAGCACTGGTTTGGGACGTGGCCACAGGTTTCTGGGATGAGCATGGTATGCTGTTCCCTTGGCCTGCGCTAGCCCGCCAGCTTCCTTCTCTGTAAGCGGAGATAACAGCTCTGCCCTGCCTCAAGGGTTGTGTGAGGATACATACATTAAAAGGCGGGGAGACACCAGATACTATAATGACACGGGAGAAACGGGGATGAAAGTGTGGAGAGACTGAGCGACTTGCCCAAAATCAAGCACTACGTCTTGTGGCTGAACTAGCAGGGAACAGAGCTGAATCCCAACCCAAGGCCTTAGCCACAGTGCAATCAAAGCAAGGATGGTGCACTTTATCTGATCCTCTTTGTATGCTGCCTTGAGATGGCACAAAACAGCATCTGCCCTCCCTAAGAGTTGAGATATCTGCTGTTGCAATCCAGGCTGTGCAAAAGTACCTGAAAAGAAGGTGTGAGCTGAGGGCGGGCAGATCTCTGCTCATGCCCTCCAACACCCTCCACTCTTCCTCAAAAAAACTATGGCAACACAGTGCCAGGTGAAATGCACGTTCCAAGAAATGGGCAAAGTTGCGGGTTACTGGCCGTTTTTCTAAAGAGACTCTCCCAGGTCCACCATAAGAAAGGCTGCGCTAAGGAAGTGGGATGTAGTAACGTGCATGACATAAGAGACTTGGTAAAACTGAAGGGCAGACACATCACCTTGATCGGAGTGTACCATTTCCGCTGGGAAGGTGGTTTTCTCACATGGGGCTTTTTTGGCTTGGGTTCCCATGGCTCATACTCCTGTTCTGGCAATTTAATAATAGCATTTTTGGGCTTCTCCAGTTTTGCTCCTTCCTCTGTTGACCCCTTGTCTCCCCATCGCACCTGAAGTCAGGAGAGCACACTGTAAGTAGAGACACTTCAGCAGTTCCCACCAGCAGGTGGTTTTCACAGACATTAATCTAGTTCCCATCAGATGACCCAATGCCACCAGACATGAAGCCAAATTTATGAAAGCACCAAACTCCCACTGTAATCAGAAACACACATTTAAGAGTCAAATAGTCTCACTCAAAAGCCACTTGAACTACTAGCATTTGTACCTTGCAGTAACCTAAGGTGTTGTGGGAATTCACAGCATCCAGGGCAGATTAACCCATTTCCAAGTGAAATCTGAAGCACTCTGCCCAGCTCTGCTAGGACACAGGCGTAATACGCTTCCCATTGCCTCACGCAAAAAGCAGGCAGCAGCACCAGCTCAAGGCAGGCAGTCTTTACAGCTAGCCCTAAGCAGCTCCTGTCGTTCAATTCAAAAGTGAAGAAAGGGTCAGTGGACAAGTACGTGAATGGTTTGAGAGCATCAGCCCTCAAACTTGTGCAGCTACCACTAAAAACAGCTCTTCCAAAGATGACCTTGCACAGCCACAAGAGAGGTCAGTAACTTTATCTTCACATACTATACACTACTCATTTCAAGCTGAAATTCTGATTTTGTTGTCTGACTTACCTCAAACAGAAATGTGAAGCTGCATTCAAGGGCAATATATGATCCATTGGGTTACTCAGCGTCAAGGATAAAATTCTCCCGAGGAAAATGGTTAAGGATATTAAGATGCAATACTTCAACTGCAGACTTGCAGCAACTTGCTGAGAAGCCATTGCTTTCATTCTGTTAGCCCAGATCCTCAGCTGGCTTACATTAGCCCACCTCCCTCAGCTACCAGTTAAACCTAGTGGGAGTTTCTGGTGTGACATCCCTGAAAGTCATCATTAGACCCTCAGCTGATATAGGTGAGTGACAACTCCCTGCCTCGTATTATCCATGGTTAGGAATACTGACTTGATTTCACTAACATGGTTATTTACAGGAGTTAGCAGCTGATCACAGTATTATCCACTGACTCCCTGGAACGTACATGCCATAGGACAGCACAAGGCAAATTTCTTTCACAGTAACACCCCACTTTACACATCAAGACTGGCTTGCGCATGAATCCCAGGGCAGGGTGTGATTCATTAGCTCATTTCAACACAGGTGTGTTTTTGTTCATTAGGAGTTAATGTTTAACTGGGGGAAAAAAAAAAAAAAAAAAAAAAAAAAAAAAAAAAAAAAA
>NW_008795129.1:5658982-5676844 GCF_000699145.1 Aptenodytes forsteri
AGAAAAAAAAAAAGGGGGGGGGGGGGGAAGAAAAAATCACTGGTTTAAATTCCCCAAACCAACTGCTTCCAGCCAGCCAGGCACAGTGTAGATGGCACTCTCAAACACTCAAAACCATTGTAACTCTGCCTGAGACAAGAGAACTGGACCCAACTGCACGGGGTTTGATTCAGCAAATTAAAACTTCTTTTGGTGCTTATTCCATTTCTTAACATGCAAATTTTCTCTGGCTCATAATGCTAGATTCATTTAATTATTCATGTGAATGATGGCAGCTTGATGTTTGTTACTTGGACAGCAGGTGCAATCAGGTAGACAAGCCCTAATTAAATCACAGTCTCTAGTCCATCAAGGTAGCTTTTTAAAAATCACATAAAAACATATTGCTACGATTTATAATTAAATGTGCTGATTTTTACAACGCTAAAGGACAAGTCAAATACCTCCATCCTCTTAATCCCACCAACACCACGACCTCCATAATAAGATGCGTCCACGGTTGGCCACTTTTTCTTTGGCAATCCATCTTCATCATCTGATTCCTATGGGAAAGACAGGGAGATATTACTGCCGTTCTCACATAAACAGCATAAACTATGGAAAACAACTGAACATCCTATGGTCCAATCCTTGGATATTTGGCTTTATGTGTTATACTCATTTGCTGACAAAAAACAAAAGTCTCTTGTCTCTGCAGCTGCAATTTTAACTAGGGAAGCCAAAGAGGATTGCCTATTCTTCTCTCCAGGCAGCTTTTATTTAGTCAAATATGCATTGAGCTTCAAAATCACAACTGACTTGTAAGGGAAGGCAAAGTGGAGATGAATCGTACATTATACTGGCTTGCCACTATGCCATGCAGAAAACGCAGCAATCAGCCCAAAGAAATAATTTATTAATTGCGCTTTTAGAACTTAATGTCACCTAACAGGGGAAAAAAGCTACCACTGTGAGTTTTCTAACATGTGCATCAGACCCTTTTCTCATGGCAGCTGTAACCAGTTATTCTACGCTGCTTGATTCTTTGTAGAGTCTGGCTCAAGCTGTACAGTTTGGAACCAGGACTCAGACTGGAGCATCTCCAGATTATCAGGAAGCCTAGATCCAGAGTTTTTGACCTGCAATTATAAAGACTGCAGATTATTTTTCTGGAATGTGGGAGAGTCTGAATCAGGGTTTTACTTCAGGTTCCTTGTTCTGTTCTTGCTTAACTAAAAGCTGGCAAATGTTTCTGGTTCGACAACACTGGGAACACATCTCCAGCTCTATCATCTTGAGCCGATAGAAGTCACTGGGATTTCTCGGACTCCCTATCATTACGCTGAGTCGAGGCAGCTGAAAGTCACACCATGACACTCTCCAAGTACACACATAACTGAGGAAAGGGCCCAACAAGCCTCCTACAAGACCATCTTCATTCCTCACACTCTTTAATAAAGACACAAAACTACACCTCATGCCGATATGCAGATGCACGTGCTGCTCTGCACAGTGACTGACCATGCACAGTGCTCTCTGCTGATTTTCATCTGTACAAGTATGTTTCTAGAAACACTGCCTGGACTTAGTTTTTACTAGAAAAAAAATATAATCAAGTGAAATCCAAAAACTAGGGAATGACACAAATTATTGTCAGATTACTAGGTGACATTTTCTCAAAGTTGCCCTACATGTTTCTATTGGAATGTAAAAGGAACTGAGAGTCCAAAAGCCAGTAATAGCTTTTAAAAAACATGCCTTAATTTTTGTTTGTGCCTTGGAGAAAGGTATTCCCATCAGTTATTCAGTGACATCTGATCTCTCAGCTATGGTTCATGGGTCAGTTCCTCCAACAAATTCTTTAGTATGTCCAGGCAAGACTAGAGTTGACATTTCCATTAACTAGTAAGGGGGTTTGGGCTTGATTTTTTTTTGTTTTGGTTTGGTTTTTTGGTTGGGGTTTTTTGGTTGGGGTTTTGTTTTTATCCTAAGGGAAATAAATATACAAGGAAGGCACTGTGGTTTAGTGTTGGGTTTTGTTGTTTTGGTTTGGGCTGTTTTTGTTTGGTTTTTTTGAAGAGTATAACAAATACACACACAAATTTTATCCCATTTCATGCCATATTTAAAACAGTACTCAGTGAACTACATCAGCAGTTTTAATTCATTTATATTTGACTTCATTGTGAACTTGAGCACTATATAAAATATCCTGCCTCTTCCATGGGATTTCAAGTCTTCATGTCTAACAACCCTTATTGCTGGCAAGCCTGACAGCAGCAGGTCACAGTTAATAGTGATGGCTGATACTTGGTATAAATCCTTTATCAGCTGGAAAAGTATCTCCTACACTGAACACATAGCAAAGCCAACATCAACAGCTACTACAAACATTTTGAAAAGTAATGGAAATCTAATGCTAGCAGTTTAGAACAAGTTTCACATAACTGTATTCAGTTTAATAGCAGCAATACCAGACTACGTCAGCTAAAGGGCAGGTCACCATACCTAGGGAGGCTAGTGCTAAGTACAACGAAACAACAATCCATACTGGATAAAGACAAGTCCAAGTAAAGGGATGGATAACATCTGTATTCTGTGCTATTCCTGGAGGCTTACGTCAGCTCACAGTCCCTTTGATTGCATTTAAAATCTCTGCCGATCAGAATAATCGCAAAGCATCTGGGAACTCTGCTGCAGGGGCGTGATGCTCTCCGAAGCCTCCTTCAAACGCAGCATGGCTGCAATTGCATGCTTCATGACAACACTAATCACCCTAAAACCAGCATGATTTTTGGTGCATATTCTAAAGTTAAATTGTCTCAGTGCTGCTGCCCAGGACAAGCAACAGGATCACATACACAGTAATGATGGCCTCTGGCAACCTCAAAACAGCAGCTGTGGTTGCCTCCTGATATTCATGCCAAGTTACAGCAAGTTAGCAGCAAACTGTAAGCTTCTCTTGTGGGTTAGGCAAGTATTTTTCCATCATTTAACTGTCTATGCCTAGGAAAGAAATAAAGGCAGGCATGAGTTTTCTCTGGAGATACTTTTATTTATTACTATTATTTTCATGAAATTAATACAGTGAAACTAAGCTGAGATCAGGGTCAGTGAGGGCAGGGTCAGTGTGTTACTGTCCCAAAAAGAGCTAAATACAACCCTGCCTCAAACATCTCAAACCTAAATGGAGAAAGGCTAAACGTCCTTCCAAAGGTCACTCTGCAGCAGAGCCACAGCCAGGGCAGGCTCTTGTCTCCCTCTCCTGTAGCAAAGCCACAAGAATGTGGCCTTCGCTGTCCTTTCTTCCAGCTGCCAGACTTTGTTCCTTACCGCCCATCTGGGCTAAACTCCTGCTGAGAGCAACGGCAGCTTTACTGGAGGAGGGACAGCTTTCAGCACAGCTTGAGAAGCAAAGATTTGCCTACACGCCTGTTTGATGCGCGGCAGAAGGCACAAAATACCATAGGAACTGTTGGTCTGTGGACTTCCGAGTTATGCAACTATTTTCTCTGTGGATGGAAATAATCTTGCTGTGTGTATATAAAGAGGCCAGAAGGCAGAAATAACTGTCCTGACCCAAGAGACTGCCCCTCATGGCCTTCAAGGTGTCATTAAGACACCTACAGGGCTGACGTTCCTGGGCAGCACAATACACTACAGTGGCTGCAGACAGTGCAACAGCTCAAAAATAGCATACTTACAGGCTCTGGAGGTGGTGGTGGCGGCGGCTCCTTGATCACCTGTATCACAATGTATAAGCAATGGGAGAAATCTGAGATAATGGTAGGGTTCATCCATCTCAACGCTATGTCCTCTCTGTTTTCTCACTCATATCACAGGTGAGTTGCCCTGCTCCATTCCCCCACATTCAATCCTCTCATTAGCCCCATTGCTTTTCAGATGGCATAAAATAGATGCAGATGAGAAGCTAAATCCATCACGTTGAATTATCTGATTAGTCAAGAAGTGCCCTATTAAGTAACTCATAATACAGCTCCATATTCTGGTAGTTCTGCCTTAAAAATGTCATATAATTACCAAGCTAGTGCAAAACATTCACTCAGAATCTGCAGCTCCTCAGAATAAAAAAGAAAGCCTAACTCTTGTCTTTAAAAAGGACCGTAACAGCTTATGCACATATCAGTAAATCAGTTCCATTATGCTTTTCTGCAGCAGGTTTCAAATCTTGTTCTAAGGAGGTCTCGATCACTACAGAAACTTGGGCCATGTTCACGAGCTCACTTAAACTTCCCATTCAGTGTCAAAATCACGTAAGCCTTGCAACATTCAAAAACCCAGACCAGAGTCACTTCAACAAGCACTTTAAGCAATTTGTTGAATCAGGGCCTTACAAACCTGGCAGCATTTTTCTTAAACAAAGTTAACCACCCACTCCAACCCTTTAACTCTGTGTTTTTGCAGAGAAGAGATGAAACCAAGTCAAAAGAATAAAAACCTGTACTTACCACCGTGCAGCAAAGGGGCCAGAACCACCACAGAAGAGCCAGAGCCAGCAGCAGAAAGAGAATCAGGAGAGCAATGAAAAGGATGGTCCCAGTCAGCTGCAAACGAGATGATTACTTCTGAGTTATCTGCACATGTCACAAACAAGGCAGGATCCCTGAAGTTACACAATTAGACTGGGCAAAATGAGCCAGGTTTCCCTCACTATGAGGTCTCAGGTAGATTGTGCAGTCAATCACTATTATTATCATTAGGGTCACATCAGTATTTGGTGTGACAAATCTGTATTTGAAGTCATGATTCAGGGAAGCACCTCCTGTTTGTGGTGTGTATATGTATAATTTTTATATAAATTTATGGTACGTTTACAGCCCACTAGATTAAAGGATGTTAAACTCATATATAAACCATTCCCAAATTGGTGCTGACAGGTCCCTTAATACTGTCAGAGGGGCGTTGCAAACTCCATGACCACAGACACTCAGGTGTGCAGAGTAACTTTTCACCACTAGAAATGCAGAATATGCAAATGCTGATATTCAAAGAATGGGAATACTGGAGCTAAGAGCTTATGGGTAACTGTTCGCATGTCAACATCGCAGAACGGATCACAACTTACTCGCTCAGCCTCATCAGCTCCCAAGCCTGCCTGTATTGCCTCTTGACTCAAACTGCACACACAACCCCAGCCTGAGTGATTATGCAAACTAGTCCTTAATGCTGCTGGTTCTTTGTATGCTTCCTAGTGCTGGTTTGACTGTTTTTAATGAGATGCTGTAATCATGATCTTAAGCATTTCCGATTCCTATATTCCATCTATTTCTCTGCAGAGAACAGTGGGACTCTGGGGCTGGATAGCTAAGGGTCTACATTCAAAATCAAAGCTAAATTTTCTTTAAAATTTCTAGAATCCAAAAGATTTCAAGTGTTAACACTTGAAATTAGCTTTTCAGAGCAGCCAGGCAACCAAAAAGAATCACAGCTCTGATTTTCCTGGGTAAATCTTGATAGATTCTTTGCACTCAGAGCATTACATGTCAGTGTGTTCAGAAGAGGTATTAACTCTGTGTATTGCTCTGATGACTACAGAAAAGCAGGTCTTCATGCTGCTTGGCCCCTGCAGAACATAGAGCACATGGCTTTTTGGAAATTAAACATTTGTTGCAGACAGGCAGTGGCATGCTGGGATGTGCCGTTTCCTTGGACTGCACTGGGCTCTGGGATGAGGTTAAGACTAGCTCTGGTGCTCCAGCCATTTATTTTATATTGGGAAAAGAAACCTCTTCAATGGTAGATTTTCCGAGTTTGAGAAGAGGTTCAATTCACCAGCAACAGGGGTACCAGACAACAGGCAAAACCTGGCAGCAAACTAGAGAAGAGCCTGGGACTAGGAAGATGTGAAAAGAGCTTGAAGAAAGGTCTGTGAAGCAGGCTGAGGGAATAGGAGCTGGCTAGAGAGGAAGCTGTAAGAAATTTTCAAAGAAGGATAGGTGGGAGGATAAATGGAAAGAAAGCAAATTCCAAAGAAGATTTATGGAGGATGAAGTCCATGAGATTCACCTTCTTAAATCTGAAACTACTTGCTGAATTCGCATGACACCAGAAAGTGATGCTTAGCCCCTTCTTACAACAGGAGTTGCCTTCACTGTTCCAAGTGGGTTTGTTTTCCCCTCAGACAATGAAAAGGCTGAGGATGGAAAAGAAAATACCAGCTGGTAAAAGCTTTGCACAGTCTGGGTGAGATCCCGAGTGGCTGACTTGTGCGGTACCTAGTTCCTTCTCAGGCCAAATCCTAGAGCTGTCAGGACTGACATGTTCAAGACAGAACTAACAACCACGGCTCCTACTCCATGCTTTTAGGCAGGTAGCCCAGTTTCCCATATCTCTGTGTCACAGCACCACCATCCCTCCACGGCTCTGTGGCTTCTTGTTATAGATGCAAACTGACCTGTTTTGGGATACACTATTTAGCTCACCTCATTCATTTGGTCAGGGAGCAGCTGAAAGCCAAGGCGGAGTGCTGCAACACGTGCCAGACCCCCTGCTCAAAGGAGTCCTGTTAGAAGACACACTACCTGGCTGCGGTTCAGTGCTGCTGCCGCCCCCCTCTCTGGCCCTCCCATGGCCCCATGTAGCACTAACGCATCTGGAAAGCAGACACGTGGGCAGCGTGAATTCCCAGTGAAGTCAGTTTGCTGAGAAAAGGATGAGTAAAAGTCAAGCATAACTTTAAGAGGTATTGCCGCACTCCTTAAAAACAAGTCCAAGCACAGCACCAATGCAGTGCATGAGCCACAGATGCACATACCACTGCTACTATTACTCCAAACACACATTACCTCTTTGTTTTGTAGCTTTTGTTCCCAGGCGTTGCTTCTCCCATGCTAAGTGCTCATATAAATCACTGAGACATTTGCTAGCAGCAGCTCGGGAGCTGCTGGCAGCAAGAAGCTAAAGAGTTCTCTTTTAATGATTAAATATACAAAGCATCGTAGTGAAGCTGGAATTTGAAAAGGAAATAGCAGACTTCATGCAACTGAACAGAAATAAGCACAGGGATCACACAGAGGCTTTAGGAGTAAAGTGAAGAGAAGATACTTACTGTACAGAAAGGACAGAAGGGCCAGCTGGGGAGGAGAGCTGAGCAGGCCAGCTAACTGCCACCCACAGAAAAGGAAACGGGAGAGGAAAGGAAATGGAGGGAGTCTCTAAAACGAGAAGAGCGAAATGCGTGAAATTAAGACAAAGTTGGAAACTGAACTGCCAACCTCCCTGCTTATGGGATATAACTGGAGTGAGACAGTCTCTTTTTTTTTGTACCAGCTGAGAATCAGTCTCCCTGCCTCCTTCACATTCAATCTGCAAGAGGCTGGTCAAAAATTGTCAGATTGACAGGACTGGAGATTGGATCCCTCTCTTTATCCTAAGGCTACTGAGAGGAAAGCTTCCTCTGTCCGTGTTCTGGCCTGTAGGAAGCCCAGCTAGGGCTAAAACTTCAGTCTTCATCAGAAGTAAGTTACATATGGGTAACTAAATGCACCAGTTAACAGTTGTGTTTCACTGCAGACTGAAAAGGTTTTATAGTACCTGAGGTAGAAGAGAGAATAAAATGTGAAAATATCAGTCTTCAGTGTAGGAGATTTGGAGGAAAGTTTTGGAAAAATAAAAATAATCAGGTGAAGCAGCAAACACATCTCTGCCAAATTTTAAGTCCCTGTACCCTGGACTGTTCCAGCAATCTGGTGTGAGATTTCCCAGCTTCATTGCTGAAAACATCAGATAATCAGATTTGCAAGTTCCAGTCACTGCCTCTATCTTCATTCCTGCCCCTCTGTTCTGCAGCTGTCAAAAAGGCCAACAATGATTACAAACCAATATGACAGCATTTGGTGTAGGCTATAAAAGTCCTTTTGACACTAATAACAATAAAGCTCAACTTTGATACAAAGTGTTTGCTATCAGGTACTTCAGCAAACCTGTTTAGTGCACAAGCACAAGGCCAAATCTTCAGCCACCATACTTGCCTGCACCGGCGATGGGCGTTACCTATTTTTACTCCAAGGCAAGGAAGACGACTGCCTATCTAGTAGTCAGCTTCTTCATTTTGATTGTTTTAGTGCACACACAAGGCCAAATCTTCAGCCACCATACTTGCCTGCACCGGCTATGGGCGTTACCTATTTTTACTCCAAGGCAAGGAAGACGACTGCCTATCTAGTAGTCAGCTTCTTCATTTTGATTGTTCGATTCTAAAATCAGATTTTGATAAAGGATCACTTCTAGCTGTCGGTCCCTGACACGCCACCTGGGGATAGGTGGTCTTTTTGACCAGGAGAAGGTCATATCGCAGCCATCGCTGTCCTGCAGCAGCACATTCTCCCTCGGCTGACCTGAGCAGCAGCCTTTTATCAAGAAGCTCATCCCGGGATCTGAGGCTGCTATCCCTTTCTGGTCATGCCCTGTGACACCAAGAGAAAAGCAACCAGCTCCTGTCACTAAAACTGTAGAAATGCCTTAGCGAATCCTGAACTAGTAAAGACAAATTGTGGTGCTTTAAAACAAATGCTGTAAGCTCCAACCAAAAAATAACCATGTAAATTTAGAGGACCTTCCATGCTGTGGCCCTTCCAGATCCAAGTCCTGGCAGCTGCACCTTTCACTCCAGATCCTATGAGGGATCCCAAAGCTCAACAGCCTGTTACTTCCTGATGCTCCTTCCCTCATTTTCCCAGATTCCCTTCTAGTCAGATCGTAGCTTTGAGGATCTCCCTTTCCTGGGACAGGAATGGGCAGGGTGCCTTTTGTTGTAATTTTTTATTCAGTAAATCTATCATGATCCATGCATCATCAGTAACAATTTAATCTTAACTAGCTCTGGTTATTTTTCAAAGAACTGCTGGGATCCAGTCAATAACTGTGATGCAGGAGCTGTAGAGAGCTCATGCTCACTCAAGGAGGCTTTGCCTGAAGAGCCACCGTCTCTTTCCAAGATCTCATGGTTTCTCTGTCAAGCCCCATTGCAATTACTTACACACTGTGTGCTGGTGATGCTGACAGAGCTGGAGATGAACGTTAGCCCGTTGTTCATGCTGACTTGTAGGAAAACCACCCTAAAGCACAAAACAGATACACTTTTTTTTAATGTCATCTTTATATCCATTGTTCCCTTTATTCTGGCTGTGTTTTAGCCATTGGCTCATGAACACGCATGGATAAAATGTCCTGCTGATTCAAGGCATTTTCATGGCCTCAGGTGCTTACCTGCATTTGTCTCTCTGCTTGCCCAAGAGCTACCCTTTTTTATGTTGGCTTAATTGAGTTGGGGCATATGCTCTTTATTAAAAAACCTCCATCCCACCTGGGGCAAAGGGCACTAGGACAGTGAGTCATAACAAAGTCTCAGACATTTGCAATACTACCCTAGATAGCACAAGAAACTTTAAGGCTTTTTTTTTTTTTTTAAACCCCTTCTGCAGCTTAAAGAGCCAGAATGTGTTTTCTTTTATATCCAAGTAAATCCAGAATACCTGCACTAAGGTCAAGGGGTTAAAAACACTGAAATGACAGTGAAATTAAAGAAGAATCTGGCCCTAGACATTTTCCAATATCCAAGAAAGCCATCCTCCAATATCATCTGAGGAAAAAAAAAAAAACCAAACCACAAAAAACCCCAACAACCCACCGACCAAAATAACCCACAAAAAACCCCACCAAACAGCTTTCCCTTACCCACAAATAGGAAAGGGGAGGGAGGTACTCCCCCTCACCCCCAGTACGGTATTTAGGCACCCACAAGATCACCCAGGGGGAAGGTAGGGCCTTGTGCCATATCTCCCAGGAGTCTGCAGGATTACAACAGCTGAAAAATACCAACACTAGCCAGAGCAGGGCAAAACACAGGAAGCAACATCTACAACAGCAGAAAGGAATTCAAATCAAGCATCTCTTTTCAATCAAAATGAAAAGTTTGCCTGGAATTCAACTACCTTTTGGTCTGAAAAAAACAGGATATAGGAACAGAGGAGAAATCACCATTCTATGATTCAATGACACGGGACCACGGTCCAACAAGGCCTTTGGTTAAGCTGTGCTAAAGACCCACCATTGAAGAGAGCTATGCTGGTTCATACTAGGAGAGGATTTAGCACAAAGGGGATGGAGGTAATCCTGCCACGCACACAAATTTATTAGCCTGGCTCAGTAATGACATTCTCATCCAGAAGTCCGCTCTCTCGACACGTGCTGGAAAGCAATACTTACTGTCCAGCATCTTCTATCACTGGGGCAGGACAAAGTAAGTAAGTATCATGAACAAGGGTCGGCTTTTCATCTGAAAAGAAATTAATATAACTGTCAGGGATGAAAAAGAGAAATTGTCCCAACCAGGCCACCCCCTGGAAAAGCACTGACACCAATGAGAGCCACAGATAAATTCAGTATATAGGCAAGTACCAATATTCCCCAATGGTACTGATTACAAATCAGTAATAGGATGACCATTCTTGTTGATGCCAATATAATGTTATCAGGCTAGAGATACCACAGCTAAGAAATGGAAGTACATGTTTGTTTCTGACAGCAGTGATCAGCCATTTTGAAGCCAGTTTTGAGCAATATTCATCTTGTCTATCTGACAAGCGCATGCAAACTCTACTTATACTGAATACTCTGATCCCACAAGTTACTCAAGGGGTCAAAAGTATAGGGTTCAATTTTTGCCTACCCACTTCCAAACACATACACACAGGAGAAGCCAAGGCTGCACTGTTTGAGCCCAGGGAAAAGGAAGAACTGAGACGGGGTGGAGCCGAAGTGGACAGACACCAGAGGAAAAGAAAAAACTCATGGCTGGTCATACACAGGAGACGGGCAGAGAGGGGCCATGACTAATGTTACTGTGAGGACCTGTCCTGCACTAGTTGCTGCTTTTCCCATCCCCAACCTCCCCTCTGTGGCAGCATCATCTAGAAGCAGCCCATGTTTATAGAGGTCTGATGCAGGCAGAGTCAAAAGCAAGGTCATGGGTGTTTTTCTGCCTCCCTGCACTCTGCTGCTCCAAGAGTCAGCAGTGCTAATCCTGTTGCTTTCAAAAGCCACATCCAGAAAGCCAAGTCCCATGAACACAGAGAAGAGGCTCAGCAGTAATCCTGCAATGCCACTCCACTAAAAGTGCATAAGCTGAGGCACAAGAGCAGACAAGTCACTGCTGTGACCACACCTTAGCTCCAAACGGCCCGAAGCAGCTAAGGTGCTAGTCCAGAGAAAGACTGGTTCACAGAAGTCCAACCCAAGTGAATTAGGGGCTGGTAAAAAAAGCTGCCAGCTTATTTAAGCCTTAGAGGCTTGATTACTCTTTCTACCTAGGAAAAAAAATTAACTCGAGCAACAACAGATAGGAGAGTTGTTCTTTCATGCTTCACCCACCCCAAGCACACCTGAAGACAAAGCTCATTCCCCTGTTTTGGCAGAGATGAGACCATGGAAATTCTAGTGATATGTTTTAGGGCCAGCCTGAGGGGAAAAAAGCCAGCCAGCATAGATCAGCATCTCATCGCATCTGTTGCAGACCTAGCCCAAGGAGAACACAGCACGGAGGAGATGTGGAATTAGGGTAGTTTTCCTCCTGTGTACTTCCAGGTCCAGGTCAGCACCCACTGTGTGAAGTCCAGTCAAGGTGCCAGTGCATTAGGGACAAGGAAGAAAAAAAACCAAAAGTCTGTCTACCTGGTAAACCACAAGAAACAAATCCCTGGCAAAGGGCATCTGTAAGTGGAATGAGAGCAAGACCGCCAGAGTTTATTTAATGCAGCCTCCACGTAGGCAACTAGGATGGGAAATGAAGGAGCAATTCATGTGCTCCCTCTTGTAAGTGAATTTACTGCTAGGGAAGGCACCAGTCTGACCGCGACAGGATATGAAAGCCTCTACTGTGCTCAGCCAACAAGGGCAGCGTATACAGAAAAGGAGCAAAGCTCCCCTCCCCACGCTGTGCTTCACCCTGCCAGACATACACTGCTTCTCAGGAATAAGAGAGGAGTGCCGAGAAACTGGACCCTCAATCTTTTTTGGCCATTCAGTCCTTTGCCTGGCTGCTGAGACAGCAAACAAAAGACCCTGTTTAGCACAGCAATGGCAGGGAGTTTCGGCGTTACATGCTCGCTGCGATGAGACCAGCAACTGGCATCAGAGAGGAACAGAGCAGGCCTGGGAGGGCCCTGCTTTATGGTGAGCGTCTCCTGAGTTGGTGAATAAAGAGTCTGAAGATACCACCAGAGGATCAAGATAGCATTATTTCTTTTTCACTGGTGATGAACAAGGGAATAGGGAGCAATTTTATTTCTCCCTCTTAAATCCTGATACCCAGACCTCACTGGCTGTATGCATCACCCACGTACACCATTACAATGATGCTGAAATTCATTGTGCAGCAGCACACCCCACATCAGCCCTCACGACACAATGCCTACAGGTCACAGGGTTGAATAAAGATGCATTTCAAGCTTCTGTTAGGTGTAGATCCCTACTAGCTCCCCCCACATCCACTGCAAGGACTCCCCCCACGTGGACGAGAGGTGGGTTGTGTCACCTCTGTCACTCATGAGGTGACACAGCCACAGGGGGCACTGGAATACACCAGCCTGCAAACTTACTGATAGTAAGGCTGTCATTGAGCTTGAAGCTGCAGAGTACCTGGTCGATATTTCTTGCATGATAAAAGCCGTTGCCTCTTACCACAACTTGAAATGATTCTGTAAGTAAAAATACAGAAGAGTAATGAAAAATAGCTCAAATACAGTGTTTCCTTCCAGAGTGATCTGAATTACAACATGACAATGGCTGTTCTCTGCCCTATGCCTGAAACAAAACATTCACACTGACACTCTCAATATTCAGCAGCAATGGTCAAGAGTGCTATAGTGGCACTGGTGCTTCACAGAGCAACGTTCATCTCAAGGTAGCTCCTGCAAGCATCCCATTGACCCCCAATGCCTTAATTAAAGGTGCCACAGTAATACTGTGAGCCTGACATGGCTGATGTCATTTCACAGTTCCTCCATGGCTTTTGGGCCAGACACATTTGCCAACCATAAGCACCAGTCCTTCCTCCATTTTCCACAGCAGATTGCACTTAGCTTTCAGCAGCAGCTCTGTTCAGACAGATGCCGACAAACAGGACTCCCCTCATAACCCCCATGTGAATCAGAGAGGAAGCTTTGCATCTGGTACAAGTCCTGGAAAAATACAATCTTTCAGTCCATACAAGAACTGAGCCTGTGCACAGCCCCGTTAGCATCTGCTGCGCGTGGGAATAACTAAAGACCCAGGTGCTGCAATTTTCTTTGTGCTCTTCCCCCACACCACTGCCCCAGCAGCAGAAGCCACCAGTGGCACAAGAAGAGACCTGCCACATCAGACACACTGTCTGCTGGCCAGAGCAAACACTCCCAAACCTGCCCTTCAGTTGCTCTCAACTTCTGTTGCTTCAGAAGTGATGGCGGGGAGGCCACCTGTGGTTTTTGTCATTACTGCGATTCGTTCATTCAAACAGGAAAACCATTGTCAGTTTTTTCAGCCAACCTTTCAATGGTCTTTTTACTGACAGAGCAGTTTCACATCTGAGTAAAGCCAACCTAGGAAGGCTGCTGTCAGAAGTGAGATCCCAAATGCACACACCCTCCACCGTTGGCACCACTGATCACGTTGCAGCGCACTGAGCTTGCTCACACACCTGAAAAGTAACCCTCTGTTTGTTGCCAGAGAGATCAGTAAGGTGATCTGCCTGGTTGAGCATCTGCTGGGAATAGAAATGTGCAGGAGAAGGGAAGGGACAGAGACAAGTGGTGGTAGCATCAGGTGAGTTTACATCTATTGTGAAACCCCCTTGAGTCAGTGTACCCAGGACAGTTAGAAACAGGAAAGGTAATTTGTGGAAGAAGGTATTAAGAAGCCTGGTTTGGTTTCTCAGCTTCTCCACAGCAAGCTTTTAAAATTATTTCTTAGTAACCTATATGGGTAACACTTCTTGGAGCTCTGATAACAGCACAACACAACTGTTTGTTGCTCTTCCTTCCCTTTTACTTTACACAGGTGGAGCCCGACACCGAGCCGCAGTCTCCTTCCTCTCGGGGCCAGCCTGAATTGCCAAGCTAGGCACAGGTTGCACCAGGAGGGGAAATGGCAAGGGAAACTTCCCTCTAGGTCACAAAATGCATTGTAGCTGCTACACTAACCGCAGATATAACATCTTTAGCACAGACATCTTTAGACACATTGCAAATTTGTTCTGTGCCAAATGTGTTTTTGAAACTCCCTTTGATGCTACAGGCAAGAAGCCAGCTGATGGCTGAGACCCACGGCACACAGCAAGGGAAAGCCCAGAAGAAGCTGCACTTTCACACATAAATCTCCTGCTTTAGCTGAATCCTCCACAGAGCTCACTTATACCAGCTGCTGAGCAGCATTTGAGACCAGCCCAATAGCAGGGGGAGACCAGCACAACACAGGACCAAATAATCTTCAAGCTACACATAGAAAAATAAGAGTAAACTGCATAGAAGTTCTCCACTAGCAGCAAGTAAAGCCATGAACAAGTCCACATGCGTTATCAATATACTTTGACCAACATACTAAAAATGAAAGGAAAACAATGTTGATAGCACTGTGGGGAGCGGTACCTAATTTTTAGTGATATGAGACCTGGCTTTTGATAACATCTCACATGATGCACTGCCATGTTATTTGTATGCTTTGGAGGAAGGACTTGTAATTGGCCTACATGAGGCCCAAAAGTGGCTGAAAGACATAGTCTGCCTGCTCTTCACTATCAAGTTACTTCAAGGCAAGCTAGCATGAGGATGTGGAGCGCTTTAGCTTTTCCATACAAACAGCTTGCTCTTGCCAAAAACACATTCTCACTACATAGAGGTCTAATGCAACTCCGGGTGAACTGGACAAGGCACGGACAAGTTACGATCAAGCGCTGGAAACCCACACTCTGGTTTTCCTCATAGTAACCTTCCCTTAGAGCAGTGCTCTGAACTGACACAGGCTGCAAGGAACATGGAAATCAGAGAAGATATTTTGGGAGGGGAAAAAGAAAATATCTACTGGAGTGCATATTAAAGTGAAACACATGCTTTGGCACTTTGCTGAAGAAAGATGATCAAATTTGAGACCTCACTGAGCACATCAAGAGCCAAACAGACAAAGCCAGCATCAGAATTTGGCCTCTCTTTTAAGGGAAGGGTTATACCTCCTGGTTCCCACGGGGGGTGGAGGGCACTCCTTTAAACAAATAAAAATGGACTGTAGGGCAGATTCAGCTGCTTCTTACTCCAGCAAGAATCTGGAGTTACTCTGATTCATGCCTTGAGCCACTCCACATTTAACCCAGCTGATATGTTGAGAGTTATTCTTGATAAGCATCCCTTTTTTTGCCAGCAGAGCTGAGTGTCACGGCCAGCCCCAAGGGCAACCAGGCCTCTGCCCCTGCCCCAGAACTACCTGCCTGGGACCACGCATTACCCCAGACTTGCTTGTAGCCAGCCCACTCCACAGTGACCTGAACACTCAACTAAGATAACTTCTGTCTCTCAATTCTCTATTATAAAAGTAGCTTGCTGAAATAAAATTGCAGGTAGATTTTTTTTCTTCCCCTCTCCTGAACGGACAGTCTTAAAAGGCAGCATCCACAAAAGCTGAATTGATAGCTATTGCAGTGGCTTTAAAAAGAGGCAGTAAGTAAGAGACTTTCAACACAAAACAGCAAAGGTAAAAGCTACATTTAGAAGTTTAGTCTTGTCAAGATAGTTTAACTCTCCTGCCCTTCTTTCCACCGTCACTGCCACTCTGCACAGTCAGTTGTGAATAACTGACTCTGTAGTAACCTGTCCACCAACACAAGCTGACAATATAGTCTCAATACCAGGCTTGCATGGAAATGTAAACAGCTGGTACTGGATTTGGTTGTTGCTGTTAAGAAGTCTGCCCCTTCGGATGCTCTGGAGCATTAATGTGTTCTGGATGACGGTCTGCTGAAATGGCTAATTCCATTTAATTTTGCACCCTGGCTCTGGCTGCGTCCTTTTCTTCCTTAGTTACTGTCAGATCGTAGATTGTAGCTTTTGACAAGACAGCAAAGGGAAAAAGGTCAGCACTGAAATAACCAGGCGGCGCTGGCAGCGAGATGGTAGGTTGAAGCTGGTGTGCGCTGGCTGCGCTGTCGGCTTCACTTCTGTGACTCTGATGAGAAGCTGACGGCTTGCATCCACACCTGGTAGTTGATGTGGCCAGTAGGATGCCACATCCAACAAAACCTTTCAATCACATCTGCGTACCATAAGCATAATCAAAGCAATGATGCTGTCAAACACGATATGAGGCACCTCCAATTCTGCACTGATAGCCTGTTTACAGGCTGCATGTCTCGGTCACTTTAAATCAGAGGGAACGGGAAGAACCCAACTACATTTCTCCAGATCGAGGATGATAAATTTGCAGGGTCAGAAAGCATTAAGCATCAGATAGCTGTCATAACGGGACAAGATCAGTTTGTAAATGGACTTGCCAGGTAGCTTCATCACAGAATCCCACATGGAAATCGTTTCATCAGCAATCTACTAAACCTCTGGCAAGTCAAAAATGAAGCCAAGATCACCAGTAATCACCAACACAGTGGCAATTAGGAGCTGCAAGAACAGTGACAAGGAGTGGGTCAGAGTCTGCTCTAAGCCCTGATCACAACTGGCTTCCACTGAGCAACACAAAGCCCTCATGATCTCATACCAGATTCTAAAAATTAGTAATAATGCTAAATAAAAGCCAAATTTATTATCACCCCCTCACTCAGTAAGTTTCATACAAAAAGCATGGACCGAGCCACATTTCAAGGCTGTAAACAAGCAAGCTTCTTTGCTGGAGAATGTGATAACATCTTGCACTCTTTCAAAAGGTCTACTATTTTTTGATCAAAATTTTGAAATGAAAATTTCAATTACGTATTTAAAAAAAATAATTCCTAACTTAGAAAAAAAGGAGGAGGAATGTTGCTTTTCTAGAAAATGTTATGTTCTAATTTTCAGCCAGTTCTAAATGCAGGTGTGTATATATTTTTTACACAGGATTCAATGGCTATATATCTTACCTATACATTATCAGTAAACTACATTAGTAATTACCGAAATTTAAAATGCATTAAAATTCTGAGATGACTTCATAGGCTTCAGTACTTTTTGCATTAAAGTCCAAATAAAGTACATTAAAAAAATAAATCACATTACATAGAGAACTATATCTGACTGTCCAGTGAACTGGATTCAGGATCTGGATTCACACTACCATGAAAAGTGTTGTTCAATCCCAGGAGATTCCCTCCAGGAGACAGTGGTGCACACAGCTGAACCTCTGGCTATGGTGAAGTAAGTGTGATAATAAAGGACAATAAAGCCAAGCACAAGTGTAAGTATTTGCAGCCTCACACTGTAAAACCTCTCGCAGGAGTTCATTTCAGGCTTGCAGGACTAGACTCATAATAAAAGCCATTACAGGCCTGCTTCTGGGTGCTAAAGACCATTTAACACGACAGTATGCACCATTCGGAGCTGCAGTTTTGGCTTCCTCCTATTTTCAAGCTCCCTGCTGCTATAAGCAAACCTTCAAGCACGTGAATCCAAGCCTTCGTGCCCGGGTGATTCAGCACCACGCTTCACCGTGTGCCAGCCTTTGCTGGACGGCTTTGTCAACAGGGACAGAACAAACCTCAGAATTTAAGTGAAACACAAGTGCCGGTATTTTGCTGAATCAGCAGCAATACACAGAAACTGGTTCTGCCTGATTTATATTGATCTTATTTGAAAGCCACAAAGACAACGAAAAACTTTTACAGATGCAAATAATGCAACAATTTTTTTTTTTTAA
>NW_008795129.1:5677096-5680945 GCF_000699145.1 Aptenodytes forsteri
TTTGATCTTTTTTGAAAGCCACAAAGACAACGAAAAAAACTTTTACATGCAAATAATGCAACAATTTTTTTTTTTTTTAAAGAGGACAAGCTATTTTTAAGCGCACTTGTGTATTTTTAATGACATTTGTGATAAACTAGTTACCTAACAAGCTTGGCAAAAAATGGTTTGAACTCACGAATCAGGAATCAAACTGATTCAATTTGAAAAAAAGAAATTTTACTCTTTTTGCTGAAATATATCCATTTTTGAAAGGCAAATCTTTTGTTGAAAATTTATTTTCTCAAATACTTAGAAAAATATTTTCAAATTTCCATTTGAAAAAATGGTTTCAAATTCAACTTTCCAATATTCTTAACATTGTTCTAAACAATTACAAGAGTACTACTGAAATCCCTCCTATTGGAACACTCACATTTTCACGTAGCTAAATGCAATTTTTGTTGAACAGGAAAGCTTGCAATAAGCTGCTGCACAAAAAATTGCCTGGTATACAGTAAGCAAGCAAAAAAAGAAAGAATTTTTCACTATGAAATAAAAAAACCTTTGAAATGCCAAAGCTTTAAAATTGTTTTTGATCAACTCCACAAGGAGATTTTTAAAAGCAAAATCATTCCTTTTTTAAAATCTTGTCTGTGGAAAAATTATCACAAATGTCTAGTCCACAAATATATATTTAGGAATAGTTCAAAAGATACAAGGATATTTCATTTTAAATTGAAATACTCAGGGCAAGGTCATATTGCGATCGACAAGTGGAAATGAAGAGTGAACCATTTCTCTTCTCTGATATTTATTAGATTGTTCCCGAGTTTCCTATTTTTATCTGTTTTCAAGGTCAGCTTTCAAGCATCATTGCTATTTTATTTTTATGTGCTCATTTTTGCAGTGTATAAGGAAATGAACACAAGACAGTAACATCAGATCTAAATAGCCATGCTGCAAACTGTACCTTCCAGCAAACTTATGGTGTCACTCTTACTCTGCTGCAATAGCCTCTTAAGTAGGCAAAAACACAGCAAGAGAATTGCTAACGTAAACCAGAACAAACCCAAGTTAAATATACTGCACATGAAAGGCATGAAGTTATCAACAGCTCCTCTGGGGATTCTTCACCTTTACTATATACACTAATGGTTCTTTCATTGCAAATAAGTAAAACATTAGTACTTTGGAAAACGCATCAGATATCTTGGCCTATGCAGTTAATTACACCTGGTTCAAACAACCCGAAATTTCTGTGAATGTTTTGCAAAATCTTGTTCTAACTGCTGACGAGTCCTAGCAGATCCCAGGCACGCAGTCTTTCCAGAAATTTGTGAGATGTCGCCTTTAGACCCTAAAACACCTCTGGCAGTCTGACTTCACATCACTTCTGTCTCCTCCTTCTCTCAGATATTTCAAAAAGCAGTATCCCCAATTCCCGGAGTGCTACCTCAGCCAACTCTCCAAGCTGGCATTCAGCCGCAGCAGCTACGTGTTTATCAGCACAATTTTTTTCTCAAGCTGAGAAGGGACACACAGAGCTTTAGCCATGGCCCGAGGGGACACTCTAACACATCCACGGGCTTCAGCTCCAATACCGCATTAGGTAGTTACTGACATTTCATCACTGTCATTCATTTGCCTTATCACACTGTTCTTGTGGAAACTCACCTCCTGCACAAACGCTCGATGGTTCAGCCGCTAGGATCTCAATGCAAGATTTCTTGAGAATCTAAAAGATTTAGATAATGGCATTTTTGGTAATCAATCATTTTTATCTACGCTTTATTAATACAGGAAAGGGTGCCCTTTTCTGGGTTTCAGAATACCCAACTTACTGAATCAATGGTTCCTCTTAGGGCATAAAAGCCTCCCGTAACTGGAAAAACATGATCGATGCTGTCAGCAATTGTTGACAGCTGCAAAGAAAGACAATCATAAATCATGAGGAAAACAAAATTACAGTGAACAAAACTGGGCCCTTTCATACTTGCTAAAAGACATCATACTGACATGATTTATGCCTCAAGTAATTAAATAAATGCCTTCATCTGATGCTGTTACCTGTGCAGTAGTATAACAGAAAAACAAAGCAAGCAAAGTTACCTGAGTTTCATTGAAATCTTTCACTCCAACACAATAAACAATAGCTCCAAAGCTTCTGGCTCTGTTGGCCTAAATAAAAAAAAAAAATTGCCATTAAATGCAAAGCCATATAATCAGTGGAGCCAACAGTAAATGCCTACAGGTTTGACATAAGGTAGTCTGGGTAAATGTGAAGGTGACTTACTTCTTGTTCTGCATAATAAAACTGAACGTCTTGCAATTCTCCGTCCGTCAGAGCAATAATCACGCTAGCAGTCCGAACTCCTACATGGAGGATAGTTAACAGATTGCATACATATGACACAAGATTCAGCAATGAAAAGAAAGTTTGAAGTGAGGCATTCCTTTTTGCTGACAAATAAATACAAAACCGTAAGGCCAGACTCAGCCTAATTTGTACGGACTTTATTGGAGATATATCAGCTGAAGGTCAGATGCATAATAGCATGCAATAAGCCAAAACCACTGCACCTTCATACAGAATTTAAAAACTTATGACTTTGTCATGAAAATGGGACAAATAAAAACTCCGTATTCAATCAATGATCAGGACAGTTGGGATTAGGACTTTTCCATTATAAAGACAGAGGCCAAAAGACAGAGGCCAAAAGATAAGAGAACAGGATGGGAATGATAAGCATCACTGAAGGGGGAGTACTGCTCTAACAAGGTCCATGCACAAACTTCTCTGTTCTGCGTAAAATATAGCACCTACCGAGATTACACCTCGACTGCATGGAGAAGCGGCAAAATGGATCCGCAGAGAGGGAGAGGTTTCCTCTCTTCTCTTGACAAACATGTCTACACAAACCTTGCCCAGAGATGGCAGTAAGAGATATCTCTGCAAAAGGAGCTTTCCTGCCATCCTACCTTCCCCTCCAGCAGACTTTCAAAGAGCAACCCCACTGAACACGGCACGAAACGTGCTTCTATAGGGGGTTCAGTCCTGCACTTCTCGAGCAACAAGAGCTGTCAGTGAAGTTCATAGAAACTCTGAGTGTGTGAAAACCTTAAGATCAGGTCCATTGGAGAAAATTCATGTCTTGTGATAAGACATTTCATATCCCAGCTAAGCTTAAGTGAAAACATTGCATAGACTTTGGATAGCTATATACGTAATGCAGTATAGAATACAATACTACGTAGAAAAATGCAACATGTTAACAAAATTAAACCAAATTAATGTGCAAACTATGGTTCAATCAACCATTCTGCAGCCATAGTTCTTAAGCAAAGTAACTAATACACATACATGTTACTTTTAGGGAAGTATTTGTCATTTTTTCAAAATAATCTGTTACAATTTCAAGTGTCTTTCCCCATACTGTCTGAAATTAAAGACTGATTAGTTCTGACAGGTTTCTTATGCCATGCAGTCCTTCCCATGTCAGGTCAGACACAGACATAAATCTTAAAAAAATGACCTGCAACTTGGGGGGAAAAAATAGCTTGGATTCCCGTTTTTTTTTTTTCTGCTGATCATGCTTGAAAAAGGCTGAAAAACTGGAGATCTTGTTTTCTTTTGAACACTTGTTTCTTCCCTGATATTTTAGCTTATAAATCCAGATCTCATCTATTCCTTTTTCCTTCCTAATCAACTTACAGAATAGTTGAGTAGTTCTTAGCTATATGTTATGAAGAGGTAAAATAGTTTTCAGTTGGACTCTTCAGAACTCTTGATTTCGCTGGCAGAAGTGTCTGAGAAGCCACAGAGAGTTGCTGCTGAAGAATCTACACTCACAGCCTATTTTATCAAAA
>NW_008795129.1:5681742-5696798 GCF_000699145.1 Aptenodytes forsteri
TTTTATTAAAAGTTCTGTTTTGTTGAGATATTCCTGCACCACACCTAGATCACGCACCCTGTCAGTACACTGCACAGAGTGCATACACACCAGCCAAAACATTGGTAAACCCAAGATTTTTCAAAAAACAGTTTTTCAGCCAAACACCCATGGGAACACAAAACCGGACATATGATACAATGTTAGGACTAACACATTTTAAAGGTGCAATTCTGTCCCTGCTCCCCCATTCTCGTACACTGTCAGGCAGGATAAGATTGAATTAAAGCAAATACCAGATATTAAACTCTGACAAACCACAGACGGAATGAGAATTTAAAAACTAATGACCCTGTCATGAAAACAGGACAAATAAAAACTCCGTATTCAATCAATCATCAGGACAGTTGGGATTAGGACTTTTCCATTATAAAGACAGAGGCCAAAAGATAAGAGAACAGGACGGGAATGATGAGAATTTCCTATCCTAGACCAGGGACTGATCAACCTTCCTGGGGCACAGACTGCTCCCTGGTAAGAGATGGACTTTGATACCATGACCCCTCTTGCATAGCTTCTTGCTCCACAAACACATACCAAGATGTGGTTAACCAAGATGATCGCTTAGGGAAATTAATAATTTAATTGATGACTGACCACTAAAAGACGTTGATCCTTAGCAAAGTTTTCATATATTAATGGAACACAAATAAGGCCTAATCACAAAACAAATATTCAACAGACAACATGTAGGAAGTCCAAACACCAGCCCCAGAGGCTTTGGGGCATCCTTTTTTAAAAAGATAGCGAGAGCCTCTCTAAGCTCCATTTTGCAGCTGGGCATTTTAGGCAGCACAACCCCAATTACAGAGAAAACAGGAGTCTATTGTGGGACGAAGGTAGAATCAGGAGCTGGGATTGGGGATGTCCTTAGGGCAAAAAAAGCACATTTTTACCCTTTCGAAGTATAAAACGAGCTGAAAAGGCACACATGGTGATCCATACAGAGAACAGGAGTTTAGGAGAGGGAACATTCTAAGACCACGTTCAACATATTGCCACAGGGTTCCTGTCTACTTTCCACCTTGCAAAGAGCAAATCCACCTGGGACAAGTAAGCAAGTTTGAGCTCTGTCACCAAGGTACAAGATGGAGACCTGAGCCAAAACTCAGTGGAGCCAGCAGAAATGCAAGACCCCTGGCAGGGTTTCTGGCTTTGGATGATGCCCTGGGGTACAAAATGGAGGGGGGGTTGTTCTTTCAAGACTGCACCACAGGTCCCTTTATTTATAGGGTGCACTGTACTACTGAGGCCCTCTCACACAGACAGAAGCAGTAGCAAAAGCAAGGGCTTTAAGCTGAAATGAAAGAAAATACTTAGAAACACCTCCATGAGAGGGATTTCCACGTGTGAGGCAAATTAAAGCCAAAATTATTTGGGTTTTTTGTTTTGTTTTTTGGGGCAGGGGGGTTTTTTGGTGGTTTTTTTGGGGAGTTGGGTTTTTTTTGTTGTTGCTGTTTTGTTTTTTTTTTTTTTTAAAAGAGGATTTGGTTGTGAAGGTGGCAACAAGAATTTTGCTCCAGCCTCAGACTCTCCTTTTCATAAGAAGCCTGTCGCTTGGCTGCGCATACCACCCCTGGCACGGGTGCTGTCTGAAGGCAGCCCAGAAGAGGGGTGCGATAGCCTGGCGAGGCAGTGCTCCAGCACTGGGTATGACTGGCTGCTGGCATAAAGTTCACGGCTTCAGGCCACTGTAGGACTTCCATACAGTCTTTTGCTCATCAACTCAGGGTCTGAGTTCTCTTAAACAAAAACCACCCTTATTTGGGTAGTTGAGGACAGCAAGGACATACATGAATCCTTGACTGGAAACACAGTTTCTCCCTGAAATACTGCAAGAAAGAAGAGACAGCCCAGTGCTGCCTTTCTCTTATAAGGCTGAAAAATGGTAACGGGAGACCCAAAGGCCTTCTAAGCCCTCTTCCAGTTGGGAACGGTGGAAAAGACTTCAGTTGGTGCCACACCGAGGACCGAGACAGAGCTCTGAATTCTGGTTTTGGGGCCACTCGCTGCTTGAGAGAAGGGATAGAGGGTATTTCTGGATGAAAGTTGTGGAGTACTTGCCTGTTTTCTGTTAGTTTCATGACTGTAGTGCCACGTGAAGAAAAAACGATGAAAGACATCCGCAACATTGGACTGAAACAGAAGAACAAGCCAGATCCACGTCACAGGCACACATTACTTCAGCAGATTTTCTTTTGCTAAGAAGCAGTGAATGAAAAAATTATATACATAGCAAATTAAAATATCATCTTAAGAAAACTTTACCTTATGAACTTCTCAGCTAGGCTTTCCACAAAAGAGTAAATCTCTGTCCAATGATTTCTGACACTTCCAGACCTGCATACAAAACATAATTGATTACATTCATCTTATTTCACAGCAAAATTCCTTGTTCCACTCTGAATTTTAAGCCTGGGCTACTCCAAAGGTGGTTAGGGACACAACTTCCCTGAAGGTCTATGGACACGAGGCAGCTAACTCTGTTGAGGCTTCTACAGCAGTTGTGTTGGAAGCTGTAACAGGAACCATCATGACAAAACCCACTGACCCAAAGAGAAGTAGAAATAGGTCTGAAATAGTTTACCAGACAATTTCGAAACAAGTTCAGTAACTCTTCCATCTGCTTTTGTTCCTTTTAGAACATAAAATATAAATATTTTCTTCTAGTTTAATTCATCTTACTTGACTTCACTATATCATCTGCTAACAGCTTATTTACTTTCCTAGAGCAGCTCTGCCCTTGCAGCCACACAGAAAGTCTTGACTGATCTATTCTCCCAGAATGCGTGGGAGAATGTTTCCATGAATTACTGTTTGTTTCAAGAGAGAAGACTTTTGAAGTAATTCCGAAGAGAAAGGCAGTGCTCGTAGCTAATTCGCTGGACTAGCATTCTGGACAGTCAATCCCTGGCTCCATTACAGATTTCTTGTGAAAACCTGGGCAACTTAGTTACATGCACAGACTTACATATTCGTGCTGCCGTTCCCAATATATAAAACTGCATTACTGGCGCTCCCTGGCTTTTTTCTGCTTAGTCTTACATTCTCAGGGACCCCCACAGTCTGGTGGGACTCAGATCTCAAACAGAGCCTTGCACGCAGCAACTCTACAGTAAATGATAGGTGATTTCTACCGCGTGGATCTATGCCATACACTTTCAAGCCTTTAAATAGGCTACAAAGCACGAGAAGACAACGATTTTAAAAACCCTCCCTAGGACTGCGGTGTTTATGAGAGAATGGCTCATTCGCCTTCCTTGACAGGCAAACTCATGTATCGGGTGTCTTAGGCAGAAAGATAAATAAAACAGCAGCACATACAGAAGGATCGCAGGGGCTTAGACACAGAACTAAAAAATTTCTGAAATTTAACTACTGTAAAGCAGTAGGTTTCCTCTAACTGCTGTTAGACATTTTTCTGTGTAAAAAGATTAAAAAAAGGGGACAAAATGATCCCATGTTACAATTCTCAGTTCTGCTACAGGCTTTCCAAGCGACCCTATGCCAGTCACCTCTGCCCCTGTACACGAGGTAGAGATCAGCGTACCGAAGCCCACATAACATGGCACTGCCTGCCCTGCAACAGTGCTGGTGGAGTGGAGGAGAAGAGCGAAGATAAAGAGACAAGGACCAAAAGGAGACCCCTGAAGTACATAAGCTAGGATAAGCTTGCTTGTGTAACCCTGTGCTTTCACGCTGCTCTTCTGGAGAGCTGGCGATTCATTCACAGAACAAACTGGTTATCAAAGAGTGAAGAAATTGCCAGGCACTGAGGGAGGGCAACAAAGCACCAGAGACTGCTCGAACCAAGGATCTGGATCCTCTGCAGTCTCTGATTTATAGGTGTTAGGCAACGGATGTGACATGATTATATTTTCCTGAACAGCACCAATGAAAGGTGCCAGCACTATTAGCAAATGAACCCTTTTCACATCGTTAAAAAATAATCCATGCAGATGTGAGGTATGTACTTTAAGCACTGCTTTTCCAGAAGGGAACTGAGGCACTCCAACACTTATAATTCTGAAAGTCCCAGACTAAATCTCTAAGCATGCTAAACTCAAAACAGATTTTCCTTTAATCTATGCAAGATGCATTTACAGCTCCCAATTTTTTTTTTTTTAATTAATTTTTTTTAATTCTCCCCCCCCCCCCCCCCCCCCCCCTCTTTTTTTTTTTTCTCTTACTTAAGACCAATTCCGCTAATTTCCAATGGAGTCACTTCCCTATATAGAATAGCCACAGTTTCTTACTTGGAAAAGACTGACCTATTTTGGATGAGGTATCAAATTTCTACTGCCAGCTGCAGAGGCACTGATGCAATCCAAAAAAGAAAGTAGCAACGAATTTTCTTTATAACAGCAACAAATCATTTCCAGTACCTTCTTAGGACTGTCAGAATTACTTTTTTTTCCCCCCCCCCTTTTATTTATCTACCCCTCAGGCAAAGAACAGCTTGGCAAAACAGCCTAGACACTGAAAATTCAAGAAAATCATAACCTGCTAATGGTGGAAAAACATGAAGACTTTTAAAGTGAAAATGTACGGGTAAACTTAATACTGTGCACTTCCATGTACTTTGACTACAATGAAACACCCCTTCTTGGAAAGGGTACAGCCAGTGAGACTAAAAGTAACTAGAATTGGCTGTAATAAATCTATAGATGCCCACCTCTGAAAAGCCAGGGAGGTCTCTGCCACGGGCTAGTCCTCACAAGAAGCATACTGTGCTCCGAGAGCACCTGGCTCTACACCACTGAGCTACAACCCTGCTGAGGAGAGGCCCTTCAGCATGGCGGAGGGCCTCCTCCTCCCCTAGGAGGAATTCTGCACCCACATGTTGCTTATCAGCTGGGAAGTGACAAGGCTGGACAAGCCATACTAGCAAGAAAACCGAACTGTTTCAAAAGAGTACCAGTGAAGTGGTCGGCACTTAATCACTTTCCCCACCACATCCCTCAAAAGACCAGCCGTGTCACCGCCCACTGCAAATGATGCCCAAGTGCCACTGATGGTGGTCACGTCAAACCCCTCATGAACACCAGTGGGGGTGGCCTGGCTTATAGAAGAACCTGACTTCCCACCCCTCTCCCCCAAACCCGCCTCTAAATATCCCTGTTTGTAAAGTCTATTTATTTGCTGTTTCGTGTGTGTGTGTGTGTGTGTGTGTGTGTGTGTGTTTTGGAGACTTCTGGGGTTTCTCCTGATATAGTTTCATCTGTTGCCCCAGAGGCCTGAACCCACAAAACCAGTAACGGCAGATTAAACAAAAATTTACAACAATAAAATGTTTGCTAAACTATATACTAAGTTGCCAAATACTACTCCCAACACTGACAAACAGAAGCTGCCCAACACTATTGAAAATACTGAGGCATTTCACTGCTTTTGGGATCTTATTTTTCACACTGCAGAATCACTTTTGCTGGCAGCATAAACTAACTTGCCGCCCTTCATGGCTAGATCAGACTGGAAGGTTTTTGCCTGGGTTTCCCGTGGCAAGTGGGAGGTTCCAAGCATACTCTAAACTCCTTTCTGACCATGGCCGATACTTGAAAGCCATACTCATTTTTAACTCCACAGTTACCGAGCCTAGAGAAAGCACAACGTCTTTCAGTGATGCTCTACACCACAGGTTATTCTTGGACATGCACACAGCATGATTTTTACAGCAGTTTCGGTGCTTTTGTTGTTTCCCTTAGAAAGTTACAATAACTAAGAACAAACAGCTCCTGAATCAGCGTACCTGTGCTAACAGGAGCCTCAGACAAAGCTGGCATGTTGTCTCGAATTGCCACCAGTAAATAACCACAAACAGATTCCTTGCCTGGCCTCTTTGGCCATCAAACGATACACTCCTGTAAGATTTCAGAGGAACTGTGAAGACTTCTAAATAATGTGGAAAGAATAAACGAAGCACAACAAAAGAGCAGCACTGTGCAGAAAAATCACTGGGCACGAGACACACTCGTCCACCCTCACCAGTAACTGGAGGAAGCCATGGGGAAGCGATGCAGCCAGGGAACCCTACATACCCTGCTGCGGAGGTTTGTACCAGTGAATCCACCAAGCCAGAGCTGTGGCTGTCTGCAAAGAAAGACGATGTTACGGCTGGACCTGTCTCGTTGGCTCATGCCTTAGAGATTTCCTGCTTTTCAGGTCATCAGCTACCTGGTTCAACTCCTCACATCAATCAAAATGGCCACCACCCCCCAGCCGAGCCCCGGGCTCCCTCCCTGCACTCTCCCCGCTGAAGAAGCCCCGTGAGCCTGACGTTCTCTGCAAAGGACCAAGCCCCACAAGCCAAAGACCTCTGTGGGTAGTGACCCACAGCTTACAAGCAGTTCGTGTGCCTTTCGGAGTCAAGCGGGACGGTGAGGTTTCAGCCCTCGGAGGTTACATAATTCTTACGGCCAAGGAAAACGCAAAGCAGTAAGAAGCTGCTGTGGGTAGCCGGAGCGCCACAGAAAATATTTCAGGGCCTGTTTCTGCTGCCGGTTCCACTGGGGTGAACCTGGAGCGGGTCCAGAGAAATAGCAGAATTTCCCCAGGTTCATACCTATGCAATTGGGATCAGAATTAGGCCCAAGTGAAGTGAAAAAACCCACAGGAGCTATTTGTTGTGAGCGTGCTCCCCGCTCCACGAGCTCTGTTCCCATTACACATGAGACAAAGAGAAGAGTCAGCAAACCACAACATAGGAAGGAATGTGCTGCCGGCCTCATCGGGACTCAGCTTGGAGGAGCAGCTGCTGCTGCAGCTCCTGCTTCTGCTGTTTTCCTGAATTTCACATTGCTACTGCTTGATGGGAGGGGAAAAGAGGCGGTCAGTGAGTATTTCTGGGGGTGGAAGGAAGTGATGTGATTGCAAGGCTTGATTCTGCCCCTGCTTACTTTGGAGTGACTCCTTCTAGCTTAGCGGAGCTCTCTGTCAGTATAAAAACAGTGAGCATGTTAGAGTCCTATCTGCCTCAATCTGTGGGATTTCACTGCTGTTTGAGAAGACAACAAAGCGCGAGACAGGCTGGAAACCTCCTCTTCTTTCCTAACAGGCTCCCAGAGGCAGTGGAAGCTGGAACCCAGAGAAATCAAGCAGCACAACCCTGGCATACGGGCTGCCACTTTCAGCCCAGTTACTTCAGCAGGCAAAAACCAGGAGGGTCAGTTGTAACGTGTCTGTCCTAGGACACGTGTGATTCACAGTTACAGCTAAATTCACTGTCAGAAGCCTGTACAGATCAATCTGGTGCAATATACATCAGACCTGCAGTTTAGCAGTGAAAGTTAATACTCCAGCACTACCCAAACAGTAAATATTCTTATTACCACGTACACAGAGAGAAGGCAGCAGGACCCAAAGCCTTTCCTCCCTGCTGAAAGTGAGAAAGTGAAACCCCTTGAAGATACAGAGCTGCCCCTTGTCCTATTTGCTCCCCGCTCCCCCATGCACATCTGCCTCTGTTACAGATTAGCTGAAGGCAGCAGTTCCAGAGATCCCGCAGCAAGAAACAGACCCATTACTACTGATGCTGGGTTCAGTTTGAGTATGGTGTCAGGGGAGTACAACACCCATTGAGTTTGCAGGTCCCTGGAAGTCTCTATCCCCTCGAGCTAATGGCGGCCCTGCATACAGCCCATTGCTCAGAAACATGGCACTTTGTTGTTGTTATTTGGAGAACTCTTTGTGGCCACAACCACATTGTAGACAACAGAATTCCTGCACATGGCTAATAACGGCTCTACAATAAAAGCAAACCCTGGGGCATCTAGTTTGTTGTGGTTTCAGACATACACGCGTGTGTTCATCCACCCCTCTGCTCCCTTCTGAGCCAGCAGAGCATTCAAAGTGACAAGAATCCTCCTCTCCCAAACAATGCTTCTTGCAAGCATGGAAGGGACCTCGACTGGGTGATTCACCCAGGCAAGGAAGGACTAGTTTATACTATCTGCTCCAAAGGCAATTAGAAACAGTGGCGGAAACAGCCATTCTGAGACAGCCCTCGCTTCAAAGTACTTGTAACATTAATGGATAAGACAAAGCCTGGAATGGGGAGGGAAAGGTAGAGAGAAGTGACTGGAAAATGGATTTCTTAGTCCTAGGCAGACACCCCAAGCACAGGACCCAAAGTACTTGAATCCAAAAGGTTTCATGACCAAAACCATTAATTTTATAGATAGCTTTTCTCCTGTAAAACTACTGACGATCTGCAGCAACATTACTGACTTCTGTAAGTCAGCCTTCAAAACATCGCCCATTGCTCCTACAGTAATCCACCCAATCCACAAGTCCTATCCACCTGGTGCTACAGCTCTTGCTACATACCCAGCCACCAAAAGAGCACAAAGTGAAATTCAGAAGCCGGGCTCAGACTGCATCCAACCGCTTCAGATCTCCCTGTAAAGCTCTGAGCAGCACCAGGCCTGGAAGACCCATTCTCAGCATCCTGGTCCTCTTCAGCACATCATGGGGAGCGAAGCAGAGCGCTCAATCCCAGTCACGCCGCAACACTCTTAACCAGGTGCAAATGATAACCAGGAGCAGGGAGATACAGCTCTTGCACCGTTAATAACTCACAGGAGTCATTGCATCTTCTCCACATTTGAGATGAAAAGGTTCAGTCCTACTACGCCTCACACAAACTCAAATCGCAATTCACACCAGCGTTTGGTCTGCAAGCTCAGACAAAAGTAACGAAATTCTCAATCACTGAGCGCACACAAACCAAAATCCCAGATCAGTGGGAATCTTACGGTTTACTTCCTTGGCTCAAGACCCAAATAAATCAGATTTAGTTACATGCATAAATAGACTGCAAATGACAAGCTGCCATGGCTTTTTCTTCCCATTAACTGTACACATTTTATGTCAAATAACCACTACCCATTAGCTTTGCCTTGTGCTTTATAAAGCATTTTTTTCTTGGGGCAGAGGGGAGGAGAATTGGTTTTCCTGAATTTTTTTTTCCTGCCAAAAGGCAAATCTGGCAGAATAATATTAGACAAAATACAAACAAATAAAACCTGGTTCCAATAACATAGGTCTGAAGCTGAATAAAAATTTCCTTTGGAACATTCCAAGCAATTATACCTGGTTGTAAGAAAAAAATCACAGCACTGGCTGCGATATAACCACAACAAAGAAAGATACAAAGGCAAAATACCAACAGATTATGTTTTGAAAACAATAAAGATACTGCTTTTGGGCATACTTTTGGTGTGATGTAGATGATGTGGTTACATTATAGGGGATGGGGGGAAGTCAGACAGAAAAGGAGGAAGACAGATAGACACAACTATTTTTAAATATACATATATTGTAATCAACGCCATCTAAGGAACAAAGCTGATACTTTTATTCAGACAGCAAGTCCTCTCAATCAGCAGTTGACCTGCATCAGGTCCTACATCTCACGATGAACTGAAGTCTGGCTGCAGTAGGTAGATATTCTTGCTTACAGAAAAGGGAGTCCAGCAGTGTTTTAAGTCAGTCAAGATGAGATTTTCAAATGCAATTAAATTAGGTGTCAGAACATGTGTTCAGGCACTCTGCCAGCAGTCCAATTTCCAACCACAACAACATTGCTAGCCACACTCTTCTCACACGCTGCGTAAAACCAGCACACAGAACAGCATCGGACCGAGACAGCACGGAGGGAAGCTGCAGAAGTTCCCACAGGTTCAGCTCCATCCTAACACTCTTGGACTGGGACTATGTGGACATGGGAAGAAAGGGAGAGGGCTACAGTGAGAGCCTAAGGCCAAAAATACTTGCTCTTGCTAGTACTTGTAATTCATGAGTGCTAAATTAATTCAAATCATTGGCAAGGAAATAATGCGGGAGGGGGAAGGGGGACACAAAACGTGTTTACCAAACTCTCTTCTTTGTTTGCTTAAAATATGCCATATTGTGAAAAAACAAGGTATGCGGAGATCAGCAATTCACTATAGTTGCCTTAAAATGATAAAAGCTGGCACAGAATAGCAGCTCCTGAAATGCCTTTTGTTCTCATGGTTTTTTGGCTTGTCTGAAGTGAGTTAGGAAGTATCGACCTGTCTCCCACCCGACACCTCCCTCCCCCACAAAGCTGTCTTTTCAAGGGGAGGTTGGGGGGGGGGGCACGGACCCAAAAGCCAAAACCAGGAAGGAGATGGGACAGGGTAGCTAATTTCCCATCTGATCAGAGGTTGTGCTCTTCCCTGCCAGCTCCCTACCAGTGACATTCACCTCCGCAGTGAGGCTTACCAAGTTTAAGGGGGGGCAGCTGGAAAATGGATTACAAGCGAGAAGGCTTGACTGGCCACATTGTACTGATGTTTTTACCAAAGTTGCTGTTGACAGGGATGCTCTTGGGAGCACAGGAGACAAAGCAAAACCGATGTGAAAGGCAATATTGTTGTGGGCTCAAGAGACAGGAGTACCATGAAGAGGGACTACCCAGGTCAGGGGAAGATGAGGAGTAGAGAAAGGGTAGTTAGGCTAGGCCCCCCGCCAAAAGAGTTAGAGTCACTGCTCTAAAAGTAAATCTGCCAGGGCCTTACTCAAGACATTTGCACTGCCATGGTCTGTGCTGTGGAAAAAGAAAACATTTTCCCAAGGCTGTGCAGCTCATTTTTCCTCAAAATCCAAACAATTTCTTAGCAAACATCCCAGCAGGAAAAGTGAGAAAATACTTTCAACTATCTCACATTCTTTTTCCTCCCCATTTCCCATCCTGTCCTACAGTCAAAAAATAATAAAAAAAATTTCTTCATACTTGGTAAATACAAAATACGGACAGCTCTGCAGCTCAGATCTGCTGCGTCAAGCATCGCCAGGAGCAAATATTTATGGCAGTTATAAGTCCTTACTTTAAAAGGGTTTCTATTTGTTGCACTAATAAACAATCCGAACACTGCTACCAGGCACTGTTATAATTAGGAAACACTAGAGGTCAGTCATCCTTTCTGCTGTGCAAGTGCATTTCAATATGATTACGAACAACATCTGGATGTTAACAGCAAGGCAGGGATGAAAGAGAGTTATTTACATGCTCAAGCATGAGACTGTCACTACAAGGCCTGAATAGTCAAGCAATCAAGTCCCTAAGAGGACAGCAGTTTGGGATGGGACTGAAACAAGTTCTTCATGCACCTGGACAACCAAAGCAAATCAAGCAACCAAAGCAAGTGAGAAGTACTCAGCTATCCATTATGTTGGGCTTAAGACCTATGCTTCTTTAAAGGTAAACGAGATCTTTGATATCACATGTGACTTGATCTTACCACATGCCATAGGAGAGATGGGTGTGCCAGCTGCACAGTACACTGCCTCACCTCATGCAGAGGGAGTGACTTAGCTGCAAAGAGAAAAATTTCTGCTGCTTCAGTATGCTACTTTAAAGTCTTCCACTACACCTCTAGATAAGCTCAAGCCTGCATAACTCGTAAAGTATGACATACAGACAGCACAAGACTGCAGACTCCAGGCAGCCGCTTCTGCAGCCAGCAAATGTCCAGTTCTCGTAGCTTCAAGAGATTTGCTCATTTAAGCATCCCCAGAGACAAGGCAGTCCCGATGTGGCTCTGGCACGGTCAGACAATCCTAAGGAGGGTGGTGGCAGGTCTCCCTCCCATACATGCTGCTTTTCCCTTTCACCATGCCAGCTTCTTGGACATCCAAGGCTTAGTTCCACTGCTCTGATCTTGCCTATCCCATGGAGTTAGCGTAAAGGGCTGCAATCAACTAGAGAAAAACTGTAAGAAATCAGTGAATTTCTTTTTCTAATTGGCAGCATATATATTATACCAATAACTTCACCAGCAGATGATCTTTTCCATCTGATAGTTGTTGCCTGCAGGATTAAATCCCCACAGACTTTGCCTGGCAGAATGAAAAAGAAAAATCATGCCCCAATAAAGTCATTGCAGTAACACGCAGTGCTTAGATGCATAAGGAGAAAGGTTTGTTGCCTTCTTCCAATTTGCCTCCTACTGATGTGAGATTACATCTTTCTATAGGGAACCAAAGCAAAGCAGATTTAAAGTCATTTGGTTCACCCAGGCTGACTTCAGAGACAAGGCCTGTCATTCAGCTAAAGAGCACGCTACAGGGTCACAGGATTAAAGCCTGGAGTTTTCACAGAGCCAATGCTTCAATCCCATTGTTAGACAGATAATTAAGACTGAATGCATCTAACTCCAGACTGGCGAGGCACCAATGAAGGGAGGCAATCCCCAGGCCACGTGGGGATACTCTGTAGTGTATAGGGCTAGGTTTTTCTGGGGATTCTCCCATTAGAAGTTAGAGCCAGAATTCTTCCCAGATATGTATCAGCATGGATCCAATTCTAAAAAAATGCGTCCACTGCATTTTCAGATTTGACCAGCTGCTTCTGACTGGCTTCCTGCCTTCTCCCTGCCAGGAATACCCTGGCCCTTCTCAACACTAATGGATTATCTAGTTGCTGAACTGTCCCAAGATCCAGAGCCTACCCACTCAGTCAATGCTCCCTGCCTCCATAAAGCGCTCTGTGCTGTGCCAGAGAATACAGCTGGGACTAAATACCCTCTCAGCCAGCACCCCCACCCCGAGTACCACATACATTTGGTTACAGCTGGAAGGCAGCATGGGACCTATGGCTCCTCAGATCTGGCACTCTCATACTACCTCTATGGATCGTAATGCAATCTCATCGAGGCCAAAAGCAGCTTTGCCACCGCATTGCCACTGACTCGGTAGGAGCAGGGATGGATTCTAAAACCATCCAGGGGCCCAAGTAACTTTTACTGCAGCTTTTTAATGAAGGGTTCCTCTTTCGGCATAAAGACTCAGTTTGCAACTGAAGCCAAAGAGAATTTTCCCACTGGAGCTGAAGTGCACGACTTTTACTTCAACCGTAATCAGATCCAGTCTCCAGTGGAGCAATGTACTGAGTAGATAGCACCTCAGCCAAGATACAAGACCTGCAGCCTGCTAGAAGAAAATGTATGATTTCACATCCACAATGCTGAAGAGCAACTTGCTTACACAACCAACTTTCTACTGCTTGACGTATCAGTAACTCTGAGCAAGTCACTCTCTTCTCTGCCTTGATTTCCCCAAATACAACATGAATGATAACAGCGATCACAGCAGTAAAGTGCTTTCTGAGCTACAGATGAAAAGTAGCATAGGAACGCAGTGTGGTGATTGCTAGGGGTACACAATGCCGTTTTAGAGAAGGCAATTGCACTGTGGAAGATAGATACCATGTCACAGAGAGAACCCATACTGCAATCACCAACATTTATTGTTACAGGGAATTCAATAGGGGAAGTGAGCATAACAACAGTACCAGTCACTTCTTGAAAGCCTGGCGAGAATGAATTTGTGAACTGACACTAGCCCCCCACAGAGCTCTTTCTAGACATGCAGGTTACTTCAGGAACAAGTTCTTAGTGAAAGAAAACAAAAAACAACCACACGGTGTGTTACTGCATCTTTCAGAAAGGCAGAATGCCTTTGGTCTTCAGATCCTTTTGCTCTAAAACCAGAATCACTACTTAAAGCCACTTTTCTTCTTCTTCTTGAATACGGGAATATACTGGCTCCTGAGTGATGGTGTTTTTTTGCCTCGTGCAGGCTGTGCAGAAGGTCTGATGGACTGAACAGTTCTCCCAACCGGGAAACAGCACAATGCAGCCTTCATACCTGGCTTATGGGTGAGAATCACGAAGAAAAAGCTTCAGTCTTTCCTAATACCATGTCACATACGTAACCCAGGTTGTATTAGATAACACAACCATCACACTGAGTATATGTGGGAGACTAACAATTTCTTCCTTGAGTTTAACCCTTGGCTATCAAGCTGGAGCAGCGCACCAGGAGAAACAGAAATTTGTGCCTTCTGAAAAACACCTGTGGGTGTACCACTTTACCACTCACTTTGCTAGTGCTTGCTATAACATGCCTATGAGTGTGAGCTTAACCATACCCTCTGGCCATACCTAAATTGGGCTAACATAGTATTAAAGAAAAGTATTTGCCAACCTATTTTAATAGATGCAACTCAAACACAGGTTTAGACAATTCCAAAGAAGTTGAGCAGAAACAAGTTTTATAAAACCTTACAGTGAGTCTGTAAAAAAGCAACCACTACACACAAGCAGTCTCATCTTAACTTTAGGTGGGTCTGCACAGCCCTGGTGCTGCTAAATCCCACAGGTGACATCTCAGCACTTAGCCCGAGCCTTGACACCAATCTCCAGGAGTGCTGGGGACACTGACCAACATCCCCTCAAATCCAACGCTCACAGCCCACGCACCACAACCTGAAGGTGACCCGATTTCCCAGGTTTGCATGTGCAACTAACTCAGGATAAAGCACAGTGCTCCCCTAAATGCTCCGCTTGGGAAACATGCAAGTTTTGGGGAGCAAAAAATAAGGATCCTGCCCCACACATCTTGTTTGGCACCAGGGCAGGTGGGGGAAGGCACCCGGGGAGACGGGGGAAACAACGTCCCTGCTGCTGCAAGGAGGCACTGAAGGGTGAATAAACGTTTTTAAATGCGACTGTCACTTACTTATCCAGGACGAAGTAGAGATCAAAGGCACCGTGACAGGAGCGCTGCTCTTCTTGCTCTTCCTCCTCCTCCAGCCGGGCGCAGGAGGTTAGGCTCCCCATTGCCAGCAAGAAGCAGCACAAAACCGCTGCTTTCTCCACGCTGCTCCTGCAACTCGCCATCTTTTCCCTTCCTTAATTCTTCCTCCTCCCCCAGTCTCTCTCTCTCTCTCACTGCAGACCTTACGGGCTCTTTGGAAGCACCAGAGGAAGGGGGGCTGGGGGGGAGAAAGAAGAGGGGAGGAAAAAAAAAAAGCTACGAACTTCAGGATTTCGGCTCAACCCTGCGTGCTCAAGGCAGCCCTGCCCGCCAGGCACAGGACTGCTAGCTCAGGGCTGGGGGCTGAGCCCGGCCGGATGGTCCCCAGAGCCCCGTCCCCATGCCCCGCCGCCTGCCCCGAGCGGCTCAGCCCCGTCCCGCACGGAGAGAAGCGG
>NW_008795129.1:5697056-5698881 GCF_000699145.1 Aptenodytes forsteri
GGGGGCTCCGCCGGCGGCGGGAGGGGAGCCCGGCCGAGGGCAGGGGCAGCCTAGCTGTAGCCCGGGGCGTCGCTGCGGATCCTGCTCTGCCTCTCGCCCGCGGACTCTGGGAGCGACGGGGGTCCTGAGGCGACTGGGGCTGAGGGGCGTTAGCCGCCGGGGCGGAAAGAGGTCGCTGTAGGAATGATGGGCGTCATTGCCAAAACCTGTGACAAACCGGGGGTGGAGGAACGAGGCGAGGGGGCACTTGTGAAAAACTGAGCTGCAGGAGGTGAGTGCAGTTAAAAAGGCTGTTGCCGGGGGGTGGGCGTAAGGACAGGTTTTCACGACTCTCTCTTGCCGCAAGCAAATTGTTTCTTTTCCGTGGTAAGAAAAAACTTAGTTTACTGACACTGGGGTCTGCACACATCCTGCAGGCAATGAGTAATGACGAAACGAAATCTCTTAATGGAGGCTTTGCACAGTAGGATAATCACTCCCCGCCTGATACACACAGGTTACAAAGCACTGCCCTGAAGAGCTGACCCAGCTCATCTGGATGCTGTCGCCAAAGTTTGAATAATTAGGGGCTTCCAGCCGCTTCCCCTTCCCCCACACCCGTTGCAGCCCCTAATTAATGACAAGAGCCACGGGGAGGGATGCGAGCGGAGTCACTTTGCGTGACAGAGTTGGGACTAGACGTTTCTCTGTCTTTCTTGGGGGGAGGCTTTTGAACGCGAGTCAAGGTCGAAGGAATCCATCCCCCGAGGGGTGCTGGCACGCTGCCCCATCGGTACTGCCCCCAAAACGCCCATCGCTTCGCTGGGGGCCTCTTCACCCGGGAAGCGAGCGATAACGCTCCGGCCAGGAGCCGCTTTTATGTGCCAACAGCAAAAAGTGACACCTCCTCCCCCCGACAAAGCTGGTACCCGAGGGGGCGCAGGGCCCACCCGGGCGGGGCTCATCCCGCTGCCCTGCGAGGAGGCGCTGGAAGGGCTGCGGGGTGTTAGGTGCGAGCCTGTGGGGTGGTTCCCCGCAGCTTAGTTGGCAAGCAAAAAGTGACACCTCCTCCCCCCGACAAAGCTGGTACCCGAGGGGGCGCAGGGCCCACCCGGGCGGGGCTCATCCCGCTGCCCTGCGAGGAGGCGCTGGAAGGGCTGCGGGGTGTTAGGTGCGAGCCTGTGGGGTGGTTCCCCGCAGCACTCGGCAGCTCTGCCCTGGGCCCTGCCGGCTCCGCGCTAGGTGTGCGGCTCCCTCGGGAGGCGGCGGGCTGCCCCCCCGCAGCCGGCGGGCCCTTTCCCTCTGCGCCCGACAAGGACACGCGTGGAGACGGCGCGCAGAGCCCCTTCCCCGTCGGACCCCTCCAGCAGCCCCTCGCGTGTTTTGTGCGGTGTAGGGTGCCGCCCGCAAGTCTGAAACGAAGTTTGCACTGCGGGAAAAGCATCTAGGTTTCAGTTCCCGGTTTCTGTGCTGGACCGAGTTCAGACACGTCCAACAGCGGCGGCGGCCGGGAACTTATCAAGAAAAGATTAAAGGATGCTCCAGTTTTGAGCCGCTCGCCCAGCTTTAACTACGCACAGCTAGACGTTGAATGCGCTGCTCGAGCTAACCACTTTAAAGGTTGTTGTGCACTGGCCAGTTGGGACCCAGCGATTACTTAGATCATGGAGAAATACAAGAAACCCACATCCTCTCTGGTGACATTCACAAAAAATGAGCAAGCGGCTTCTGGGCAGCAGGAATCCCCCTTCCTCCCGCTCCGCCGGGCTTCGGCCTCGACGGTGCCCACTAGCGTCCGCGGCCCGCACGCCCTCGCTACCCGAAGCAGCCGTCCTCCCTCCTCCCC
>NW_008795129.1:5701176-5718669 GCF_000699145.1 Aptenodytes forsteri
GGCGGCCCCCCCCTCGGCAACCGCGAAGGTAGTAGCCGTTTTCCTCCCTCCCGGCTCCTCTTCTCTAGCCGAGACCTCTCGAGCACCAGTTGCCCTTTTTATTGGTTACAGCTCTCCTCATCCTTCCAACTTCGACAGGTGATCAGAGCATCGTGGCGGCGTTTGGTACCTGCTTAGGGTCTAATCGCTTTTAAGAAATTGATGAACTTTCTTTGGAATGCTTCACGTTGTTATTCTCTATTTGTATCTTAGCAGAAATTTCCTAGGTTACAGCTCTCCTCATCCTTCCAACTTCGACAGGTGATCAGAGCATCGTGGCGGCTTTAGGTACCTGCTTAGGGTCTAATCGCTTTTAAGAAATTGATGAACTTTCTTTGGAATGCTTCACGTTGTTATTCTCTATTTGTATCTTAGCAGAAATTTCCTACTGGTTAAGTAAGTTAGAAACTGCTATTGTTGTCACTTTAAAATGTCACATTGATCTTTACATTTGCAAATCCTTCCGTGGAAAGGGTTCTGTAGGAATTCAGTCCACTACAGATGTTTGAAGCATTTTAATGTCTTTATTCTGTGATCAGACAGGTACTAGTTGGAAGAAATGTCAATAAAAACTTGATGGAAGGCATGATTTTTAAATAGTTTTATATTTTTAATATGGTTGCTCTTAAATAAAAAGCAGTTGCACTCATGCATGAAATTCGGAATTTAATAATAAACTATTGCTCAGGAGCTATCCCTTATTTTTGGCTTTTAAAAATGCAAAATTTAGTGCTTGACAGCTCTTGTTACCATTTATTAAATATAATTGGTACTAGAGAGAGGGATTTATTTAGGCAATAGGAAGATTGAGAGGTTAAATTTAAGATTTATTTCTTCTAATGTGTAAAACTACACCAAAGCATAAGCTGCTCTTTCAGAAAGCAAATTTAGTCGGTATTTAAGCACCTTCCGGTATTTCAAAGCAAAGTAGAGCTGCCTTATAGAACTCTATAGAGCTATCATCTTATAGATAAAATAGCTTTATAGCCATAGAAATATTAATGTAAAGTCAAAATATTACTTTAGCTTCTATTATAATAGAACATATAACCAGATGAGAAAGTACAAAAATAAATTCTAAGCAAATTTATTCGGTATTTAAGCACCTTCCGGTATTTCAAAGCAAAGTAGAGCTGCCTTATAGAACTCTATAGAGCTATCATCTTATAGATAAAATAGCTTTATAGCCATAGAAATATTACTGTAAAGTCAAAATATTACTTTAGCTTCTATTATAATAGAACATATAACCAGATGAGAAAGTACAAAAATAAATTCTATGTAAAGAATTATAGATTGTACAGAAGATTTTGCAGAAGAAATTACTTGGCTAAATCCTAGCATGTTATATGTGGATATTTCCATGTCTGTAATGCTGTGAATCAGTTAATATAATTTTCCTACAGCACAGTCATATGTTACTTGAAAATGCTATTAATAAACACCAGGGCAAAGAACAAAGTGTATTGTTGGGAAACAAATTAGTTTAGGTCAGACCTATTTTAATTTACAAAATTAGCTTTCCATTAAAAGGTTTCTTTGCTTCACTGTAGTGTAAAATAAGTTGTTTCTGTTATTCTCCACAATTTCACATTACATAGTGTTCTTCAGCTCACTTACTTGCTGTTACTGGAGGTGACATTATGTAGTAAGTTTAGCATTAATATAAAGAAGATTAATGTAAGTTAATGTTACTTAGTACTTTTGAAGAAATCTCCAGTATTAAACATGTGAAAGTGACTGCGCTTAGTTTTAAAATATTTCTTTTCAAATAGACATGATGAACATGCAAAATCACAAAAGATTATATAGCTGTATGTATAGCTATATGTATAGTTGTGAATGCATGTGTGTATATATATGTGTACGTATATATATGTATCTGCTTACACACCAATATATTAGCTTCCTGTCAGAAAGAAACATTTGAACAGATATAACATTTTTTTAAATCGAGAGCTACCAAAAATAAATAGCAGGGCTGTTAAACAAGAACGTACCTTATAGATCTTGAACGTCAATCAGATAACGTAATTTCTTTTAATTTGTGAAAAGGAGACATGAATGTGAACTGTATGAAGAGAGAGGAAAAATGATTTGTGACTGTTTTCACAAGTTACACATTTTGGTTCAGTCTGTTGTTTGTGTTTGGTTCAGTCTGGTTGTGTTTGGATTGGGTTGGTTGGTTGCCTGGCTGCTTGCTTCTCCATTTTCTGTGGCTACACATAGGGAATGGTGGTTTTGTCTGCATGGATGCCTGGGTGAAGGAACAAATGCACAAATCTGTGTGAGAACAAATGTGTTAGCCCAAATTGCCACGGTCGGGGCTCCTATTTACGTGAATCAAACAAGGATTTTGCTGAAAGTGGATACACACATCTGTGTGACAAGTTAACTTTCTTACACTATGTTGACAGATGAATAGTTGCCTTCTCTGTTCCCCCTTCCATGGAATAACTTTGTTGCTTTAAAATGCGTGTTTGTTTTATGCTTTTTTGTGTGTGAGAAAAGTAGAGGCATTTTTACATCTGCTTTCTCCCCTTCCTGGTTGTCCCCTGTAAAATTCAAAACTCCTGTGATGTTTTGGGGCATTATGTCTGTTGCTGAATGGTGAACAATGCCAGAGCAGCAGGAGCAGAAACCAGACCAAGTCTCTGAGGTGACCACTAGCACAATTCGGGTCTGGAATATGAAATACTGTGTGCTCTGAACTGAAATATATCCATACAGTGTACTGCATGTACTATGCAGATGAAATTATGTTAATTCATAACATTTACAGTCTGATAATCCTCAGTCCTGGCTGAAGAGTTAAAACATGCTCCCCTTATCCTACAGGAACCCTGTTTTTAGGTCTTAGGCCTTGAAACCACAAGAGCAAAGTGGTGGATAAAGGTAATGCTTCCATTAGACAGAACAGCTGTAGTCCAGTGAAGACTCAGCCCTTCAGTACAGTGCCCTGCACACAAAAATTAAGTCTTTGAAAGCCAGCAGACTACAGAGCTGTAGTCAGCTCCTCGTTATCCACAGGTGGATTGTCTGACTTATGAATGACTTGTACAAGCCAGTACCATCCACCAGGGTCCATTAGATCACACGCAGTGCCAGACAGAAGCACTAATTCTGCCTCTGGGGCCAACCCAACTGGAAAGGAGTATTGACATTTTACACATCAAGGAGCCAAACTCCTAGACCCAGTCTGTCTGAACCAGTGGGATAGCAGAAATAAAGATATTTCATCCTCTCTAGTTAGGGCAGCATGGTGTTACTGTTGCTCATTGTCCGGCTTGAAACATCAAGAGCCCTCCCAGGGCCTGCATTGCATTTCTTGTATTCAAGCACTGGGAGGTGTGGCACAGAGACCTCAGCAACTCTGTCGCTCACGTTCCACCAGATTTAAAACCTCCAGTTTACTACAAGGTCTGCTAAATCAAAGAAAGCTTCACATGGAGCTATGCAGATACTGTTGCATCACACACCCCAGCAAATTAGTATTAACCAGGCTTTCCTGCTATGTGGGATAGTCCATTCCTCTCCTGCTTACCCCGTTTCCTGCCATGGAAGATAGTGGCAGTAGAAACAGGGGTTCGATGTGGAAATTTTCTAAGAACATAGGGAAGTTTGGTGCTGAGCTGCTATCTGAAAGTCGGTGGGGCTAGGGTACATGACTCTACTGAGACTTGTTCAAATTTCAGTTATTTTCTCATCAGGATAGGTGTGACGCTCAATCTCAGGCATTCTGTTCCTGGGCTTCAGGTAAAGAGTGGAAGTTGCATACTTGTGGTGGTCTTGGAGAAGTGATTCGATCCACATCTACTTTGGAGAGGCAGCTCTGCATGTCTGTGGGGCAGCTACCATGCATCAGGAGAGAGCCCACTTCAACTTTCCCTATCCTCAGAGAAAATAAGAAGAAACTTGGAAGGCTTTCTTTTAATCTGCACTTCCAAATGTCTCCTGTATTTCACAAGACTTGCTTAAGGCAAATGTGGAGCTTGAGGTATTTACTCATTTCCAAGCAGGGATTTTAGCTCTGTCTTCTTCATTATTCCCACTGAAGTTTGAGAGATTGTTCATAATAAAAAGATTTGGCAGCTTCATGATTCACTAGGCTGGGTATCCAGCCAAGATATAATGATGGTTCATCAAGAGCTGTCAGCTTACATTGCATGTACTGGGGATTTCAGGTGATGGAAGACAGTCTGAAGACCATAGAGCCTTAAAATAGTAAGAATTGGAGAACTGCTCCCTGAAGGCATCATGACGATACAACAAAATTGTGAGCACTCCGTAAGTTTGGAGGTCTCTGATTCACAGTAAAACCTCCAGATTGAACTCACACTCCAGAAGGGGCCAGATTCTGGAAGCTCAAAGTAGACACCAGGCTCTTCACTCCGAGCTGCCTCGTGACCTTTTCAGGGGATGCTAGGCAGTGAGTTTCCCTGTTTCTACCCACTATTTTTAGGGGCTTGTCAGGTCAGAGTTGTGCAGCTGCTGTACCAGAAGGTATGATGAAAGAAAGCTGGGGATGCCTGGAATGCCAAGGGAAAACCATTTTCATGCATCAGGCTAGTTCAGTCCCAATTTTATTCCACTCTCTTTAGATTTAGTTCATCTCTGCAGTCAGCAAATTCCTCCTTGGTGCCTAGTTGTATTTCCTTCTGCTTCTTCCCAGATGCCTAGCTCAGGCAAGCTGTAGGGACTGAGTCATCCCAGGAGTACGAGGGATGTGTTCAGAGCAGCAGTACATCAAGGGCTATGAGGAACTGAGAAGAGAGGTACTCACAGTATGCCGCAGTCGTTGCCCTGGACAGCAAAATAATTCAGTCTCCACAGGTTTTATTATCATTATCTCAGTTAGTTTATCTGCTAATTTGGCTGTTCTTAACGCATAGATAGGAAGTGGCTCACTGGCAGGAAAGGGCCCTCTTTGGATCAGCTGTCCCCTTGCTGCTATGCAGAATCATTGCTGGGATCCAAATTTGCCACCAGTGAAAACGGGAGGATGAAAGAGCATACTCAGAGCTCAGAAATTCAAGGAATATTGTCTATGGGCTGTTTCTCAAAGATGGACAGCTTGCTAAACTTGAGACTCAGAAATAAGTGACACATGACCAGTTTTCTTTCCTAAAATCAACAGCAATTCTTTCCTTTCTAAGGTAATCCAAGACTTTTGTATACTCTGCTTGGGATATAATGGCTGTCTGAAGGGTAGCAAACCCACAGCTGGCTTTGTTCATCCCAAACAGGCTGGGAATGGCAGCACATAGCTATATCTGCTTGTCCTGTCTGTGTACACTTGTACAATTTTCTTCACGTATGCGGGATTTCCAGCAGTAAAGGTATGAAGAAACCACTTCATGCCCAAAAGGAAACAGCTCCCAGACCTGCACTCAAGCTGAAGCACAGCAGCTCTGTCTTGCAGCGGCAGTGAGCTAAAAGAAACTACTTGTTTAGACTTTTCATGCTTTAAAAGGACTTTCTCAGCTTGTAATTGAATAGATTTAGGAAACAGGTTGCAGTTTCTTTCAGGATTTATTTTGTGGGTTCTGGAATTACTTATTTTATCTTTTAAAACAAGAACTCTCCATTCCTTTCTTTGATTTCCTGCCAGTTTTCTTCAAGTTTAGTTTTGATTCTTCTCCTTTGCAGTTCACAACTTGAATAAAAAGAGAAGAAAACCTTGCACAGAAAGAAAGTAAGTGTATAAAAGCCAAGAAGTGGATTTTCTCACTGTTCCATCCCTGATTCCTTTGGAATTCCCTTCATGTGTTAAGAATCCTCAGTTCCTTATAACAACAGAGAATAATAAGTGCTGCAGACAGAAGCACTCTGTCTGCATCAGCTCAATTCCTTTAGTATCTGTAGTTTATTGTGCATGACACTGCATGTCTGATCATGGATTCCTCAGACTGACAGACCTCCTATTGAAATCAAAGGCAGTTTTGGCAGCGGCCACAGGAGTGCATTGGCACGAAGTCGCAGGTTATGCACTTCAGGGAAAACGCCATCACACTTTTGAGTAGAGAGGAATAAGTTAAAAGGTGAAGGAAATGATGGTTCCAGTATTTAATAGTTCTTTTTTTTTCCTTTCAGTTTGTTGACGTGGCAAATGAAGAGCTATACTGTTTACGTTAATCCCTGCTCTGGAGAAAGTCTGGAGTAGATGTAAAAATGGTTGGGGAGACGGTGGGATGATGCTTTCCAGGATCAAATACTTTCATTAGTTTTTATGAGTAACTTCTGTGCTGGTTCTTTTTCCAACTAGGATAATTGCTTCGAAAGTGTATCACTATATGCAAATTAAACCACAGTTAAAATGGAATGTGAAGGTGAAATAGTAGAAGCTGTTGGAATTTTTTTATCGAAGTAATTTAAGAGAAACTCTTTTTATTATCCCCTTCCATTTATGATTGTGAAGAGCTGAACTAGCTAATTAAGTTCTGGCTGAAAGTTTCCCCTCTCGCAAAGGTGATTCATTTGTTTCCTTCACACTTGCAATGTCGATCATAACATTAAGCGAGGCTACCAGTGCTTCTATGACCACCAAGAAACATCAAGTGATGCCACAGTTCAACATTGTCACCGTGGCAAGGAGAATCGGGCCAAGTCCTATGAAAATAGGAGGCAGGGGAGTCCTTGCTCTAATTGGCCTTTCTACATTTGGGCATTTCCAGACATTTCTTAGAAGATCTTGCAGTGACATCTGAAGGCCGTATAGTAGAAAATCAGGGATCTGAAATACAGCTCAGAGCTGTTCCTATGCCCTTCTCTCACTTCCCCTCTCTAGAGACCTATTTTTCTTACGAGGTGAGGGAGCTACATACAAATTTTTCAGGAAGGCAGAAGTTGTAACGCTAGTTAGTTAATGGGATGATATGCAAGTGCTAGGAAATGGGGAAAGAGGAGGAGAAGGCTATCTGCAGGGTTCCACCTTGGAAGAGCATTCAGGAAAACAAAAGATGACTAGCAATTTGTGTGCTGCTTCTGGAAGCAAGCAGGCTGGGAGCAGTTGCTGTGAGCACCATCTATTTCATGTGCTTTTTGATGGAACATCCACAATTGCATAATCCATAGGGAGTTGCCTGCCCATAGGTACTTGTTGTTTGACAGATCTGTCACACTTCTCAGAAATCAAGATGCAAAATCCATCACTCAGGGACATGGTATATGTGTATCAGATACTCTCTGGGGGATGAAGAGTCCATTAAACAGCAAGTCCCTAAACTAATCCATATGAAGAATTCACATCTGTGACAGATAGAATATGGAGAGTACCCATGGTCTAACAGGTGATCTGACTCTAATGTGCTACTAAAGCACTATAAATATTCATTTTATTTCACCCTTTCAGAGACATGTGTAGGGGTGAGCCCAGAGGGATAGGAACTGCTTATGCAGGACATGAGTGGGAACAGCAGGATTATGTTGCATGAGTGGGATCGTGTCTCTAGGAGGCAATGGCAATCCCAGCATTGGCAGTTTGAGGCAAACATATCATTGCCTGCATGATACAGAGCTGAAGATATGACCTTCACAAAGAGGCTTATGACAGAGTTCTGTACACTTTGTTATATAGTAGGAAAGGAGTGAATTAGTCAGATGTACGACAGCTAGCAAATCTGTAAGAAATGAGACTACAGCAGAATTATTGCTCCTTAAAGGAGGTAGCAAAAATGTGGAAATCAATAACATAAGACAAGAGTAATCGGTTGGGTGAAGTCTTGGAGAATTCTCTGTTGTGATCATTTTCTCTGTCCTTCGCTCACTATGAAGAATGTGAGCAATTCACCTACTTCAGTCTGTCGAAGAAAAATGCCAGGCACTCTAGTATACCTTCTCCATTTCTCATTATGACTCCATTTGTAGATTCTTAATGACTTTCTTTAGACTATGAAGGCCGTTGGCAAAAATGTGAGATTTGCATTGAGACCGGATTTAGAATTAAACAAGAGCTTAAGTACTGGCTTCATGGGTTGATGTAGAATTCCCATTCAGGTTCAAGTCAGGTTCCTGAAAACTGAGGAAAGTTTTGCAAAAAACAAGCGTTCTCGGTTGTGGCTGAAGTTTTGGCTTTAGATTATAATCAAATGATAAACATGTAGAGGTTAGTCTAGATCCAAATCAAACTTCCATCCAAATTGAGAGGTATTTCAGATTTTTATTCTGGCCTACTTACACGTGATCTTACTTTGTTCCAGCTCATTTCTGTCATCTGTTTTAAGCGCTGCAGGCAGTGCTGCTATATTTCAGCAATGCTAAGCTATCTGCTGAGCTATCAGCTAAGCTATGAGGTTGCATTGACTGTTACGCAGCAACCCTTCTGCACTGCATGCTGCCATAGTGTAGTCCCACACCTGCTGACTCTTCTGGAGAATCCAGCAGATGCTCTTCTGGCAGCGGTCGGACCTGACCTTGCACACAGTCATTCCTCGGTTATCTCTGGGTTTGCAATGAGTGGTGGCAGGACTGAAAAGAGCAGAGCTGATTAGGGCCCTGGGCCCTTACCCTGTTGAGATTTACTCCTGTAAAGTGTCAATGAGTATTTTACTGGACTTACTAGGGGAAGAGCACAGGGCAGATTTAGGCTTGGGATACTGCTAAATTTCCTGAGCTTTGCTGAAATGGCACCTCCGTGTGCATTTTCCAGACACTGCCATCCTCAAACTCATGGGACAAAGGTAAAATCTATGTCAGTAAACTTTCTTAAAAAGTGCCATAGAATCATAGAATCATAGAATCATTAACGTTGGAAAAGACTCTAAGATGCAGCCTGATGAGTTTCTTTAACAGCAACAACCATTAAAAAGTGATTTTAAAAAGTCTGCAATGTAGAAACACATTGCCTAGGTTGTCTGCGTGTGTGCAGACAACATGCAGCTTTTATGCTGCAGCTGCCGAGTTGCACAATCCAGCCATAATATTGCAGTGATGCCTGTAAAGCTTTTATAGATACTAAGCTCCTCTTCACCTCTTACTCCTGCTGTCTGTGGTCCTTTTATCTCCCTTCAGCTCCTCTGTTGTGTTTCCTTTGCTCCACCAGAGTGTTCAGAAAGTAAATCAGTTCAATTTCTCTCTCTCCTCTCAAGTCATGTTTCAAGACTTGGTCTTTACTTTTGAGGAGGTCAGTATTTCAGTTCTCCACGATAAGGGCTGCGACTACCAGAGAACCCCCTATCACCCCTCACCTGTGCAGGAGGCAGGACTTGTTCCAGTACTGTCCTGTGGATGAATCTGCTCTTTGCAATGGAGACCTCTGAGAGAGTGCTGGCCCAGGTTGGAAACCCACGGGATGCAGCACATCCCTTTGCAGAGATAAAATCATAGTCATTAACGTTGGAAAAGACTCTAAGATGCAGCCTGATGAGTTTCTTTAACAGCAACAACCATTAAAAAGTGATTTTAAAAAGTCTGCAATGTAGAAACACATTGCCTAGGTTGTCTGCGTGTGTGCAGACAACATGCAGCTTTTATGCTGCAGCTGCCGAGTTGCACAATCCAGCCATAATATTGCAGTGATGCCTGTAAAGCTTTTATAGATACTAAGCTCCTCTTCACCTCTTACTCCTGCTGTCTGTGGTCCTTTTATCTCCCTTCAGCTCCTCTCTTGTGTTTCCTTTGCTCCACCAGAGTGTTCAGAAAGTAAATCAGTTCAATTTCTCTCTCTCCTCTCAAGTCATGTTTCAAGACTTGGTCTTTACTTTTGAGGAGGTCAGTATTTCAGTTCTCCACGATAAGGGCTGCGACTACCAGAGAACCCCCTATCACCCCTCACCTGTGCAGGAGGCAGGACTTGTTCCAGTACTGTCCTGTGGATGAATCTGCTCTTTGCAATGGAGACCTCTGAGAGAGTGCTGGCCCAGGTTGGAAACCCACGGGATGCAGCACATCCCTTTGCAGAGATAGCAGCTCATTTTTGAAAGCAGTACGATCATGCTTGCTCGCTGTTACCCCTCAGCTGATGAACTTGCCTCTGTAACACAAACTGAAGGCTTGTCCATGCAGAGGGAAGAGCTTTCTCATGCTATTCGGAGACTGTAGGAAAAAAGATTCACCCTTTTTCTTCTAAAGATGTTGCAGATTATCACCACTCTCCACTCTGAGTACCAGCAGCACATCTTCAGCCTACCTTCTCTGTTTCAAAAAAAGAATGCTGTAAATTTAAATTATACTCCCTACCTGACATAACCCTGAGCAGACCCTATAAAAACCAGTACCTTTGGAGGCACCTAACCTCCTGTTTGAGCAGAGGGTGGCAGAGAGAATGACCCACTCATGAGAGAAGTGATTCATGCCTATCAAGGTGCTCAGAAGCTGTGGTGATGCAACAGGCTAACAACACTAGGGACTCGGGGACGTCTTGCCATCGCTGTGTTATACTGAGATGTTACACTAGATGGTGCATTTGACAAATTATTTGAAGAGATTGGTCTTCCCATGCCGAGAGCTTTTGGCGCAAGGCTGACCGTAAGAAGCCCATTTGCTGTGTACACACAGTACATCCTTTTCATAACTTTTCACAAAGTTGACCCTTCTGTGCAAGAGTTGAATGCGACCACAGCTGCCAAGGCAGCACTTTGAGACTTTGGCATTTATGCCTGTAGGTTTGGGGGATTTTTTTGCCCATCACAGATCTTTGTCTAATTCACAAGTCACTTAGAAACAAGCAAACCGTAATGGCATATTGAGTTTGAGGGATGCTTGAGTTTGGATAGAGGAAAGATCTGTTAGAAAGTATCTGATATTCCTTATTAACCTGCATTTCCCATATCCCATCAGTCTAGGTGAATTAAATGGAACTGAAGATGTGCACATATTGATTTATTTGCTGGAGAGTAAATATTGATTTATTTGCTCCGTGGCCAGATACCTTTGCCATAGGGCAGTGCTTCTAATGAGGAGTGATGGCTTCCCTTCCCCTTCCCAGAAGGGAGGATTAGCCTGCGGGCAGGCCAGTGGGACAGTGCGGACCGGCAGAGACCCCTGCGTCAAGGGCATTAGTTCCTGCCCTTCCCTTTGGGTGCGTGGAAGCCCTTCTGTATTCAGGATTTGGGGCAGGGGAGCAGGCAGCGCAGCAAGCAGCACACACGTTGCTGGGAACTGTTGCCACTTTCACCAAGGAGCTCCGAAGAGCTGTCCGGGTTGGAGGTGCGGGCAGCGCACCAGGTGCTCTGGGAGCTGAGGGTTGCAGATCCGTCTTGCAGGTAACAAAAAGAGCGCTAAAGCACGTCCTGCCCCTTTGTGAATCTTTCTTTGGGACGTGTATTACGGCAGAAATCACTAGGTGGTGCTGTTACACGTAATTCTTACACATTCTTGGTATCCACGTATTTTCTGTCTTTGGAGAAACGGTTCCTGTTGGGGTTGGGGTTACGGTTGCTCTTTGAAAAGCTGCTGAAATAGAGAAAAGTAGCAGGCAGCAGTAGCTAGCTGGAAGGGAGTGCAGCTTCTTCAGACCCTCGTATCTGCGCTTTGGGTGAGATTTCTGGAGGAAGAGACTGACAGCACACAGGCAGCACCCACCCTCTTCCTAGGAGAAGTGGGTGTGCTCAAGCCAGGCACCCTTCCCCATTGAAAACTCAGCCTCGAGGGCCCTGGATTTCGGTTTCCTCCGGAGTGACAGCAGCACGCCAAGGCACAGCACTCTCCTAGTTTACATGGAGAAATTCAGATGAATTTCACAAAAAGGGAAATGTTAGTAAGAAGAGTTGCCTTCTAGGGTCGTAAGTGGATAAGTAAATTAATGTCAGAAGAGATTAGGAATTTCCTGAATGTGAATTCTTTAGAAAAGGAACTGGCTCAAGTTATAATTTATTTCTAAACTTTTTCTTATTTAGAGAGACTTTTAAGCACCTTAGATCTCAAATTTATTTTCTGATGGTTTGGAACTTTTATTTTTGGTATTATTTAAAATAAATATGCCTTGACTGTTTCCATTTATTAAAAAACAGTATAGTTTAAATGGAAACACACACATACATATGAGTATGTTGTATGTAATTAGGTAGATCCTACATATTGTACAAATGTACACATAGTTCCCATCACTTTGTTCTCACACCAGGAGTAACTTTAGGAGATTATTGGGAAACCAGGCAATGAAACTCATCATTAAAAGCAAGCAGAGACCTGTTCTATCCTCCTCTTAGCGACTAATCTCTGGCAAACCATCTGACCTTTTTTTTTACCCCTTTACCCCCCACTCTTTGCCTTGGTTGTCTGGTTTAGGCCTTCATTCTTCAGATGTTTACTACTTACTGCATATGTAACCATGTGTTTTAATATTTTCAAGGTTGGGCCTTAGACCTTGCCTACCAGAAAGAAATTATACTGAATTAACTGTACTGATTTAGAAACTGATTTAGTTAAATCAGTGCAACTCTCCTGAGCACTTTATATCACGTCAGTTTAAGCCATGAGTCAGTGAGTAACAAATCAATTCTGTTGGCAGAGAGTGAGAAAGATTAGACTGGATCTTCAGCCCTTCCATCTCAGTATTTATTAGGCTAAGGCCTCTTCAGGGCTTGTTGCTGTTCTCTTTAATTTTCCCTGCCTAATGGACCTGATCCAGCTCTTGACGTAAATGAGGGTTTTTCCATGACCTCCAGCTGGGACCTGGAGATGGCAATATCTTTATTAAAAACCTAGAGAAGCTTAGAATGACAAATAACTCAAACCTGCCTCCTCGCTGCATACAGAGTTCTCAGACTGTGGCTCATATTGCAAAAATCGCCTCTGATCTGAAAAAAGTAATATTCTGCATTCAGGGCAGGAAAATTCATCCTCTAAAGACAGCAATTTCTACTTACATTATGCTAAGAGTATCACCATACAAAGAGTCATAATCTAAGCAGCAGCTAAGTAAGATGTCTCATATATATTGACAGGGGATGAAAACAGTCTTTCTGCCAGTCTCCACAGATTTTGTGCATTCAGGTTGGATAGACTCGGGACTCAGGTTATTCCTGGTTTTGTACTGACTTAACCAGAAACTAGACTGATGTTGCACTTCCAAATCAAAAAGCACAGATTTTTCAAAATGCATTTCAAAAAGTGCTTCATTTTTTTTTTTGCTGTTCTCCTTCTCTACCTTTCTTCACACTTTTACAAACTACTACTAATAAATAAGAAGGGTATCTGAGAATATGCTGAACAAGAATAAGCTGAGTTCCACTCACTGAAAATTTTGCTTACTGTTCCCAAAGCTTCTTATTCCTGGCTGTAGAGAGTAGCACTGTAGCAGGAGTTGAACTTTTGGAGTGTCTGTCTATTCCAGAAAAGAGTAACTCACTTGTTTACGAACCTAAGATTTTGGTTTAGTGCAAAGTCATTTTTCTCTTTCTGAACTAGGTGTTAATAAAGCTGTAAACTCCGTAACTGACAATGTCCTGGCATGCTCTTACAATTCACCTACAGCTCCTAGAATTCTTTATATTGTAAGTAGTGATGCCCCCTTCCATTTCCATCTCTATTCCAAAAGCGATTTCTTGTTTATTTTACAGGGTTATGATGGAACTTACATCTTTGCCTAAATTCCTTTGGACAAGTGACAGCAAACTGCTGCATCACCATTTTCCGGACATATTGGCTACTGTTCATACCACACAAGACATTCCTGAAGAAGTTGTTTTTGGACCGTGCATGCTCCAGAACACCCTGCTGGACACTGTAGCTTTTATTGCTCTCAAGTGTTCTGATAGACGGAACATCCATTATGTATTTAAGGTAGGAGAAATCAGCATTTAATGTTAGTCATATCAAAAAGGGTTACACTATCCCTGAGAAGGTAACTTTGCCAAGGGGTAGATTTTTGTTTTGTTCAGCACAACTAACAGCTCCTTCAAAGGGGAGAAGTAGCCAGTGCATTTCTGATTTATGAGCTGTAAACTGGAGGGACCTTGGTGAAAACTGTTTCCTTTGCAGGAAGAATACAAAGTCCCACTTCCATGCTGACGATAGATGACCTGCTTCAGCACTGACTGGGAATAGGAGGAAAGAGGGACAAATAGTTTAGAAACTTCACGCTCAGGTTCCGTCCTTATAAAGGACAACGGAGGCTTATCAGGAGGTGTGACAGCCCTGTGAGAGCAGAGAGGGAAGTCTGTGGCATTGCACTGATTCATGCAGGTGGTGCATTCACAGCACTTACTGATGGATCTGAGCAAGCATTAACCCAGTTTGCTCAGTTATCCATAAAGTAAAATCACAATGGCAGTGATCTCGGCACAGGCTGTATGAACTGTAGAAGATATCAGTCAGGCAACTAGTCCACACAATCTTCAGGCAGCCACAACTTATTGCTATTAGTACATGGACCTCCTAAAGTTACCTTAGATATGTCTGTCTGTGTTACAGCTGCACTTTTCAATCACTGTAGAGAAGCCACAGAGATACGTCTGTGAAACAAAAGGAATTGTCATGTAGGGAAAGTCAGAAACCCCAGGACTGTGATGGAGTTTTAACTCTCCAGCTCTAGTTCCTAAATTTTTTGTTCCCTAGCCACTGTTTATCATAACATTTTCATTTGGACGATGCATATTTCTCATGCTGGCCTCTTGCCTTGTCTTTCTGGGTCTCGGAGTGCATTTCGGTCACTGTTGGTCTAGATGAAGACAGGGAGGTAGTGTTTTCCAACGTGAGGCAAGGAAATTTCCCACATGCTATGGCATGGATGGATCTGGGAAAGATCCAGGTTCTCCTAAGATTTCTGTGCTCTGGAGGAGAGAAATCCCAGGAAGTATGTGTAATATGGAAGATGCAGCTGTTGGGAGATACCTGTTTGACACTTTTGCTTTAAACAAATTAAGAAAGAGAAGAAGAGGCTTCAGGGTTTTTCTGACTATTTGTTAGAGTCTCTGGCACAAGTTTGCTTGCTTGGACAGTGTTATCAGTACTCCAGGAAAACTGTAAGCTCTTTGGAGAAAGATCTCTCCTGAAACAAGGCTTTATTTATGGAATATTTCTGTGTTTCTCCTGGGAGTTTTGGAATGACTATAGACTCAAGAAAGAGCCTCAAAGGGTTTCTACATTGGAAGAGCCCTCCAGAGGGATGGCTTTAGTGTTTTGCTACATTTGAGCTAAGTAATTGTTATGCAGCCATGAAATTGGATGCCTGAGTTGGCTCAGATCTCTGTCTTTTGGCAGTAAATACATTAAATTCTGTGCAAGTAGCTGTTTCAGATGCAATCGGTGGTCCCGTATCCTGTTAGCTACTCATAATTAAAAGTAAACCTTCCAGACATCAGGAACTATTGTTAAGCTCCTAACTCTGTGTGTAGACAATTAACTAATAATTCAGTCATGATACTATGTTGTTATCATGGCACTGAGGTGCAAAACAGGAAATGGGTTTTGATATGCTGGCTGTGGTACAAACAGAGTACACACAGGGGTGATTTGGCAAGGTGGATTCTTCGCAGCGGAGGTTCATGTTCATCATAGTTCAGCAGCACTCCTCCAAAACTTTGGGGAATATTATTTCTAACAAGGGTTTCTTCATCTTGGGCTTTTATGTTTAGTCCAAAAGGGAGCTCAATGTTTTTTCTCTCATCCTCTCGGAGACCCTAATTTGAGGTCCTTGGGCCAATTTGTACGCTTGGGCAAAGAAAATGCCTTGGCAACCATTGGCACAAGTCGTTCTTTCCAGCCAATCATTTACCCCAGCAAAGCAAACCATCCCCTTACAAAGCTGTCTGTCCCACTGAGTTCCTCTGCTCCTTATAGCTTCTTGTGGGTTCCAAGGAAGAGTCTTATTCTCTCCCTTCTCCTCCAGCCTCTATCAAAGAAGCCACATTGCCTCCATAGTCCAGCTGTGATTGAGCCATTTGGGCTGTGAAGCCTTTACCTGATATATGGGTGCAAAGGATTCATCTGAGGGAATGCCATCTCCAGAAGAGGGTGGACTTGTAGGATTTGTAGTGTCTCTAAACACACGGAAAAAATAAAGCTGGTGCATGCTTCTGGTTGACAGCACCCAGATCTTATGTTCTGTCCTTTACTCCTCCCCACCTTCTTTAAGCTCTCTCAGCTCTTTCCCTGGAGGCCTGGTTCCTGGAGGAGCTGTGTTCCCTTTGACTTTGCTTGGAGCGCCGGGTGGATGCTCGGTATTTCTGAAACACAGAAACTAATAAATGACAGCCTCTGTCAAAGCTATTAGTTACAACCACTGTGTGTGGGTGGGTGTGCTTGTGTCGCTGTCAGACTTTTGTATTTCTCAATCATTGTTAATTCCCATGGCGTTTAGAGAGAACCAGTTACAGGGCATGCCAATTTATTTTCTCCCTTATACTAATTAACTCTTATCCTAATGGTCCCTTAATATTTCATTCTTGTATTCAAGCTACTAATGTGGTCATACTTTTCATAGTAGGTAATAGTCAGAGAGAGTTAAAAACAGAGAAAGAAGTAGCCAAAATTATGTTTCTGATACCAAACACCAGTGGATGGCTGCCCTGCAATTAGTGGAAAACAAAGAGCTATACATTGCTTGGGGTGAAATTTAGATCATACTTGTCATTAGACATTTTTCATTTCCAAACTTCTTCCTTTCTAAACAATGACTTAGTGCTTCAAAAATTAGTTGAGGCTTTTTATGCGTGTAAATGTTGCCCTTGATCGCCCTGTGTTTCAGCCTCTAAGCTATGAAAATCTTCCCCATCTTTCAAATACTGCAGAGACAGACACAGATCTGCTGTGGTAAACACCAAGGAAAAACCTATAAAGAAATAAATCATTCCCTATTCAGAGAAAATGCAATAAAGTAACTAAGATGGGAGCCACACTCTGAATGAGGAAGACAAAGCCAAATGTTTTATAGTTATATTATTTCCAGAGCATGGTCAACCTGTGACTAAATGACTCAGGAGTCCTGTGGAGAAAGGAGTATATGTGACTGAGGACTATGCTGTAATATACACACAGAAGGGAAATTTAATTTGAGCAGTAGACTTAATATTATTTTTTTAACTTCTGAGTGCCTGACCTTGCAACCTAAACAACATTTTTTAACTTAATCTGTTTGGTATTTCTGAATGCACACATACTGAAAGTAAATCAACCCCTCGCAACTCTCAGAAATAATTTAAGGAAAAATATTCATCTGATGAGTTTTTATCTGTTTAGATACCTTGAAATGAATTTAATTGGTTTATCAAAAGCAGGAATAAGAATATAACATTTTATTTCTGAAAAAGGAAAGAGATCATATAAGTGCTTCTTGGTTGTATTTTATGTAATCTAGCCAAACAGTTATATATGCAGATGTTGTCTCCTTGGGGTGCTGAATCAAAACCCCAAGATTATTCTTACACCTCCTGATCCATATCCTCTTATGTCAGTGAAAACCTCCACATGCAACTGCCCAGAGTGTGTGTTCATTTCTGGGCTCACACTGCACTGATCCAGGGGTCTGCACATCTCCCCCCCCCCCCCCCCCCCCCCGCCCCCCCCTGCTCCCCA
>NW_008795129.1:5719208-5778330 GCF_000699145.1 Aptenodytes forsteri
CCCCCCCCCCCCCCCCCCCAGGCCACAGCACTCGCACCTCTCCTGGCTCATATCACATTTTCCCATGGGATTGAGACCCCTACTTACAGAGGAGCGCTCCTTCTGAACCTCTGTGATCCACACCTGGCACAGTCCTATGGGACAACCTGCATTGGACAGAGGACATCATCCTTGCCATGATGTCTAGATGGCTAGAGATTGACCAATGTACCATTGTACCAGTCCTGGCATTGCCATGAGAGGTTACATGTGAACATCGGTGTCTCCTTCTCCCTTCCATGCAGCTGTATTCCCAGACCTCTCAGCACTCACACCGGGGAAGCCTTCTCGCTGTGATGACTTTGGATTTGGTGACACTGGTGTATGAAATGGGCTCACAGCTTTGGCATACTGGGTCTGTGTGAGACAGAAAACAGGCTTTGTTCTTGAATTTGATGGAAATCTATTTTGGGTCCCAAGACCTAAAACTTCCCTTTTTTGTGTCCTGTCTCACAGGTAGACGTTACGTCTGTGCACAGTCCCACAGGACTGCCTTGGATGAGACTTGTACAAGCAGCTGCAAATAGCAAGGAGCAGAACTTGGAAGCTTACTTAGAAAACAGTCAATTATATTATCGCTCTACCAGGAAAATCAACAAAAATGAGGAGCTGCTTGTCTGGTATGATGAGGAGCTTTCCAGCCTCTTGGGTTTCAATGAGATAAAAGCTCAGAGTCCCCAGAATGGTAAGTACCAAATTGTTGAGTGCAGGGGTCACTGAGGACTGAAGTGAGTCTGCAACTTCCTTAGTATGTGGTGATCTTGTAATACAGGAAATAAAACCTCTCTAAATCCTTAGCTGGTAGGCTAAAAGAAAAGACCTTCTGCTTTGGGAATTGAGCTGGAGGCATAGAGCAAGAACAAATTTACAGTTCTCAATGCCATTTTCATTGCTACTTTCCAGCAGAGGATGGTGCACTAGGGATTAATGCTGAAATTTTTGAGCTGTGTAATGGATGTCTATGGACCTGACTACCTTGGAATCCTAAAAGCCTAAAATATCAATTGGAAATACGTCTTTTTAGCTCATTGAGGAATCAGGTATAGGCTAGTGTTCAGCTTTAATCTTGTAAATGAGCAGGGCTGTAAAAAATACGTAACAACCCAAACAGTACTGCGTACAGCACAATCTGCCTATTTAGCTTGGGACACAGTGGGAGCAAGGAAAAGGGCATGATTTTCATTCTGAGATATTGCTAGGAATTTATTGCTCTAAAAGAAATTGAGTTGGCAATTGTTGAAAAAATAAAAATCGAGATTATGGAGAGACCAAGCAAATCACTGTCAAGTCCATGCCAAGGTTGACTCCAGCTGTCATTTGCTCCAAACTTTGATCTAGTTAGACTGGAACAAAACCCTTTCTACATTCCCTTTGGTTGATTTAAACACAGCTGATATAACTTGGTTAGTAAAGGTGTAGGTTGGTAAAGGTAGGAGTTGGTAAATTTATATGATAATGTACTTGCCTGTAAATTAATATTAAATTAATATAGACGCAATCATAGCAGGAACCCACTAACTTGTGTTAACTGATTTCAGTGTATTCTGTTAGCTTCTGTGTAGACACACACTGTCAGCCCTATGAATTTACCAGGCCAAAGTGTTATCTACACAAGAAACACTATATCTAGACTCAAGACTTTAAACTAGCAGGAATAATGTTCTACCCAAATCAGCAGCCTTATTTTCTTATAAAAAGTTCAGTTTCTGTAGTTTGGGAAGTGATCTAAGCTGTGCTGAACCTACAAATTAGGGATTTGTAGTTCTACCCAACCAATGTATGAACTTTCCTATGTATCCCAGGCCTCGTGCTGTCTGGCATCATTTGCATTTAAAAACTGCTGTGTGTTGTGAAATAACATAGCATGGATACTGTTTACAAAGGTTAAGATGTGCCATACGTGTCTTGGTCACTGAATTATGTACCGTCTGTTCATGGGCAATCAATCACCCCAATGAACCAGAGATGCAGTACATCCGAAGGCCAGAAGGAAACAGTGTCATGCCAATGCATGTTCCCCATTCCCCAGTGCCTGCTCGTCACTGGCATTGTTTCACTTTGAACGTTATTTTCTGTGCCACAGGCACCTGTGCCTTGAGGCATACAGCAGTTTGCCAAATGAGCATGAGTAAGGGCTTCAGGCATTATCATCAGATGATTTGTGAAAAGTATTAAACTTCTAGAGTATCCTATGCAGAAAATAGAGGCTCATGCCATAGTCTTTGAGTCCAGGTCTAAACCACATTATTACTTGGGTATATAGAATTTAACATTCAGCCTATATTAAAGCCAGTGACTTAGGAAATGTAGACCCAAATCTGGGTTCAGACTTCAAATTGCCATAAAGTCCATGTGGTTTTATCTAGACCATTGTGTACTGGCCATTTTATGTCACACAAACTTGGCTTGAGAGTCTAAATGAAAGCATTTCTGCAAGTAGCACATGGAGGCAAATATGGGTGAACCATTTTCCGTAGAAGCAAGGGGCCTGATTCTGCACTGGCATTGGCTTTACCATGTGTAATCTTGTATGACACAAGAAATGTTTCTGGGTTTGTTGTTTGTGGCAATGACAGGGTCAGGATCTGCCCATGATTCTAACTTTGCAAAACTCATCATCTGTTGTCTGTTTCTGCAGAATTGAGATGTCAAGAATGTGACCGAGTCTTTAAATGCGAGCATTCCTATCTCTCCCATGTCCGCTTCCTATGTGTCCCAGAGAAGAGCGCCCTGCTATGGAGAAACTTCCAGAACCCTAAGACTGAAAAAAGCAACTTAGCTGAGCAGGCCACAAATTTCCACAGTTTGGCAAGGGATCTAGAGGTCAAAATGGCAGCTTGTAAAGATGATGCCCATGGTCTCACAGGAGAAAAGACAGCAAAATCTGAAGAGGCTGAGAACAACAGGAGCAGGAAAACAGTGTTGTTGGAGAAAACCAATAATCTGAGTGAGGAACAGAACTGTGGGGGCAAGGAGGAGGTTGGGGGAGAGCATGCATTGGCTGGTTCTTTCTGGAAGCTTAGTTCAGGGAGGCAGTCAGCTAGGAAGGATGCTTTAGAGCAGAAGCAGAGCGCTTTCACTGAGGTCAGGAGGATGAAGGAGAAGCTGAGGAATGAGAGACCGAAGGAGCCAGAACAAGAGGATGGCACAGTCCCACTTGGTAAAGAGCAGGTATCAAAGGAAGTGTTGCTGAACTCCTCCGGTAGTGCATTCTCCTTTGTGTGGCCCACCAGAGCCCGAGGAGAACAGAAGAGTGCTTTCAGCAAACCCAGTAAGTGTCTAACAGAAAGAGCTGCAATAAATTCTTCTCATCCCATAAGTGAGTCACCAAAGAGCCTGGGGGAGCTGTCTGGCTTCATTGCCACCAGAGACATCATGTGCTGCAGCACTCTTCTCAATTCCAAGTTCTTTGTCAGTGATTTGTGTAATGCTCAGATGCTGCAGACAAGCATCGCTCGGAGCAATGTTTTCCCATATACCTCAGAACCGTGGCCCAAACAAGCAGGAGGACAGTTACAAAACACAACCACCACGTCTTCTTCGTCCTCCTCCTCTTCCTTGACTCTTCTTCCCCCCACCTTCACGTCCTTTGGAGTGGCTGCCCAGAACTGGTGTGCTAAATGCAACCTGTCCTTTCGCATGACATCCGATTTAGTCTTCCACATGCGGTCACATCACAAAAAAGAATACTCCTCAACTGAATCCCAGTGCAAGAGGAGACGAGAGGAGAAGCTAACGTGTCCCATTTGTCATGAGTACTTCCGAGAACGCCATCATTTATCCCGGCACATGACTTCTCATAATTAGAGCTGTGCAGACAGATCTCACCAAGGGACTGGGCAGGTTGGGTAAAGAAGGGGAACATAGTTCACTTGTATCCATTTCTTTTTGAGTTTACATTAATTTCTGACAGGAAATCACTGTTTACAATAATTTATAATAGATGCTTTGCAAAAAAATATAAAATGTTTACAAGAGTCTGAGTTGGTTGTAAGTTTTGAAAACTCAACCTAGCCCTTGTCAATCTATTTTTGAGGAAATAAAATAGTGAAATGAATGCACATGCAGTATTAATTTGCAAAGAATTGGGAACAAAATTATTGTTTTGCAGAGTTTTCTTTGCTTGTATTTGATTTGCTGGTGTCTGTGCAGTACAATGTAAATACAGAAGTAACAACCACCCCAGTGAATGAGGAATCTTTAAGCACTAAAAAAATCAGAGCTTATATGCTAAAAGAAAATAAGTTACTGTTTCTAGCAGCTTTGGTGGACTCTTACTCCATTATGTTAGCTGAATCAGCTCTCTTACCAGATTTGTGAGTCTGAGTAAAAAACTTGTATCTCACTGTCTCCTTGGCTTTGAAAGGGACTTGAAGTTACGACTCTGTCTGAAATCTGTGATCGTCAACAACTGACCAATAGACTGCCAAAGAGGATGTGATTTGTAAATCAGTATGTCTGAGTTCTGTTCTAGGCTCTGCCAATTTTGAAGTATCTTTTACAAAGTCAAATCAACCTGGATCTGTATCAAAATGTGACCTGTTGTCAACGTCATTGTGTAGACAGGGAGCACAAATTCTGCCCTGATGCGTGCTTTAGTAGGCGTACAGATCTGATGGGGGTAGAGTTTGGCCTGTAGTTTTCAGGTTTTGGATATACTAAAAAAAACAACTAGGGTATTTGAGTTACTATTAGCTACTGATAGATAGAATCTGCACACTTTAATTGTGGATGATATGCTCTGTTCTGCTAACAGCTAGAAGAGGAATGTCCTTCACAAAATGACACGGGCGTACATGAATTGCATTGCATTAGACCAGCTTGTTTATCCTCTGGTTTCTGCATGGGCCAATTCCAGCTTTTTTGTTAAAGAAGGTGCCAAATTCTCTCTATAGCCTGTCCATATGAGACATTTTCCTCTTGCCTACTTTGGTTTGAGCTCTGCTTAGTCTCAGAAGGAGATGAGTTTATACTGCTCTGGGTGTGTGTCAGGGAAGCAAGAATCCTGTCCGTTGTTACTACAGCTCATCTAATCAGCCTTTCATTACTCTTTTAATCCATTAAGGGCTTGCTCTTGATAGCTTATGACAACATATTCTTCAAGCGAGCATTTCTCTCTCTCTTGTATAGTATTTTTTCAGGTTGTCTGATGTTTTTGTGGCCTGTCTCTGAGCCTCATCTGCTACGATTCCCTTTCAGATAGAGAATGATCAGAAACCGCTCATTTCCCAGCTAAGAGTAAAGGACATTGCAATATGCTCCTTATTATTTTCCACCATACTGATGACATAGTCCGCTGTTTGTCTGCTGCACACTGGACAGAAGTTTTCTTTGAGTTCACATGATGCCTGGGCTGATAATGCAAGTATCAGCAAGTAAACACATCTGAGTGATAAAAGACAGCCTGAGAGTCTTAGCCTGTCAGTTGGGATCAACATATTATACTCATTGTCATCTCTTGGGAGATTTCTGTAAGTCAGGAGACTGTATTCTTCCCAATATATTGCTGTTGAATATTAATACGTGGCTGTTTCCTATTAGCATAGACATTTGACTTATTGCAGGCCAACCACTGGCTGTGGACCCCAGCTTTATTTTCCCAACATAAAGTGATTAAACTGTTACATTATGCCTTTGAGTTCAGAAGACATAAATTGAGACTGGAGGTCTGGTTGGATTGTAACACAGCTTTCCAAGGTCAGTGGTGGAAGCTCTTTCACTGGAGTCATTAAAAACTGAAATGAACAAAAGCTTTGAAACATGGAGCACAGGGAACAACCTTGCATTGAGTAGGGGATGATGTGGTTTCCTTCTAATCTTTCCATCTCTATTTTGTGTCCAATAACATTTACTGTGTAAGGAATATATTTATGGCAAGGTTTAATGGGCCAAATTTCACTCCATCTGGTTTTATCTGGGTGCCAGCCAGTTTACTGTAAAGTCAGTGTCCATAAAGTGTAATGAAGGACTCCATGGTGTAACTGCATTCATATGTGGTTAGGGTTATAGTTCCCATTAGTACTTTAGGCCAGATTGTGATCTCATTTATTCCAGTGCAAATCCAGAATAATTCCATGTTACTACTCCTGATTTACATCAATTACTTTAAGATCAGCCTGGCCCAGTATAAATAAGCTTAAAGATTTTTTGGTACCATTGCTGCAAAATGTTCTGTTCTGTACTTGCTGAAAGATGCCATGTTTTCTTAACAGTTTTGTGGTTAGAAACCTAGCTTCAGATTTCTTCTGGAAAAAGACAAGACCAGCTGTGTAATGCTCCCCAGTATTATGCTGGCACATCGCTTCAACATTACCCTGCTCCAAGGGCCTGTTTTTCCAGTGCGCTACACCTGGCCTATCATTTAGATCAGAATGAAGCAGCACCAAATCTAACCAGTTACATGTTTTCACTGATTTTGTGTTGATGTAAGTGATCTTGAGAAAGTGTGGAAAATCAGCCACTGATAAACAGCTGCTGAATCTCAAAACCTCTTCCAATGGTGTGTTATATCTACATCCTTACGAGGTCTCAGCAGTAATCAAACTTCCTCGCTCTGCTTATGGTATGAGGCTTAAGCAAGCAGCAAGGCTACAGGGAGAGATAGCTTTCCTTTATGTCATGAAGTTGTTTTCTTTGCGGGGGGGGAGGTAAGAACACTTACCCAGTTTCTTTGTGGGCTTATCTCAGCCACAGCAATTTACATACTGTGATGACAAGCAATGTATAAATGCCTTCTGTGCACAGAAAGGCAAGAGAACCAGTTACGAAAAGTGGCAGAGCTGATTCAAAATGCAAAAATGAAGAGGAGAGGTTTTTAATCAGCTTTATTTATGGTATTGTCCTCACCTCCTCCAGCTGCAGGGGCAGCGCAGTTTGGTCCTAGCATGTAAAGATTGGGGATTTTCCTCTTGCAACGTGGAAATCACACTGCAGGCAAATGTGTACAATACTGCCCTTGCTCCTTTGTGCCACTGGCATAAAAATTGAGTGAACAAATTGCTTGTTACACTCGACTAAAGTGTTTTGTGAACTAGGACTTGTTTACACACACACAACTGACCAATATGACATCTTGTTGCCTGCTACACCTGTGCTGACATCAGAGCAAAACAGCATAGATGCCGACAGAACCAGAACTAGATTCCCCACGTGTAAAACGAGCTCTTGTGTAAAGCCCCTTGTGCAGGCAGAGGGAATGCCTTTTATGTGTCTCAAGTTTAACTGAGTGTCTCATCTAAGGTGGGTTACATAAACCAGGGGGCTTATCCAAAATTTTTGCAGATTGTATTTCTTTAAACGAAAATATTCGTATTAAAGCTGAATGAACCAAATATTGCACAGGCAGAAGGAAGCCTAACGAGACAAAGAAAAACAAACTTCCTATAATTGAGTCATGCTGGAAGCTTTTTTCCCCTTATGTCTAGAAGTCTGAACGTTTGAATTGGTGCAGATGAAAGGAAATCCTCCTGGAGGAAATGCACTCCACTAGAGCAGGGGGTTCGTGAAGAAGTGAAGGGACGTAAGGAATTCATGAAGGACTGCATTCCGTCCCAGTGCAATACTGTGGTTTTACAACAGGGATCTATGTCTTTTCTACAAGTAGAAATGCTTGGAAGAAAAAAAAAAATAGGATTTTGGTTTTTAAAACACAAGGAGACAATTTGAAATCAGCTGACTGGTTTTTTTCCTGTCTTTGCTAGCAACTGCCTGTGTCATTTTGATCAAACCACTGTTTCTCACAACATCTGTTTCTGGATCAGTGAAAAGGGATGTAACACAATGCTGTCAAGCTTAGCTGTGCAGGCTGTGTTTCTGCAGTGGGTTCTAAGTTTACTGACAGGGAATGCCAGGTTAGGATACTTGTTCACTCAATGATCCCTCAACTTTTTCCAATGAAGATGTGTTTCTCCATCGAAACGGCACTCATATGCTTTTGAAGAATATACATTTACTTGCTTTTTTGGGGGTAATTTTTCACTAATCGATGCGGTCTGTGGGCTCCCATTGGTCTACAGAGCACAGTTTGAAAATCACTGGACTGAGGCAGCTTTTGTGGTATGATCAGGGAAGACTACATTAGAATCACTCTCCGGAGAGCAAGAATGCATCATTTTGTAGCAGAAAAAATGAATAATCTGGCTGCCATTTCCTGGTCAGAGTTCTGTGAATACTAAAAGGAGAAAGATTATACTGCTAGGAGGCCTGATACACCAACTCCTTTCTTCCTGTCCTTAAAAGGAACATGATTAGGATTAAACTTTAGGAAGTTATTCTAGATGGGATGGGATGGAAATGGTGCTATAAACTGAATGAATGCCCATGTCAGCGCTGGAACCAGAAGAGGGAAGGGTAGCAGTTTCAGCATGTTTCCTGTTGTGTTGTGGAAGGCCACTTCTGAAATTGCTTGTCCCTCCCTAAGAAAACTTCTGTCTAACTTTCTCATTTAAACCACAAACCATGGACTTTCCATAACTAATTTTCATTTATAGTTTTGTGATGTTCAAACCTTTCAATGCAGTGTAATTTTCTATACAATTACTGTTTGTGATTTTGTGAGGTCTGTTGATCACACTGTGCTGTGGTCACGGTTTGGTTTGAGCTTACAGTTTTAGTGGTCACTAGAAACATTAAAAATGCCAGGTGGAGCCAAACCTGGGGGACATACATACAAAGTGGGACATACAGCTCAGGATCTATGTCTTCCTTGGCACCGTTGAAGAAGGTGGAAGATCCATGCAGAAAGCAGCTGTGGGAAAAAAAGAAAGTTCTTGACTGCATAGAAGATACAGATCTGCTTTAGTTCTGAAAGTCCAAGTTTAGGTTTCAGGGAAAGTTCTGTTACCTATCCAGATGTTACCTATTCCAGATGTTCTAGAAGTGTTTGGTACCTCTAAACAGTACAGTCTCACTAGGTTCAATGCCACTTGCCTCAGTGAGTCCTGCAGGCTCTGCCTTCCCATGTATTTCCTTTTTGACAGTTCTGAATTTACCTCCTTTCAACTTCACTGTATTAAAGTCAGATAGGATAGGATACAATTCATCTATCCTGCTTGTTATCTCTCCACTCTGAGATAAGAAAGCCGGTCTTTTCAGCGTCTTCAAACAAGATGTTTCCTGTGATCCTACCTTGAGCAAAAAATACAATCATCTAGCACAATTTACACTACACTGTGTCCAGGTTCTAAACTCATTGAGATGGGAATAAATATGACATAGCAGTTTGTGAAGACAGGAAAAAATTGGTTTTTAACACACTGGCCTTTGTTAAGCCTGATAGTTTCAATGCCAATTGGCCAGCAGATGACCTATGATATAGTAAATAAAATTTTGTCAATTAATAAAATTTGTCAAGGTTGCACATTAATTTTCCAGTGAAATCGATCATTTCAGTGAACTAACAGCACTGTTGATTTCAGATGGACTCACCAGCAAATGCATCTTCATTGTTTGTTTTCCCAACTGGATTCCAGTTTCTAGACATATTTATTATTCATAAGTACGTACCATATTACTATGGGAAGAAATAATTTGTAATTTGTGTCCATATGGTATGGCTTTTGGTCCTTGAATGGATGGCTAAAGTTTTTAAATGTTGGGTTTAACAACTACTATTGTTTGTACATGACAGCACAACTGATTGTGTTTAGGAAAACAAAGCAGTATATCCGGATGACTTAGATATTAAAGAGGCTTAAAAGACATTAGAAGAAATACATTATTGTTGTTTACTCATTCATTGACTACTCCAGTCTTTTCCATATTAAGAATCTTTAATATTCTTCATACGTATATTACTTTACACAAAATTCTGTATGAGTTTTAATTCATTTGAATGTTTTCCACAACACTGAGAAGTTCAACAACTAGCTAGTGCATAAAAATCAGAACACGAAAATGACTCAAAAGAGTCCAAGTTAGCAATCTCACTGAGTGTAGTTGGTAAGACAAACAAGTAGTAAAAAAGATGGAAAGTCTATTTGGTTGTTAAAATGATTTTCCTGTAAATAGTGAAAGAGATTCTCTGCAGTCAGATGTTTAAACACAATTTATAAAAAAACTGGCAGTAACTTACAAATGAGCAAGCATACAGCAATGCGTAACTACTACAGACTTTGACTAAATTTTGGGGGACCATTTTCCTAACTTAATTACCTTACAGCTGGCATTTTGTAGAGATGAGAAATGTTGAGATCTAGATTAGAGTTACATGTCTTTCTAAATAATTACAAAGACAGATGGTTAGATAAGAATTGTAAGAAAGACAACGAATGCTGTGCATTGATTAAGCTCATGTCAATAACTCCGTTAGTTGCCCTGGAATACACCATTACTTAATAAGTAGCTTGTTAGCAGGGTGCAAAGGATATTTCTCTGCTTCTTGTCTTTGGGGCAGGACACACAGCAATCTGTTTTTAGCCTTAAGTAAAAACATATGATTCTTTTCCCTGAGTCTGCTGATTTGAGCACTGGGTGAGTCAACGTACTGCCTTTCTCCTGCTCATTCCCATCCCTCTGCCAGACACTAGGGGAGAAGCAGGCATGTACCTAAGAAATACCAAGAGTCTGGGCAACCCTGATAGACTGGGAATGGTTATTTTTGCTACATCTAAATGATGAAATGGAGAAGAGCCTTAACTTAGCTCTTGCAGTTTGGAAAACAGACTCTCCCCACTGCTGTTAATTCTTCTTTAAGATGTATAAATAGGAACGTACACAATTTCCAAAGGAGCAGAGGTGCCTTTTCTATCTTTGCTTAAATGCTTTGAAGCAGTTCACATGCCTTCAATACTGACAGCTAGGATTTTCTAAGGGACCGAAGGAAATCTGTGATTTGGAGCTAAATCTTAAAAAACAGACACTGCAACAACTAACATTTACATTTGACCACAGGAGAGGAATCCAGAAACCCCAGTGAATTATCCAAGTATCTCAACCATGCCCAGAAAGAGTTGGGTTCCACAGAACAGGGTAAAAAAGTCAGCATGTTGAAAAGGGAGTCACTTTGAGCTATGTACAGGGAACCAATCACTGACTATAGAGATTGAAATGAAGTTCCCACTCCTTTCTAGGGTTTATATTTGGGGAGGTAGATTTCTTTCCCTAAGAACTAGGGGCACTTTCCCCCACTGGGCTATCTAGAGCTGTGCGGGTGAGCACTGAGCATCTCCTTTGCTTTGATGAGCGCTGTTTCAGCTGGTGTTTCCATGTGAGGAGGCACCCCTTTCCCTTCCCAAGAAGTGCTCTCTGCAGAGGTGACTGATCTGGAGGTGGGGATGATGATGTAGAAGTTGGTATCATTTACTTGATATGTCTGTGGGGAATGGCAGCTACCACCGGTCTGTTCCCCAATGATGAGAGCTCTGCCCAGTCTCTTCATTATGTATACAAACTCTTCAGCAGCCCCAGCCGTCACAGCACTGGTGAGGATTATTAGCGCCTTCTGAGAGCCATACCTCTCCCCTGCCGGATAGGACAAAACGCATCAGAAATGCATCCATTTTCAGAGATTTATTTGCATAATGGAGCAAGAGGAGCCAAGATACAACACACTTCATTCCCTATCTATTAACAACCAAAGAAGTTTGGAAATTTACTTTGCACCTATGATGGTATTAAAGCACTTTTTACACTAGCCCAGCCTCTATACTGTAAAAAAGACTGTCACCCTACATGGTGCTCTTGTGCCATCAGTTTCTTGTTACAAGCTCCAGCAGCTGGGAGGCCAGCTCATAGTTACTGCTGCTGGCTCTTCTGTGGCTTTGACTTTTACAGGAGCTCTAGATCCCATCAGAGGAGTGGGATAGGCAGGTGAGGAAAGCGTCATTTTCCACTGCTCCAGCAGGAATACTCAAAGCTCAGCCAGCAGCATCTTCAGTTTCACTCTCATCCCTGCTCTAGGAACATGGCTGTGAAACTATGCAGGCGGCATTTTATGAAATTATAATTATAGTGGTTTCCCACAGGCTTTTTATAGTCTATAAATGGAAGCTGTTGCATGGCCTTTGTCCCAAACCCTCCAACAAATACCCCTTTATTATTAGGACGTGAGCCAAGTTATCTCATTTTCTTACATAAACCAGCTGACAGGAGTAGAAGGTTTTTTGCACCTTATTTTCAATATATCTGAACACGCTAGATACTTTTTGAGAGCTTAGTTCCTTTGAAAAAGTGGCCAGTGTGTCATAACTGGGACCTGATAAATTGAAAACTACTCTAAACTGCTCTAAAAATGTCATTCTTTAAGTAAGTTACAGTATGACATATAATTCTCATACTGAACTGTAAGAGAGGGGCCAATAGCATGGTAATTAATTTTCACACCATCTTTGCTCTTCTCATTTCACTATAGACGTAATATCCATTAGAAGACTCTTTTCACAGTAGATATATATAATACAGGACCAGATCCAGCTCCTTTGAAGTTAATATGAGTCTGCCTGTTCTCTTTGAGGGGAACTGGAATGTGTCCATAGTAATCATATCCCTTAGCACAGCCCACCTCTGACTGCCTGGGAAAATAGATGGACCCTGCAGCCTGTGACAAAGTTTAACCATTTCAGCATGCTCCAAGCCAATAATTGCAGACACCATTGTGACACCTTTTTTGGTATTGCCTTAGTTTTAACGGGGAAAAGAATGAAAGCCGATATTTAAGGCTTCTTAGCACTCTAACTGCACTTTATGAGCACTGAAGAGCTCTGTTCCTGCATGTTGCAGCATCCTTTCAACTTCCACGAACAGCGGGGCAGGGTGTGCATGTGGGGGGTGTGTGTGATACATTGCCAAATGCTCCAAACTCACTCTGATGTGCAAAATTTAGTGCTTTTCTTTCTCTCTTGCATTCTCTGGACAAACTGGGCTATTGTGGGTGTTTATATCTACTGAAATAGTGGATTACACATGTAGGAAGTGAGGAGCTACATATAAAACTATGTGTGAGTATTGGAAGAGATATTACTAGAGGTCTAGGCAGCACAGGATTTATTTTTAATTTTGGCAACTTTTAAAAGCAATAAGTCACAACTGCTGTACACAGTATTCAGCTAAACTTCTGGGGACCAGTTTACAAACCTCCGTGCCTAACACACCCCACTCCTAGGAGCAATAAGCTGTTATTTATAGATGGCATTGAGGGACATGGCTGAAATGCACATTTTTGTTTCTACATTCTCTGCACAGCTTGAGCTAATCGTGGCAAGTGCTTTCACCAAATGAGTTATGGTGTCTAATGGCTCACTTTAAAATACACAAGGAGAGACATCTGAAATGAAAAGCTACTCTAAAAAGAAAATGTCATTTTACCTTTGAGCTGTGGCTGGGTCCATATTTCCTTTACTGAGTCACTGGGTCTGTCGTAAACTTTGTCCAAGAGAATTTGGTGTCCTTCATCAAAGAAGTATGAGCATAGGATTGCTATGGAAGTGGTGGAGCCTCCAATATTGTATCTTTTCAAAAATTAAAAATATTAAGGAAACAATTGAAAATTTGTGGCAGACAGTAAATCTCCCTTCCAAGTATTGTTCCTTAACATCAGTACTGAAAGGGCTTATGACTACATTTTGATACATTTACATTAATTCTCCTCTATCAGCATTTGCACATTTATCAGAGAAACAAAATCCTGTCCAAGAGCCTTGGACTGTTATTGCCCACAACTGACTTCAAAAGCAAACATAAAACTGAATGGTCTATTTTTTTCTTGATTCAACCTGGAAAAAATTCAGAAAGTAAGCAAAGACTCTTAATCTGCAGAGAAACATCAGATTCTTGCTATTCTTCTATTCTGAATAACTCATGCTGTTACTGACATAGGCAGCATGAGTAAATACCTAAACCCTAATATATAAATGTAGATCCCAATTTAAGCAACATATGTTTGTAGAACTGTTGTGTTCTTATTTCCTGCTGCACACAAGGAGAATACTTGGTGTTTGGCACCTTATAAGACCAGGCCATTTCTTTTTGTGCCTAAAGATTGCATTAGCTGCTTCATTTAGGACAGTCGTGTTTGAAAACTTTGGTTGTAGTTTAATTTCATGCCAACCTCTGAAGACTAAATTCACTGAAGAGCTTAAGTGTCATCGGAGAACCCCTGCTATGAATACACACAATGGAATACCAAATTATTTTTTACCTGTCACTTTTCACTAATACTAGAGCACATACAGCACTGGAAATGTTTGTACTTTGCTCGGTAGTAGGAGATAGATACAGTGCTTTCCTGTAGGTGATGTTAGGAGTGCCTGGCACAGACATTCCAGCAAAAACCTGCCAGAAAATGAGTTTTGTTCGGTCCAGTGCATAACTTACTTACATTTTTTTCACCGAAAAGGATTAGACAATCCAGGAGGCCTCTGTCCCAAAGAGTGAAGCTACCTCTTTATTCTGCAGCATTTGGGAGCTGTATGCTGGATTCACGCTGTGACTGGCTAGAACTGAAATAAGCCTCTTCAGTGCGTCCCAGACTGTTCGGTCCGTGCATAACTTACATTTTTTTCACCTCCAGAAAAGGATTAGACAATCCAGGAGGCCTCTGTCCCAAAGAGTGAAGCTACCTCTTTATTCTGCAGCATTTGGGAGCTGTATGCTGGATTCACGCTGTGACTGGCTAGAACTGAAATAAGCCTCTTCAGTGCGTCCCAGACAGTGCTGTGCTGCCAGGAGGTCCTGCTGCTGCTGCACAGCCCAGGAGGCAGCTAGACCCAGCAGAGCCCAGTTTCCCGCAGCTGCCATCGTGGCTGAAGTGAGTGGCAAGCAGGCAGCAAGAGCAATGCCGGAGAGCTCTTCCCAGGACTCTCTTGCAGACAGTGAGACTGCAGAAACTTTAATCAGTAATAATGACTGAGCAGTTGCTAGAGTTTTAGCTTAACTTTTGGAAGCAAGTACTTCCTTCATTACAGACTTCTTGTGTGACATTAGGGAAGCTGTTTCGTTTATCACTGTGTCTTCTCAATGCTGTGAAGGTTAAAAATATGAAGTTCACAGCTGTTCCACGAAAGGGAACTATTAAGGTGAGAGACATTATGCATTTTGGTTAATCCCATGCAAAATTGAAATTATCAAAATATGAAGTTCATACGTAGTCCAGCTGTTCCAGGGAGGGAAACTTGTAAGATGAGAAACATTATTCATTATGGTTAATCCCATGCAAAATTGAAATTATCAAAATATGAAGTTCACAGCTGTTCCACGAAAGGGAACTATTAAGGTGAGAGACATTATGCATTTTGGTTAATCCCATGCAAAATTGAAATTATCAAAATATGAAGTTCACAGCTGTTCCACGAAAGGGAACTATTAAGGTGAGAGACATTATGCATTTTGGTTAATCCCATGCAAAATTGAAATTATCAGCCTTGCCTTAAAATCATAAGATTGGGTTAGGGAGAATTTCAAAAGGTGAAATGTTTGGGATTCTCTTTTATATGCCTTCAGAGACTGGGTCTTTTGTGTGCACTCAAAGGGCTGGAAATACATTAAATATAAAAAAACCAAAGCAACCCAGGAAGAGAACTATGATAAGACCATTTGGTACCTGGGACATGATTTCATCTTTGCTGTTTTATTGCCCCTGGCCCTGATAGGAGTTTTAGCTTGGGAGAAAACTGGGGCGAGAAGGAGGAAAATCCCAGTCCTATCTCAAGTCTATTGGAAGATGGTGGTGCCTTTGCTGAATTTGAATTCAGTCTTGGGTGTGTTTTGTTGGTTGCTGCCCTGCCTCCTCTGTGCTCACATAGTGAGGTCTCTCTCTCTGCTCATTGCCATGCTCATCTTTTCCTGCACATGCTGCAAGTCCCAGAAGAATATTAAGAAGATGATTACCAAATACCGAGAGCCCCATAATGGCAACGGACGTAAATGTTTCTAGCATTAAAAACGAGTTCTTACAAAGGCCTTCTTTTCTTTAGTTGATATTTGTAATGTTCTGGGCTCACAAACATTAACTCTGGACAAAAACAAGGGAATGACTTACCTAAATATTGTATGGGAAATGTATATTTGTGATATTCATCTGTTTTGATAGCTGACAACAAATAGATGCCATCTTCTGCCTCATAAGATTTGGAGCATTGTTGACACACTGGAGTGTCCAACAGAATCCTAAGTTGAGAGCAGGCATATGATGCTGTAGCTTGCTGCAGCAGGGTCTGGGAGTGCTACAGTACCTTTAAGCCACCTTTGTGCTCTGTGCACAAGGGTCATGCTGTACAGGGCTGATTGCCCTGGATAATTTAGTACTGCAGATATGGCAAACTAGATGTTGTAACACAGCCTTATGCCTGGTCTGGTTTTTTGACTGTTCAATCACTTGACCACTGCCTGCAGTAAAAGATTTAATTAAGCCATACATACATATATAAAAAATTAATACAAGGCACATGCAGCGTTAGATTAGAAAGAAATCGGAGAAAGAGAACAGATGTGACATCCAGTATTGCGTTCTGCAACATATTCCCTAAATTTGCCTATTTAGTTCTAAACATCTCAAGTGATGGTACAATTTATCTTGAGATATACTTCCAGACTGTTATTGTTTTCCTTGGCTGTTTTCCTTTTCTCATTTAATTCCAGCGATGTTAGCCTGTAAACAGGACAGTAACCCATGTAAAGCTAATTCACTGTTACAAATAAAATGCTGTTTTGAAAGAGCTTTGGTTATTTGCCATTCAAAGGTTTACCTCATGTCTATGATTAATGCATCTGTGTGAACAATTTTCTTCCAAACATGCTCTACCAGTACGTCGGACACCTGGGTTAGAAGTTCAGAGTCTCCAAACATATCGAATCTCAGATAGCCAATGTTGTTTTCAAATACATTTGTGTGGAATGAAAATTTAACCAGATCTTCAAATACTTCTGGGGAAGGGATCTGAAAGAGTTTGGAAAAACAAAACAAATCATTTGCTGGCAGTGATAGCTTGGCACAAGATTTAAAAAGAATTATATGGGTCAAGTTTAGTCCAGGTGGGACATATGTGAGGAATGTGACCAAGTTTGAAGAACATAATGAATAAGATTTTTGCATATTAAACATAGGTTAGCATTGGCTGCTGCGTAGTTTGCCCAGTATAGGGTGCATCAATAGCATGCCCAGAATCTGGATCAGGCACCTATTTGTCAGGGCTCAGTTTATTTTTCAAAAATACAGGAATTTCCTTGGACCAAAGAGGCTGAGAAGGCTACAAGAACCAACCCCCAGGCTACAGCATAGTCCACTATCCCGGGCCTGCCACCCAAGCCCACTTATTTCATTTACCAGTTCTTTCTAAATAAGGCACTTTGGACTTTTATAATCTCTTGATTGGTCTCAGCTGACAAACAGCTCCTGGCTACAGGTGAGATTGGCCTCAGCCCCTCTTAATGAGCCAGTCCCTGTGATAGTGAGGAACCTGATGTGTTGGGCATGTGCTAGGATACTCATGAGGTAGACGTGTTAAATCTCTTATATGGTGGCCATGTGCCTGAAGTCTCACGTGTTAGGCTGTGATTAATTTCATTTTGTTTAGCTTACGTTATTAAACAGCAGATATTTTTTAAACAGCAATGTGTAGCCAACTAATAAAGTTATCCTAGTAACCCCTACGTGCATGGAGACATAGCCTGCTCCTATTGCCAAACTCCTGTTTTGCATGCATGTGTCTGAAAATGGAAGACTTTCCTTCAGCTTAAGGAGATAAGGCTTTGGGATATATATGACTTACGTGACCTTCATCAATTTGGCCTTTCCTCCTCAGGGGTGCTGTGAAAATGATTTTATACTTGCTTTTTAATCAGTTGCCCTCTGCCATAGCTCAGTCCCAGACAATCCATACTTTTACACCCAAAAGAACAAGGAGTCAGCAGTGAGCCATGTGCTAAAAGGCGCTCCCCCAACCTGCAATATGCCGCAGAATTTGGGAGGCATTTGGGCTTTCTGCAACTGTAGAGGAGTCAGGCAATCTCCTGCACTACATGTAGTGCTCCGGCCTGGGGTTGCGCTCCTACCAAAAGCAGGTCTGCCACAGCAGAAAGAGGGTTTCCAAGGTGTGTGAATGCAGCTGTATTTGACGCAGCTCAAGCACTTTACCTTTTCCTGGGGGAAAATTACCCACCATATCACGCTTCCGACTGCCCCGGGCTTCTTCATCATTCAGTGCCTTCTGTATGCCAAAATTGGCAGAATTTCAAACATTAATTTAAAAGCCCTGTTGGCCAATAGTTGTGGATCTGATGGTGAGAGCAAACTCTACTGAGTCCTTTTCTGTACCCTTCTTTCTCACTGTACCTTGTGAAAATAACCACTGTATCTGGACTGTAAACATATCAGTCCAGCACTACTGAGTTTGTCATTTCCAATCCACTTCCCAGTGACAGCAATGCTACTTGATCTGCCCACTGTACTTTGATTAACAAATCACAGTTTTGAAGAATATATCCAGCATGCATTGCATTGTTCTGACAGAGCTTATATCTAGTTCAGAGGTACTGGTCCCCCCAGGAGAAAAAAATCATCATTCACTGGTAACATCTATAAATAAAATTGATGTTACTCTCAGCCACTTACTAATGATATTTTAACTGAACACACAAATTTCTTAGCTCTGTCTCCAAGAATAATTGCTAGATGCATACCCGTAAGCTTGTTCATTAAGAATAACCTCTCTGTCTACGTCTGGTAAATTTTTTTTCTACTTGTTCTTTTACTGTGCTGCATCACATCTTTATTCACTGGGAACTAGCAGTGGTGCTAACTCGGAAATTCATTACAGATTTCAAGGTGGGCAGGTTGCTGTTAAAGCCTCAGGTCTCATGGGGTAAAATGAATATGCAAGGATCTTAAAGAAACTCTTCTTCATCCTCATGGCTGCAGGAAAAGGTGCGAAAATGTATCTAATGTATCTATTCTAAAGGCTCTAAGACCAGAAGTCAGATGAAAAGCACTCAGAATGTAATTTTGGGGGTGGGGTGGGGAAAGCCTCCTAATTTTTAAGCAAAAGAGGGGAGGAGGCTGGGACTGACAGTAGCGAGTTACTGTCCTGGAAAACTGCAAGTTCATGACACTCACACATGGGCCATGTGCTGCTGGTAACTGAGGAGGTAAGTCCAGCTTCAGAGAGCAACAGCGCGCTCTCCTTTGGAAGGTAGGACTCTGTTTGGAGGCCAAGGACAAGCTGGGACAGGATGCAGCTGAAAGTAAGATCCTGCTGCTCAGACAGGCAATGTTTACATACAAATGACTTGATGTTAAATATAAACCCTCAGGTGCCTTAGTAAGAACACTATAAGCAATGTGGCTAGACTAAAGGACCTCCAAGCTAATACCACTTAAGCCAAGGAAGAATTGTTTTTTGTTAACTCTATAGGGTCTTCAGCCCCATTCTGCAGTTTCCTTCCACAAGGGAGTGGCCTAACTGGAGCAAGGCTTGCGCCTTTCTTTCTTAGAATAACATTTGGGTTCCTTTTGTACCCTCACAGGATGGAATGGAGCCGTCCATCCTAGTAGGTCCCCCAGCTCAAGGACTGAGCAGGATCAGCTATATCCCTGACAGCCGATTCTCACTTGCTCTTAAAAACACCCATATTACTGGGTGATTTCCAGGCAATCCAGTCTAGTATGTCATTAGCCTTACTATTACAAAGATGTTTTTAACATCCAGTGTAAACAGTCTAAGTTCACTACTTTCTACAGTTTAAGTGCATTACTTTTTGGCCTATTTACCATGAACAAGGGAACAGATTATTCTCTTCATATTTGAAACAGCCTCTTACGTATCCGAAGACTGTTTTCATGTCTCCTCTGAGTTTTCTTCTCTCTGGAATAAACAACTCAAATCTTTTAAACTTTTTCAAGATGACTCTTTTTCAGTCTTCTCTTTACTCCTGTTCCTCTTTTCTGCTGTGTCCCCACTTGAGCCACATCTTTCCAGAAAAGCATAGCCCAAGACTGCGCACAGTATACTCTAGCTGAATTTTCTTTAGAGCAGAACGTAGCAGAAGACTTCACGTCTTACTGATTATATTCCTCCTTATCCATTCCAGTTTGATGATTATTATTTTTTACTGCAACAACTTCACTCTATTGACTTGTGTTCAGCTTATGAACTCTGAAGAACCCATATACTTTTTTACAGGACTCCCCCTAAACAAGCTCTTTTCCTCCCAGACTTGTGCAGTCAATTACCATTGCCCCAGAAACTGTGTAAGAACCCTGCATGTGTTCTTATTTAACCTCATCCTGCTTTTCACAGATCATTTCTCCAGTTTTTCCAGAACTGTAGCTTTGAATTCTAATCCTGCCCTCCATTGCACCAAGACAGCCAGGATGGGGGGGTTACCACAAGCAAAAGCTGAAACCTTCTGGGATGGTGCTCTGGAAAAGATTAAAAGAGATTATTTAAGGCGCTCAGTCCCCATTGAGGGAGTGCAGGGCAGAGTGAGAAGCTGTACTTTCGCCCCACAAAGGGCGGCACTGCACAGCGATGTGTAAGCCTGTTCTGACAATACACAGCTTGTAACATACTCATTGCAAGCCAGTGAGCAGTTATTTTCTAGTCAATGCCCTGGAAAATTACATTTGAAAACAAAATTTGAAAACACAATTCATGGCTGAATTTTGATTTTCATCCAAAACCCATTGAAAATCCTTAAAACTAATGGCCAAATCTACTGTAACATTAATGACAATGGAAAAAAATGAGCACAAATGGATCTCTTTGGTGGGATTGTAACTGCAAACGTAGCTGCATTGAGCTTGAGTATCAGGATCAGAAGATGAAAGGTACTAGAAAAAGAACAAAAGTGATTAACAAAGTGTCATATTCTTTTCTGCACCAAATACAAGAAGCAAGCATGAATTGCAAAAGGTGAAGAGACAATGAGAGTTAAACACGAGACATTTTTTTGGCTTGCATAAACTTGTATAGTTCCACTGACTTTACTGTGGTGATGTTGATATAAATCAGCATCATATGGGCCCATGACAATTTTTTTCCACCTGTTAGCAATAGATGTAGCAATTTGATTATCTATCTTGACACTTTGAGGCTGAGCATTTTGATTTCACTCATTAATTGAAGGGACATAAGCAAACTACACTCCTTTCTGGTGAAACATCTGTAACTATTGCCTCCTTCAGCAAGTACAATACTCTGCTATAGATACATATTATTTATTTGGGAAAAGGAGGATTTCAAATGCAGGAACAATTTCTCTTTATAAAAGATTTGGTTTTGTGTTTTATTCTGATCATGATTTTCAGCTGCTTATCTAAAACATTAATAGAAAAATTCTCACATTTGCCAAAATGAGGCAGCAGTTCTTCCATGGGTAGTCTACAATACTTAGACAGTCATGAACACAAAGGTTTCAGTATGGAAAGGAAGGTATGACTGGAGGGAGATAGAGGCAAACAGAAGAATAAGACTTAGGGATTATTGAACTGTGCATCAGCAAGTTTACAGAGCTCTGCCTTATAAGCAAAATGCTATTTTCTGAATCACAGACAATATATACAACATTTGCCTCTGGGAAGTCTGACTTTGGAAAGTGGCATTTTTGCAGCAGACAACTCTGGCTAGCATTGACCTTGCTGCTGTCATAGAGGAGACATATTCACTACCCTGTATTATGCTTCAGCAGCTATTCTAGTGTAGCAGATGCAAAGGTCTACATGCATTTCACTTGTCTGTCTCCTATGTCCCATCCCATCTTTCCTGCAGTTATTTATCATTACTTTCATTTAATTGTGTTGGATCTGCTTCACTGTCAAGGTCATTATCAAGAAAATCCCACTGTCAAGGGAAAGGGTGGCTTGGAAGGTAGGTAGCACAAGAGAAAAACTAGCTCTTAGGTTTTGGAGGAATGAATGTAATACAGATTAACAGAGCCACTATGGCCATGTATAGGACGGTAAAAAAAAAAAAATTCAAATGCAATTAGTGCCATCATGTAAGCGTCACTGTAATCTTAAGGCATTTGCTCTCTGGGGTATTGGTATGGGGTATTCCTGAAATGTTCCACAGAAAGCATCCCTCTTGGCCCTGCAAAAGCAAGGCAGGAAATGAAGGTACTCTTGCTGCCCAGTGCTCTGTGGAATAGGTGAATTTTCTTTTACCTCTATCGCAAAGAAAAGCCTTTACTTCAGTGACTTCAGTGTCTTTGTTCACTCACCCTGTTTCGCCTTAAAATGTCTTAACACCGCTCTTGTCTCTCTGCCTCCCAATTTCCTCAAGCACTATGAGGGAATGCATATGCCTTTGAAAACTATTTTAGCCTCATAAGAGACCCGTGCTTCTCCTCTGCTATTTATACATTGTTTCCCCTTGAAGAAATCTCACATTTGTCCTGATTTTCATTCACACTTATGTGATTTCCTTCTTACGGATGTATCCCTGACCTCTTCCAATCATTTTGCTTGACAAATAACTGGGGTAAACAGAGGCATTAATTAGTATAATGGCATTTCCTCACTAGCTCTATCAGGATCGGAATTCTCCATCATGTCACAAATAAGATATTTGTCCTGTACATCCTGTTCTCAACAGTCAAGGTCTGAATAAAATAAGTAAGGTTTGAACAATAAAAAATAGCCAACAATATCCATTAACAGCCTTCAGTGAAAACAGTGACTAATTTGCAAGATGGGCCCACTTTGTAGAATGGGGAGAAATTATGATGTATCACTACTGATATGTTGCTAATAATTTAGCAGGGAGCTCTGTCAAAAACACCTTTAGAGCGGAGTTTACACCCAACAAATGTAGGAGGGAAAGACAGTGATGGAATAGAAAAATCCTTTAATTAATTATTTCCTTTTAAGCTTAGAGGCAAGAATGGGCCTGGCATCTCTTGGTTAACAAACTTGAAAAAAATGCCCTCCCCTGGCAATGCTTAGACTTTGTCCTTGACCTTAGTGTTGGAGATAATACCACAAAGGTCATACCCACTTTAAATCATGCATGCCAAAAACTTCAGAGGGTGGAAGCCCACACATTTCCTCCCCCAGGAAACATTTAATAGTTACATGACACCTGGTATACTCTGGTTCATTGCAAAGGCAAATGCATTCTCTTCAAAAAGTAATTTTATGAGTCCCTGGAGAAAAGACGTCTCTGATAGCCATGCTAGAGCAGTAGCCAGAAAGGAGCTAACTCCATCCAAGAAAGGGATCAGGTTATCCTAACCCTCCCTTTAATTTGAAGATGGAATTTTAACAAGTGCTCCTGGGAGCTCCCTCCAGCACAACAATGAACAAGAAAGATTGCCAAGGCAGACCAGTGTATAAATACCCAGACTCAGAACAAAGCACAGACTGTTATGCAAACCACACAGCAAGGGCAAAAGTAGATTATTAAAAATCAGTTTCTCTCTGGGGTCACCTAACTTCCGCCCAGATACTTCTTCCAAAGTGTTTCTAGGTCACTGGGAAACTGTCTGATGCTGAGCATGAGATACAATCAGAGCAACTTTCCACTGTCACTACCAAAGGAGTTGCTTGTTATTCTGGTGTAATAGAAGTCAGGTACAGCAATTTTATATAGAAAAATCCATTAAAGAGTAGGTGGCTGCATGTTTTGTAGGTGTATGCATTTACTCTGGTCCAACCAAATTTTTCTTAAATTACAAACTCAGTTTGTAACCAGTGGGTTTCTGCATTAATTTATTACAGCTTGAAAAGCCATAGCAGTGAAAGAGAGGGGATCACAGAGACAATGAGATATCTTCCCTCTAACCGTGAAGCCCTGCATATTTGCTTGTGGCAGATGGCACCTGAAAGAGATTCACAGCCTGAAGGTTGTTCCCAAAATGCATGCGTCCAGAGCTACCATCTACTACCATAAGCTACTACCCTGACTTGCCTTAGTGTCAGAGAGAGCTCAGCCTCCAAAACCCACTCAGGCACTGGCTTTTTTCCTTGGTACAGATAAATCCTGGTGGGTTTATGATATGGGCTAGAAACAAGATAAGATATCTGACTCAGTGCTCCCATTCTATACTGGCATCAGTATAGCTGGGTACAAGAGAACTGTACCTGTTTTGGCATGATCCCTGGGACGTTGTCCTTGGTGTTTTCAGGGAGGTAGAGTAATTTCAGGTGCTCATCATCAGAAAGAGCTTGCAAGTTTGCAGTCACCTTCCTGGCCAGCTCCTCTTCTGTATTAATCCTTTTATAACTGTCTTTGTTGATGTTCTTGGTGAGATTGGATGCTATAACAGTCCCAATGTCCACAAAGGCATAATTATCTGCCACAAGCTTGCCTACAGTTTGCAGTGTCTGTGGCACCTGGGCACGCAGATTGGCAATGTGCTGAGCTACAGCCATGGCTTCACTGGCCTGGATGGTGATGTGTGGCTCCACCCCAGACACACTCCATACTTTGCCAGTGATTGGGCTGAGCACCACTTGGCTGGGGATGGAGGCATATAGGGAACTGTTACCAACACGATAAATGCCCACTGAGAGGGAACCACCTACTGTGGGCTCACCAATAACTGTGGCCCGGTGTAGATCCTTCATAGAGCGAGTGAAAGCTTCAGCTGCTGAGCCACTCATATGGCTTGTTAGGATGTAGATGTCCTTGAGGGAGCCGTATCTCTTGCCAGTGACTCGGGGGAGAGTCCACACCTCTGTGCTGCGGGAGGTACTACGATCAAAGACAGTATAGAGGTGTTGCCGAGGCTCAGGCTCGAAGAAGTAGGAACAAAGTATTGGGATGGCAGTGGAGTAGCCACCTGTATTGTACCTCATGTCAATAATCATGGCATCCGTGTCCACCAGCTTGTTCCATACCATCTGCACCAGCTGGGGCCCAATGGCCTTCACTGTTTCTGCCTCAGCCATCATATCAAAGCGAAGGTAGCCCAGGTTGCCTGGCAATACCTCAATTTTGAAGAGTGCCTCAATGATGTAGCTCAGCTCCTCAGGGCTGGGAATCATGTTGGGAAGCTGTTCTTCTGGTGTTGGTTCCACATGGCTGTGGAAGACATGAAGCCGATGGTCCCCCGAGGCCTCCTGCAAGTCACTGGTAAGCTGGGAAGCCAATGTCTCAAAGTCTACAGCTGATCGATAACCTCCTTGGGCCCGTTTGGTGCTGAGCATAGCACTGGCCTTACCAGCCACTTCTGGGATGGCATAGTGAGCCTCTAGGAGTTGCCCGGTACCCTCCAAAAGTACTCCCATGTTCTTGTGGAAAGCTAGCACCTCTTCAGCCTTCTCCAGTGCATCCTCAGCCAACACTATGGCATCAGGCACAACTCCTCCGCCCATCCACGTTTCCCCATGGTTGTCAATGAAGGTGATAACAGGAACTGTGATAGTTAGGCCATGGGTTATTCCCTGCTCAGGCTGCAGCAGAGGGAAGGTACGGGTGTGTGAGAGGCTTCCTGCTGTGATCTCACCAATCAGTGTGGCACGGCCCAGGGACTGCATGAGGTAAGCAAACTCCTCAGCAGCTGTAGCAGTGTGGTGGCTAGTGAGCAGATAGATGCCACGCTGAGCCCCATAGGGCTGGCCCAGAAGTTCTGCCTGGCTGTTGTGCTCCTGTGTGTGGTTGGTGCGCCTGTCATAGGTTGTGAAGAGATGGACAGGGCCAGCAGCAGGATCTTGGAAATAGGAGAGTAGCACAGGCACACCAGAGGAGGAAGAGCCCCCAGGGTTGTAACGTAGGTCCATGATCAAGTTCTCTGTATTTTGGAGGGGCTCCCACACTTTGTGGACAATGTAAGGTCCCAGCTTAGCAAGCACAGAGGCATCTGCAAACTCATCAAAGCGCATATAGCCAACATTGCCTGGCAACACTGACACCTTGAAGACAGTATCCACCAAGGCATGCAGCAGTTGCTCATTGTCAGGTAAGTTGGCTGCCACTGCAATTGGCTTCTCAGCAGGAGGGGCAGCAGCTTCACCTGGCATCATGACTCGGACCAACAGGCGGGGGTCTTCAGATAAGGTCTGCATCTCAGTGTTGAGCTTGGTGGCCAAGTCCTCTGCTGACTGCACAGAAGAGAAGTCAGAGGTGACAAGATGCTGCAGCAGTGCTGGCACCCGCTCCACTAAGCCATAATAGTCCTTTAATATGTTTGTGAGGTGGCTTAGGGTGCCAGGCACTGCTCTGCGCACTGCCAGGATGTCCAGGGATTTCTGTAAGGCTTGCTCTGCCTCAGCAGCCACACATGGCATCACCCCACTCACCTCCCAGCTCTGTCCACCCCCACTCAAGGGGCTCACAGATCGTGACACGGGAACCATCATATAGAAATTGGAAGGGCCAATACGCAGCTTCTGGATGTCCAGTGAGCCCCCAGCTGTCTTCTCCCCGACAGTGATAGCCCTGTTCATGTGCTTGAGAATGTAAGCCACATCTTCAGCCACTCCTGTGGTGTGCCGGCTGATCAAAACAATGACATCCTTGTCTTTGCTGTACCTCACTCCCAACACCTTTGGCAGTGTCCATATCTCTGTGGTGGTGTTGGAGGGCCGATTGTATACAGTCTCAACATGCAGCATCTTGTCTGCTTCATGCAAGTAGGAGATGATGAAGGGGAGGCCAGAAATCTGTCCCCCAGTGCTGTGACGAAGATCTATCACCAGGGCAGATGTCTCTATCAGCGTCTTCCACACCTTGTCCACCAGAAAAGCTCCAACTTTCTGCACAACTTCCTGTCCTATGATATAATCAATCCTCAGGTAGCCAACATTGCCCTCCAACTTGTCATATGTGACCACATGCTCAATAAGACTCAGGAGCTGTTCATGAGTGGGGGAAGCCTCAGCTTCTTGTTTGGGAGCTGCATCTGGTGATGGCTCATAGGAAATCACCAGTCTTGGGTCATTCAGAGCACCCTGCACTCCAGCTGTCAAGACACTGGCCAGCATTTTTGGATCTGAGATGTCCAGGATCTCGCCGCTCTTGATTGCTTGTTCAATGGCTTCTTGCATTCCCACTAGGTTTTCAGGATAGCAATAGTTATCCAGAAGGACTTTAGCCATGTCCAGCACTAGAGTTGGCTGAACTATTTCCTCAGCAGGTATGCTGCACATGATCAGTGCTGAAAACAGGAAGAAATGTGTCCTGATCATTTTGTCTTATACGGAATAGAAAAGAAAGAAAGAAGTCAGAAGCTCTTATCGATCAAGACGAATGTAGCTCTCCAGTGACTCTCTGTTTGTGAATCACACTGAAATCCCTGTGTTTAATCCAGGTGCACTGAACAGATAAAAATCTTTTATCTGCATTAAACCCTTAATCTCATTAAAATGGAGTGCATCATCCCAAGTGCACCAATAGATGAAGTTCAGCTCCTTACTATTTCACAGCCCTCTTATGAAACAGTAATAAACTTCAATCATCAAGGAAGATCTTTCTGGCAGTTAATTATTTCCAAAAGGTAACGTATTGCCTGTTATAAACTGGTCCTGGCTTATCCTGACAGTGGATTGCTTAAATGCAAAACTTTGATTTTAACCACAATTAGAACAACAGTCATCCAGTCTTTTACCATTATTTATGAAAAGCTTATACCAAGAGATTCTTCAGTGACTTAGTTGTATCAATATTTAATATTTTTTCAAAAGTTGTTGACAATACATTGTCTTCGGTGTTTTTCAGTCTGAGCTGCAAAGGACTGTTCTTACATTGTATGACTAAGGGCTCCAAACAAGGAACTCCAGACATTTAGAACAGCTCATAAAATCCAAGGTAATGACAGCCTGTTAATTTCTGTGCTAAGAATTGCCAGCATTTTAGACAGGACTTTGAAATACATTTGCCTCAACATAATACAGCTAAATCTGAGGTGACTTTAATCTTCATAATTTGCACTCAATTAGGATTTACTTGTAATACCATTGAGTAACATATGGTCATGTCTGATGACAGCTCCCAGCCAATAGACTTTAGGCTCAACATACCAAAATAGAACATGGGGGGTTGTTTTCTTCTGCTCACAATGTATTTGAGACCCTATTATATTAAGAGTTTGAAAGAGGATCAGAATATGCAGGATGCAGCTGCAGGCTGTACCCGTGTGAGTCGTCAACGTTCACAGCTCCAGTATGACATGCCAAAGGCATACAACAACAGATTCTTGGCTTTAAGTCTGAAATGAGTTGCTACCCCAGCCATTCTGCTTGCTGGAGGTAGCTGCAAGAATAGACTAGGGAATCTGGGAAGAGCATGTCTTTGTATTGCTTTAAAAATGTCACTTATTCCTACATATGAATACATATGGAGGCAAGTGTCTAAAGATGGTCTACCCTGGCTGGATGCACTCTGTTGGTGTCATGTGTGAGTGTCATGAGTGAAGCCTGCCACTCACATGAGCAAAGTTTAGTGCAGTCCTCTTTCTGGGTCATTCAGTTGTAGTAATAAAGGAGTTTTGTGAAGTTCCTTCCTTTAACATGTCCGTATAGCAATAGCCTCGTCTATATATGCAGGTACTATTTCATCCCATGGTTGATTTGTATGTGTCTGTATGTAAATCCATCAAAGGGAACAATTAAATTGTTCTAAGAGTCCATTAGAGAAAGGACTGCTCTATGGCAAAAGCTGTAAAACGATGTTATAATCACAGGTATCTCTGGCAACCAAGCTGTGCTATCATCTGTAAAAAACCCTACTTTAAAAAATGTTGCCACTTCCCTTGTCAAAGGAGAGGCCTAGGATATAGTTGAAATTGTTGTTGGTAATGTATAAATAAGTAATTAAGCTCCAAGTGTGCCACAGCAACATTCCGTGTGCGTCGTTAGTAGAGAAGCAGTGAGATTCAGATCTGTTGTATCTTCTTAATTTCGGGGGGCTGTTCTATATTGTGGCAATGTGTGACATCCATCACAGATCTAACTCCAGGGCATTATCACCAGTTTGAATTGCTCTTCTTGCTTTCTTCCTGCAAAGAATAATCCAGCACTCTAGTGCAGAGGTAGCTGGAACAAACTCTCCAGCATAACCACACTTTGTCCAGAAATTGTCTTTTGAGCTACAGGATTTATTGCCAGAGCTGCATTAATTCCTCGTGTGGCCAATACAGCGAACAGGACCCTGAGCAAATAAATTTCTATTGCTTTTCTAACCCATGGCTCTTCTGTCTGTCTAGCTTGGAAAGTTTTTGGGGCAAGGGGATCTCTTTTGCTACATTAATGTCTACCACATACCCTACCTTTACTTCCAACCTCCGATAGTGTCTCTGAATGCCGTTACCACAGGAATAATTGCACACACTGTAGTGTACGTTAAGACAATCAATTCAATAGACAAGATATTGTACTTCATAAATCCCCAACTTAATTCTTAAGCACCATGTGCTCTGTGCACTAAGGCAGGGGATGTCTGAAATAAAAACATTATGAGCTGTGATTGTGTAATTAATGCATACGACCAAGAGGGGGATGATGCATAGACAATCTTAATTCTGACGTTTGCCACTTTGGAGTGCTTAACATTTTAATGTTACTTGCAATTTTTGTGTGTTCCAACATCTTTCAATTAACTTGAAAGGGAAGATACAGACTAACTAATTTTGTTATGACGGAAACAAAGCATAACGATAAAGAAAACATAGGTATGATCTAAAACAATGAAGTAAAAATGTGTAAACATGGAAGGGTTAGATATTTTGCCTGCTGGGCTAGGGGGTTGGGTTGTTCGATGGGTCCCCTTTTCTGTTTCTTATTTCTTTCTTCCTTTTACTCCCGCTGGGTGCTGGAGGAGCACATGCCCAGGAGCCAAGGAGCAGGGTAACAAAATGGATCCATTGTGACAGGAATTGGGAAAAAAAGTACAATAAACCATGTCCCTAAGAATATGTCAGGATGGATCTCTATTTCTGTCTGTCTGTACAGTAGCTTTAAGCATGCAGCTTTCTATCCCAGAAAAAAGAATGACATTGCATGTTTATGGAGTATACATAGTACTTTCTTTTTTAATCCTTCAGTACATAGTACATAATGGACACTTATATTTATATGAAACTATTTACCAGGTACGGGATAATGGTGGAAATAAGGTTAAATTATTTACCATAAAAATTAGAGAAATTAATATTTTCTGGATTTCTTGAAAGTAATCTCATTCTCCTGTTTAAACCACAGAAAATCTTAAAAAAACCTTATTTTTTTAGGAGGGCCTTCTTTTTCACTGTATTCTTCTCTGCCACTTTCTGCTTTGAGAATAGAAATTAACATAACTTGAAATCACAAAGCATTACTCAAATTACCTCAGTTTCAACTTGTTGTGCAAAGGGTGTTACAGGGTGTTACAGATGTTATATATGAGGTGTTAACAGTCACCTCATCTTACTCTGAATGTAACACACATAGATGAATTGCCATGAAGATCACACTCAGAAAGGAGACAGTAACAGACAGTAACAGCATTTTTAATCAGGGTATGAGCCAGATAATTACCTTCCATATCTAAATGAGTTTTATATATCCACTGCTAAACTCATTATATGATAATTTTTTTCCTAGCATTTAAGGAAGTATTTCCACAGATTCACAATATTCTTCTCCAGTGAGGCCTTATCTAGAGGTTAAAAATCACGAAATGGCCCCTTCCTGCCTATGATTGTTGTAAACTCATAAGATTAGAAAAAGAATTTTTCTCTGTTTTTCTAACATTTATTGTGCATTGTATCATGTTCTAAAGATTTTCATATCAGAAGGGCTGGAAACTGTAGCTGAGGTTCTTATGAAGCTAGGGTTTTGAGAAATATATACAGGATTGTGATTAGTTTTACCCAGTAAAAGCCAAGATATGGCAACGCTCCACAGTTCAATTTATTCCTCAAGTTCAGATACATATTCTTCCTCATGCACTTGATCACTAGCACACAGAAACAAAACTAGCTTCACAATGTAAAGGTAAAATAAATGCTTTTCCCAACATGCATGACTGAAAAAGCTAGGACAGTGGAAAAAATTATTTTCCCACACTGGATCTGTTCAGTGATCTATTTCTCTTGCCCTGAATGCAATATGACATGTATCACTCACTGCTACCTTGGTAATTCTTTGTAGATGGTGTTAGAAGGTAAGAATCCTTCCTTGTGTGCTGTGGCTTCTTCAAGCTTTGGAGAATGACTATTTACTTACTCATTTCTTGACACACATAGCTTAAATTTTTATCAAACATGTTGTTTAACGCAAGTCTGTTCATTGAACTCTGAGTACCTAGATCCAAAATGTAATTCTACCATCAATTCTAATTTCTAATATAACCCAAGCCAAATTCCTATTTTGATTTCAGTTTTGAGCTGAACTCAATAGCTCTAGCTATAGCTAGCTCTAGCTTTTATAACTCATAAAACTTTATGATCCTTTAAAATCTGTCCACAAGTATTTCATTTTCTGACTTCCTGTGGGTATGAACTTCCCACATGCTCTGAGAAAAGGTATTTTCTTTTATCTGTCCCAGACTAGTCTGCATGCACCGTCTGCATCACTCAGATCACATGCTAAAAAGCTTCCACAAGAGCGAGATTAAATTTTTTGCTGTATATTTTTTGCTCTATATATCTTGCTCCAATACTCCCTGGTTCTCACCTGCAGCTGATCTCACCATTCCCTCATCAGGCCCATCTAGACCATTTGGTCACTGATAAACCGCAGTAGCAGGAGGCTCATCTGAAGGTGGCAGCAAGAGCAGTTTTTTCAGTGGCAGAAATGCCAACAGGATAAAGGTGAAATTTGGAAATACTACTTTTGGTTTTAGTAGACCCTTCTAATACAGCCATATTATAAATTATATGTATGAATTAGAATTAATGTAAAGGTGATACTGGGCTCCGAAATACTGAGAGGCAGGGTTTATTAGCTCAAGCATAGGACTACGCTAATGAAATATTTAATGCTTCCAGGACTTTGGTAAGTATTTCTAGACAAACCTTGACTGCCTTTTATAGATGTACAAGTCTGGGTCAGTGCTACTTCATGGCTGTCTGCGACGGGCATGACTGGATTGCATAGGTATGGTCTAAGACTGTCTTTTCCGTTCTGTTCTTGTACTGTTTGGTACAAAGGAAACCTTGTCCCTGAGTAGGCTTTCTAGGCCCCTTAGTAATACAAATAATGAATAATATCACCCTTAGATTCCTTTATAATTCCCATGCCAAAAGAAGTAATGTTAGGTTTTTGTCCCTAAGTTTTTCAGTTCTTATGCTGTACAAACCTGTATAGATTAAAATTAAAGCTGTTGGAAGTTTTCTTTCACATTTTTTTTTAATATTGAAAGGTTTCCATCTTATAAAAATGGAAATAGCACTTCAAGTGAGTTCTTTAATGACTACATTTGTAATATGAAAAACTTAAATCCAAAATGTGTTGGATTCTGATTTTTTTCTGTTAATGTTCCTTTTCCCTTCCCTTCCCTTCCCTTCCCTTCCCTTCCCTTTTTTTACCGTGACCAAGAAAGAGAAAAGGAAAAAAAAGAACGAGAAGACAATTTATATTTTTATTGAAAGATTGGGGGAGCGTAGAAAATGCATATTCCCATTTTGAAACCTCTCTAATTTCAGTCAGGAGCAGGTGGAGAGTCATCATAGCTCACAGAGCACAGCTGTGATAAACTCACATTGACCAACTCCACTGAACAGACGAACTGCCATATTCTAGGTAAGGAGAAGATTCAGGAGAGCTTCAGGAAAATGCACTGCAGCTATCCAACCTGAACTAATTCAGGAACATAGTTTTGAATTTTGGCAAGTAATTTTTCAACAAAAAGGGGAAATTGATGTGCAATCCTTGGAAAATTGGTATATTAAATGTTTGCATTATATTGTCTGTATCCTCTAGATCCCACATTTCTGATAGATTTAGACGTTTGTTCAGCATGGTGCACCAAACAGTTAGCTGATAATAAATAGTGAATATTAAATACTGCATCAAGAGCCCTCCTTTCCTGAGGTTATTTGAAACAGTGAGAACTCCAGTCATCTACCGTGGCCTTTTTTTAGTGGCCAGGCACTGCGAACAGCTGCCACCAAACCGATCCAGTTCCTACAGACTGTGCTGCTGAGGGCCTGACACCTCTGATGACTGTTCAAACACATCCTGGCATTGTTGTCCGCCATGCTGATGTAGGATGGAAGTGCCCAGCACGTCCTGGCAGATCAGCTGTTGGCATCTTAAGCTATCTAAGTTTGTTGTAGAGAACCAGGTTTCTCCCTCATTGCTGGATCGGAAGTTTTGGTTGCCGGCCCAGTACGCAGGCCCAGGCTGCTGGGATGTTGCTTGATCAGGTCTTCTGGTGTGCTAGGCCGGTGTCAAGGCTTTCGTGAGGGCTAACGGCGGGTCTGCTGGGCTCCAGCCAAACCATACGCCTCGGTGAGGGGACTGACTCAGGGCGTCCCATTTTCCAGGGCTACACTGAAGCCATTCTCCTGTGAGGCTTTTAGCTGAATTATGACTGATGGTCCAGCAGAAGCTTTAAGGGAGAGGACAAAAAAGAAACAGGAGCAGCTCTGAGGCAGCTCAGAGGGATGACATGTTCCTTGAGGCAGCCCGGAGGCAGCAGCCAGCACAGACATGGCAGTGGGGCAGCTCAGAGACACGGAGAGGGCAAAAAAGGCTGTGGGCAGCCCAGAGGGAGACGGCAGGAGGCACCTTAAAGCTGAGAGATTTTAACGTAGCATATGAGGGAGAGTAAGAAAATGTGTGAAGACGGCTGGGGGGTAACGAACAGAGCTGGCGCAGAAACACCACGCAGCCTGAAGATGGCGCCGAGGCAGCACGGAGGTCCCTCACAGCCCAGAGATGGTGTGGCGGGGGCAGCCTGGAGGCCCTTCGCAGCGCGGCGATGGCACCGAGGCAGCAGGGAGGCAGGCTTTAGAGAAAGCACAGGAGGCTGAAGAGAGGCCAGAGATGGCTCTAAGGCGGTTTGTAGGCCTCGGTCAGCCCCAGAGCGGCACTAAGATTTGCACCTCAGGCACCTGCAGTTAGAGCCTCCTGCCCTGCAGCTGGACGGGCAGAGCTCTTTGAGCCCCTCGCTCTCTAGAGACTTCGGAGGGACCTGCCCTGTTTTTGTGTCTGCTAAACACACAACAAATAGTACGTTGGGGAGTTAACATGGGGAGAAGGGAGGTGGTTAGCAGTCAGATGCAGTGTCCTGTTAGCTGTTCAGAGCAGCCAGAGGGAATGTGGAGCTGTTGTTAAGCTGTTTGAGGATGGGGTCTTGCTTCACAGACATTGTTCATTTACTACTTGTTGGCTTTGCCAGCTTGTTCTGTGTTTCCATCTGTACACTTCAGCTCTTCTTTGCAGTAACAAACTCGATTTAGTGCTGCCTATGAGGAGCTACAGCAAGGTACTGATACCTCCTGGAGCTCACAGTGTATGCCTATGTGGACCTACATGGCCACACACCTACATGCATGGTATGTGGTAATGGCCAGGCTCTGAGGAGGCTGGAGAGAAGAATCAGCTGTGGTCTGGGAGCAGCATTAATTCTGTTAGAGCACAATTGTGTCTGAAATGATAAGCCTACTTGAGAGGCAGTCTAAAACCTATTATTCTGAATATCAGTAATTGGCAATTCTAGCTTCACATTTCTATATTGTCAGGATCTTTCCAGTATAAAGGTGCCTGAGCAGATACCAGCTGAACACCTTCCATGAGGCCATTGCCTCTTCACCAGTGGAAAAGAATAGTGAAAATGGAGATCTTTTTGACTTTTAGTGATTGCTGGTGGTGTGTTGTTAAGTGATAAGTTGCATCTGCTGTTCTTCTGTGTTGGGACATGGCACAGAGGGGTGGATGAGATCAGAGGACATTGTGCCTGCTGTGTACACAGACAAGGTGGGAAGCTATGTAAAAATAGCAACAGCTATATCTCCTGACCAGCTTCCACCAGCTTACCATGTTTATCTATTAAGAATGAAGTGCTATAGGGTAGCCTTAAAATTGGCTGGTGATTCTGATGTTACAGGGCTGTTACACAGATAGCTAATGGGCCTGAGTATGAGGGCATGCTCCAGCCACATATTTGTGTTAAACAAATAAATTTTAATTTTAACTGTACATCTGCTGGACGGTGCACAAGCCCCAACCTGCTCCTTAGTAGCAGCAAGCTGCTGGTTGACATTCAGAATCCAATGATGAGAGGGGGTTTTCTCAGTGTCCGATGGGGCCCAGCTTGAAGCAGGGGGCAAGGTGCTTTGCCTGCTCTTTGCGACCTGCATACACTCTAGCACATCTTGGCCACCTGGCTGATTCATTGCATACCAAAGCAGTTGAAATGTGAGGGAATTCTAGCAATTGTTTAAAATCAGATGTTCAAAACTACATAAATCAAGCTGCTAAATTTACAATGTAAATCAAACATCAATTTGACACACACTTCAGCCATGCTGTAGGTAGCATCTGTAGTCACTACTGGGTTCTCATTTCTTCTTGACCCTGATCATCACCCTATGGAAAGATTCATGTTTCGTTTTACTTCTGTACCAACCAAAATGTTAAGCCCATGGGAATGTGATCGTTAAAACTAGCTGGAAGAGCAATTGATTTTTTTGGTTGAAATACAAAAGCGACTTGTAGTACAGTTTTGCGATGGGATCTGTAGGGCTTCTCTGGAATTCTGATAGCATAGCTAGCATTGGAGTTTTTGAGCCAAAAATGGCTGTGGGTCTTTTTTTTTTTTTCCCTCCAAGTAAGCTTGGGAAACAAAGAAATATCAACGTTTGACTTCAGAATGTGAAAAAAAAAAAAAGAAAAATTGATTCTTGAGAATTTCTCTCTGTGAGCATGTGGGGACTGGTCCTTCCCCTTCCCCACTTTTTCATTTAATTATGGACAAAGTCCTGTATTCAGTGAAGTCAAAATATAACTAGGACCTTGTGTTTAGATGACTTAAGGACACACAGCTACAATTACCTTGACACATGGGTGAATAACCTTTCTGAAAAATTGATCTTGAGAATTTCTCTCTGTGAGCATGTGGGGACTGGTCCTTCCCCTTCCCCACTTTTTCATTTAATTATGGACAAAGTCCTGTATTCAGTGAAGTCAAAATATAACTAGGACCTTGTGTTTAGATGACTTAAGGACACACAGCTACAATTACCTTGACACATGGGTGAATAACCTTTCTAATTTGATCACACCAAGTGCTTCGTTGGTGGTTTCTTTCACTTGATTAAGAGAAGTTGTGCAAAATGTCATGAGCTTAGGAGACATGAACAAAACAGGGAGACAATACAGGGAGTTCTGAAAGGAGGAAGACATAACGATGACTGTAACATGACAGAAGCCTGTGGGGAGTGGTAAAATGAGAGGACTGCCACGGGAAGCCTAAGAGGTTAATGACATGCAGCTATGGATGGATGGAGTTTGCATGGACCCAGATTTCGGATCTGATCCAATTGCAACCCAGTTCTAAAGGAAAAGGCTATAAATCAGTCTAAGGATTCTGATGAACTGTGCTTTGTGCTCGTGGTTTGTGATGTAACCAGCAGTTCCTGATGGAATTACCACCGCCCTGCTCACACTCACCTGCTATTTGCTCTGTATTAAGTTAACAATAGTAAATAAACTGTGTATTAGATTTCTAGCTGACCTGTTCATGCCAAATGAATTCGTCTTGCCCACAGGCTGCCCTAATTTAACACATATGTATCCATTTAAATCTTGTTGCTTCCATACATTAGGCTACTGTTTAGATTTTTGCCTCATCAATATTCTTCACCATTTGGAACAGAGGTGTAGTTTGCTGTGGGTTTGGATCTTTTTTTGTGTGTGTGTGTGTGAAAGGTGGTGGAGGAGTAGAAGTGAGGTGGACTATGGTGGCATTGTACAGCACTTACACCTATCACCTGAAACCACAGAAGACACTTTGTTTCTTCTTGTACAGACAAAACCTTCATTAGAATCAGAGGAAGTTTACTTTAATTGCAGAAAAGATGGGGTCCTTGTTTAGTGAAAATATAAATGAAGTCAGGAGAGCTATTGTATGACAGTATATTTCCCATACAGCAATATAAGTCTCATAGAACATAGATAGAAGGTTTCAGTTTTTCCCAGACTTCTAAGGGGTGAAAGAATTTTGTATGTAAAATAGAGTTTCTCCTGAGAAGAAATTTTAAAAAAATCAAAGCCTAATGTTAGACTCCAAAGAACATACTTAGGCCTCTAAATAAGTAGCCTGGGCTTTTCACAAGTGCTGAGCTCTGCCAACCCCCACTGCTCTTAGGATACAGCTTCTAAGGCTGAACGTCGTTTGACTGCATGTTCTTGCAAAGAAACACTAAGAATATGCAGTAGGTCGAAGTGGCTCCTTATCTTTGTGCGGAGATAAGGACTGCTGTTCCTCCTAGGAAACAGTGTCTTAGAAGCGGAAGGCTGCACTTCTTATCATTCAAGTATGTGCCATAAAGGGGTAAAAATAGGGACGCTGAGGATAAGAAAGCTGAAACCAAGGCACCTGCTACCCAGAGAAGGAAACTTGGGAATGAAATAAGACTGAGAGTCTCTTCTGTTTTGAATACTGCAAATCTTCACTTACAGGAGTTTTACATTTTTACATTTGCCTGTAAAAGCCTCTGAGATTACTGATATGAGAAAAAGCTTGCAGGATTTAGATTCCTGACTGTACCATGCAGGCCAAATTCCGTTTACTGAGTTTTACAGAAGTTGAAAATGTCAGAGTTGGCTGAGAGAATTAGAGATCAATACCTATTAAAGTTTTATAGGACATCCTAAATCCCTGTTGAAAATCCTTTAGTTTGTGACCTAAACAGAATTGATTAAGCAGAAAAGTTGAAATAAGGTATTCAAATTGTATCACTGTTGCCAAATAATGTGTAGTTCATTCAACCTCACAATATTTTAATCCAGTATTCACTTTGCTGTGATATATAATGCAGGCTATTTACAATGATTGACATTCTTTAAATGCCAGTTTTCCTTTAAAACAAGCAGCAACAACAACAACCACCAGCGCCATACCCTGTTCCAAACCTTGTTTGCAAGGATTTTCATTTGCATCACTAATGTACAGATTTACACAGAGCAGAAAAAGGGGGTATTCTTATTCTTAGAGATTCTGCCTTGTATACTACCTGCAGCCACATTCTGCCACTTTCATCCCTTCGTAGTTATATATCAAAGTGGGCACACCAGCATCATCCTTATAAAGAATGGAGATTGAATCCAATTTGGTTGGAACGCAACAGGCCTTGGAAGCTTTCTTTGGGTTTTGGAGATGCACCAGAGTTTGGACAATAGCATGTTTTGTTGGGGTAACATTATCTGTCAGAGGGAAGAAGCAACCTCCTTTACACTCAAAAGCCTCATAATCTTTCGGTGCAATGATCCAGGAATCCCAGCCAATCTCTTCAAAGTTCACATGGAGGGAAGTTCTCCGGCAGTGGTTGGCTCCAATGCTTCTCTTGCTTCTGGAAGAATGCTGGTGGGGCCCAGTGATGGCCTTTTCCTCTCCCCGTTCTTCCTCTTCGGATGAAGTGTTGTTCTTTCCTAATTTCTTTAGTACACTTTCTTGTTCATGAACAATCATCTCCCGGAGCTCCACTTTGGTCTCTTTTGTCCCATTGCTGCGGTCATTGGAGAACACTATTAACAGGGGCAGATTTTTAGTGTCAGGGGTAACACTGATATCCAGCTTCCCACAAGTGAAACCACCCAGAGCCTTACTCTCTATAACAACCTCTAGCTTGTTTTTAGTCTTCAGTTTGTCTGCCCTGACCCATCTTTTCACAGCGCTGGACACTTCGAACATCTCCCAGCCACACTCGTGGATATTGTGGGAGACAAGGAAAGATTTGGTACTTTCTGGGTTTTCCCAGTGGTCACCGTCTAGAACATCATAAATGACCATGTTGCCTTCCAGCGTAGGGAGAGACCCAACTTCCCTGTGACAGGAGATATACATTCTCAGTTCAGCTCTGGTGATTTCCTCATATCGTGGAATAGAGATGTTGAAGAGCAAGATGTGTTTCTGAAATGGATTTTCTTCTGGTGAAGCTAAAGAAACAACATCTGCAATAGGAAATTAAAACACGTCGTTACAGTGCTTCTGACTGTCCAAGTAACTTGCTTTTAAAAGACTCAGCATGTATTTTGGGGGTAAAATAAGAGCATGGCTACCCAGCATTAAAAAAAAAAAAAAAATACTGTCTTCTGGCCAAGTTTCAAGGGCAGGGAGTGAAAAGTGGAAATGGAGGTCCCTGGTGTTGGTAGTATTTTCACCAAGATTGTGTGGACAGGTGAGTATGTGGAGGGGAGCATAAAGAGTCTGCCTAGAACAAGCTGTGGATGATGCTGGTCAGTATTAAGTACATAAATAAGGCATCTGGGAAGTGTTCAGATTTAGCAATTTCTAAAGAGATTTTTACACAAAGAATTCCTAAAAAAACCTATGAATTTCCTACTCTTATCATCATGCAATGGGATGAACTGCTCTCCTAATACAGAGAAATATACTACATATGTAAGTGTCTCTAAGAACTAGCTGTGCTGAGGCTCTTGTTGTTGTCTTCAGATAACTTTGAAAGCAGCTTGGATTACTGGGAGTTTGGGGAAATAGAAAAGTTTTTGAAAATCCTGAAATGAAGCTTCAGGGTCTGTCTAACTAGGGACTTGGTGATAAACAGCCTTTCATGCTCAGGTCCCAGTCCGTTCCAGGCTGGACTCACTGAGCTTGTGTGGGTTTTGTTTGGGGGTTTTTTTGGTTGTTTTTTTTCTCCCTGCAAAGGTATGTGCAGTACCAGCAACTCTGCCTTGGGAGGGGCAGAGTTTGGCTGGAAGATCAGATTGGTAGTGTTTAAAAGTCATCACTGACTGATATCTATTTGATGCTCAATGTAAGATAATTACTCCATCATGATTGGGTTTTAGGGCAATTTTAATTGGCTAATGTTTACATTTCACAGTGTTTACCCACTAAAGCGGTCGTAGAGGAGAGTGAGATATGGAAACTATAATCTAGCTCATACTGTTAAGGTTTCTTTCCATTTCAGGACTAGGGGCACTAATTTGGGAATTTGGAGTTCGCCATAGTGCTGTTACCTGTGTATGTATATTTTTCATAGAGACAGAAGCTTTGATTCTCCCTGTCTCATTTTTATCACAAGGATTGCATTTACTTCTAACTTTTTTACTGCTGCTTTTGATGGAGCTTTTAAAAGTCTACGTAATGTTACACAGACAGGGATCTTGAATTTTTTTAGTTGAGACAAGCTTGACTACCCATTTCCATATAAATCTTTCCATCTAAACCAGAATTTTGGGGGAGCACTGCTGTTCGTTGCTTGGATCCAGAGACACATTTCTCAGTTGGCTGCTGTGGTTTTTAAATATGAGAAGAGCCCACCTGAAAGAAGAGCTCTCTAGCCTGTATGTCTCAGTTATAGATGATCAAAAGCTTGCATTCTAACATTGAAACTCAGTTCCAAATCTCTAGCTTTGAGAAACATGGTTCATGTAAACCCTGTTATTCAGTGCATCATCTCAGTTGATGCATTTGAGAAGAGAATATTGTACACTGAAAATATCAAAGAAGAAAACTAAAGGTAATTGTACTTTTTTAAAGATTGAAAGAAACTACAGAGCAAGTCTCCAATCCAAAATTTTAATCTTTTTTGTTTCTAAAGAATCTGTGGAAGTTAGGCACTCAGTTCCTTCTTAATTTCAAAAGAATCTGAGTACCTACTGTCCATGTACTTCCTTAAAAATTGTAGTCCACATATTTAGGACTTCTCCTACCTTCAGTACTGAAGCTCCTTACAATATTGGATGCAGGGATGGAGGACTTGTCTGCAGCGTATCTGTTGTATAAATCAATCATGAACTGCGGTGGTTCTTCTTTGGTCTTCACTTGTGAGGGGACTCTTGACAAGTTCAAACTCCTTAGTAAATCTGTCTTCATATTCTCCAGGAAAGATTTAAAGTCAAAATGAGTCTCATCTTCCACTTCCCCAGGATCATGAAAGTGTGCATCAGACTTTCCCATAGCTGATAACTTGTCCCAGTCTTCCAAAGGTTTGCCTCTTGTCAAACAGGCGATGATGTTGAAAACAGACAGTGCAGCTAATATTCCAAAATAATGCATTTCTTCTATATGTACTTTCTGATGGAGAGACAGGAGGACGAGGGTATTTTAGCTGATTAAAAATCTTGTTTCATTACAGACAGAGGAAAGGAGATGGAAGGCAAACAACTGGAATGCCCTTTGCAAATCACTTTCTTGTGTTCTTTTTGCAGTCTGCTTCAAACCCCAGCCTCTTGTCAGTTGTCAAGCAGATTGGTTGTACACTTGCCCTTATCAGAGTCATTGATGCCATGCTTCAGCTTCTGTTATCTAGCAAAGCTCTTAGTTAATGAAGATTCTATAAACATCTGACAAACACATGTGGCTGGTGGGAAGGACATTGTATATTGTAAAGAATCCACATTTCACTTTAAGGTCATCATTGCTTAATTACACTCTTTTATCATTTCCTTGCCAACACAGAGAGAAGCTTTCTTAGGGACGTAGAAGATTACACTATTTTCATCAAGACTAGAAAAAATAGAGATCTAGAACAAAATTACTCTATTAGCTATTAGTAAATAACATCTCACAAATCTTTATTACAGTCCCTTCACATACCATCAGAAAATCCCCAATCATTTGATGGAGACCTGTGATTCTGCAAGACATGATCTCATGATAATACAAACAACCTTAAAACTTCTCTCCGTTTATCAGCCAAGAGCAATTGTTTGTACACAGTGACATATCTGTTTTCTGTCAAGTTTGCTTCCTGTTGTTTGCAGGCTTGTCCATTTTCAGTTTGATTCCTTTGGTGTATGGGAATTTAGTCTTGTTTTTATAGTATCTTATGTAATATATTTCTTAGATTCTTGATGCTCAGTCCAGTCCAAAAACAACCAGTCATTATTTCAGTGACCTCAAAATGAAGACAGAACTAGACCTTCTAAGGCCACATGGAAAGTAAAAGGTCTCCGTGAAGATACAGAAGATTATCTGTGAAGATACTGTTATCCATGAGGAGAATGGGCCAAGGCAAAAATACAAGACTGATGATAGATTTTCTCATGATACAGAAGAAAAAAAACTAGTTTATTTACAGACAAAAATATCACTTGCTATTTATCTTAATGAATGTGTTATGATTTAATCTAATGATACATAGGTGTTTTATCTGTACTATTAATGGATCATTTTTTCTAAGCACAACTCAATCCGTACTGTACATGTGCCATAAAGTTGGAATAGTATTATAAGCCTTTGCATTAAAAAAAAATCTCACTGCAAAGATGCAGACAAAATTTTGTTCTTTCTGGCCATTCTTCTCCAGTTTTCTAGCAGTGCATACACAGTGTTTAAAGTGAGCCCAGACTTCTCAAATACTCACTTATGTGTCTGTTCAAGTGACAGCTGGCATCCAAGATTCTGGTTAATTATGTTCCTATGGTGTAAAGTCAGAAAGGATTATTTGGCACCGATCCTGGTCTCCTGCATAGCAAGACTATGTTTTACTCAAGGCCTTTGTGTTTCCTACCTGTGTGCAGAGCCCAATTACTTGTGTTTGGCTAAAACATATTTTTTTAAGGGTCTCCAGAACTTATCTGAAGATGTCAAAGAATCAAAGATTTCTTCAGTTTTTGTAGCACTTAGTCTAAAAGATTGTCACTTACACTTAAATAACCGTGGTGCTTCATTTATTATTTCATTGTGCCTGGCTTCACCTTCTAGACAGGCGTTCTTGTAACTTTCTGGCTGGCTTAAGGAGCCCCAGAGCGCTGGCATTTTCTCTCTTGTCAAAGTACTTGTACAGTGTAATCAAGTTAGTTACTTCTCAGTTTGCTTTCTGATAAAATAAACAGATTGTGCTTTTTAGCACATGTTATAAGACATTTTCTCTAACTTTTTGTTTCTTTTTCATGTCTCAATCAGAATTTGAATGTCTTTTTGAAAAGGTGAACACTGGCGCTATACATAGTCTTCTAGTGGCACATGCAGAAATAAAATCTCCTTTCCTTATGTGGTTCATTACTCCAGGGTGTATCTTTTCAAAGCTTTCATTAGCTCTCTTTACATAGCATCACCCTGGATGCTCATACTGTGCCATAAATCCATGATATCCACAAAAAATGTTTTAAGAGTTATGGCTTTCAAGGGTGCCAAAGTTTTACTCAGAAGGAGCAGCCTCCATTCCTTGTGCCTAGGTACCAAGTTCTGCATCTCTCTACCATAAAATGAATTTTGATTACATAAAGTGCAGCTAGATCAAGTGATCTATATAAATACCTCTCTCCTAAACACTGTCTTCTGCAAATGCTGTGGGGCTTGTTATATACAGACTTCCAGTTCACATATAAAGATGTCAAATAGTGTCAGGCCAAGTGTCAGCTTTGCAGAAACTTTACAATGAACAGTTTCATTCAGTGGCAGTTCCTTTTGAAAGCTGCTCTTGGAGGTTTGGCAGTGAGACAGTTGTTAATTCATTGATACACAAATATATTAATAATGTCCAGTGGTTTCTTTTAATTATGTAGCCTTGTGCAAGTGAATTGAAATACTGCACAAAAACCTAGGTACATTCTAGCTGTTGCTGTTACCTCTGGCAATTAAACTGTGGCCTCAAAGAATTAAATTGGATTTGTTTTAGAAAAAAATGTCCTTAACACTTCGCTGGCTAATGTCAGCTGTTTTCCTGTTTTATCTGTCTTTAATCATCCCATATTAATATAGCCTCAATTCTTTTAGGATTAGTTAGTGCAATAATCTTGACCTTCTATTTTAAGTGTTTGCCAATAGTAACTTTCTCTAGAAACTTAAACATTAAGTGGAATGGTTTATAGGATGTTCGTAGAAATCAAAAGATCTGTTGGAACCAAGAGAGTAAGGGTATCGGTGTCTTCCAACAGCAGCTGACTGCATTTGTGCCATTTCAGATACAAAGTTTCCTTTTCTAGAGGAAGATTAGACATTCAAATACCAAAGACCCAGAGAGTAATAGCTCGAACCACTAAACAAATAGTGGTTTAAGATCTTGTTCGCATTAGAGAATTGACTGGTACAGCTAAACTCCAAATGAAATAAACTTTACTAATGAGAGAATTGTATTGCTTGTGTAGTAACGATATGCCTTGAGAGCTATGCCGCTGGCAAGTATAATTTTGTTTTGCCCAACCTAAATAACATGGTTTTGCCAACAAACCTTTAAATGCAGACTAAACCTTTCAGGGTTTTACAGCTATCCTAATGAGTATAGGAGTAGCATTTTCCCATATGTCCTATAGACCTTATAACAGATCATAGGATGGTATCTCTTTCCTAATTGCTTGCATCAGCACATCTTGGAAAGAAAGTTTGTACCCAAGGACTAATTCAAGATATAGAAAATATTCCTTAAGGAAAACAAAATGCGATAGATGAGAACATAAGCACACTAGGCTAATATGTCATGCTGTTCAGAGCTGGTGCTAAATGGGAGCAATACTAGACCTACAGAAAAGGGTAGGTTTTCACAGAGAAGAGAAATGACAATGACTTAAGATACTTTGAAAAATTTTATGCTTATGGCTGTTCCATAGGAATAACTGATGAATTTCTGAGAACTTTTTAGTTTTTCTTTATGCATTAGCATTACTTTGTCAACTGTAGTTGAGTTTCTCACACTTTATAAAAACACAAGACCCTACATTTTTAAGGGAGATCTTTAACAGCAACAGTATACAAAGGTTTGTCCCAGTAGTTCCAGTGTAAATCACTGTAGTACTTCAGGAGAAGAAGAAATGCCTAGCTGGATCCATGACCTTTTGGCAGTCATACCTGGCAGTCACTACAAGGTGCCTTAGAAATATCTACTCCTTATTGAGAGCTGTTTAGGAGGAACTAGCAAGAACTGCTGTGAGACTAACCTTGCAGAGACTCCCATACACACTGAATCTTGCTTTTACGTAGGTTAGCAGGAAGTACCACGTTTCCACACGTCTGTTGTCTGGGAATCTGCACCACATGAGTATGGAATATTGGTGGCAGAAGTTACCTAGCACCTTAGCAGGATAGGAGCCTTCCAGTTAGTCATTCGTCAGAAGCTAGTGTGTGTAGCATCCTTCCCCTAAACAATACAACTCTTAATAGGATAAGATAGTGCAGAAGGTTAGACTATCTCTTGAGAAGGAAACACTCCATATCTTGCACTCTGTGCTACCTCACAGACTTCAGAAGTTTGTTCCGCTCCTGGTCTGCCTATGCTATTGTACAGCAGGTGGGTGAAAGTGGAGTATGTGGCAAGTGTGCCCTGGCATGCAGGGACACTGAGAAAGAGGATTGACAGGCACAATGATGGAACATCAGCCCTTGAAGGAGTGCTGCAGTTACAAGGGCTACCATAAATGTATCAACAGAGGATTGTACAGGACTTAGAGGGAAACAGAGACTTTATAAAGACTTCTAACGGAACCACTGCCAGAAATTGTGTCCTATTTTGATGTTCATTGTTGGAAAAGAAAGTTAATGAAAGTTCTGGAAAGAGTTCAGAAAAGAGCTGTGAGAAATTGTTTTGAGGCTTAGAATAAGAAATCAAAGTACCTATTTAAATCTTAGCCAAAATGTAATTTGACCCTGCTCTATATACTAAAAATACACAGTGGAAGTATTTTGGATAATAGATAAAAGGGATCTAATAAAATAGGTTACAGTAAGATCCAGTGAATTGAAACTAAAGCTCAGCAAATTCAGACTAGGATTAAGCCACTGCATATGAACAAAGAGCACTAACTTTTGGAACAACTACTTGTAGTCCAGTAGAGATATTCTGTCACATGAAATCTTTAAAGCCAAAATTATGCATGTTTTTCAAAGACATTCCCAAGCTCAAAACAGAAGTTCCATAATGCATGGTGCAGAAACTACTGAGCAAGGTTCTTTGATCTGTGCTATGCAGGAGGTCGGTCTAGATGATCATAGTATTCCCTTCTGTCTTTAATCTATTGAGGTGCATTATGACAAGCTTAACATGTATTTACATGTTTCCATCTAATTAACAGAATGTAACAGAGTGCATTTATAGAAAGACAATTCAACTATTTTTAGATACTACTGTACCTTTAATTTATTAGCTTTTGTTAAAAGCATGTAACAATCTAGAGGATATAAAGTATAATTTACAAAAATATAAATCTTGGTTATTTTATTTTTAGTATTTCAACATATTACTATATAGTATGTGTTACTCAGAGAATATGTTTAACAACCTGAAATTATCCAGCAAACCAAAAGTGTGGGATATTACATGTGTCTTTTGTAGAACAAATTATATATTAGGGAAGGGTAACCAAAAATGGCTATATTAACATACTGTTTATATGAAAGCTTATGAAGTGCACTATACTTGCATCCTGAAGAAAATATACATTTTAAGCCCTTTATTACAGCATTTTTCAGTATAAATATGCAGATTAAGAGTATGAGTGTTTTAGGCAAAAAGTTTTGATTTGTGTACAAAAGTGATACTCTAAAATAAGCCTGCCTTTGCAAGTTCACTTCCCATCCTCTTGGTTAACTGAAGAGATAAAATAGTCAGAAAAATAGCATATAAAAACATATTTTAGTCCTTTGATTATGGAAAACTTTACACTTACTTAAATTTCTCTCTAAACATCAGGTGTCTTGGCTAGGTGGGTTAGGAAGATATTTGTAAAAGTATTGAATTCCTGGAAGATGAATATGAAAGACAAATGGTGACAGTAAGACATATCCTTCCAGGTGAGCATGTGTATCGTTTTAGTGTCTCCACATGCTTTCTGTAGAGGAATTGTAGGCTTGCAATTCATTCATCAACACAAGTGGGTTCATTTTCCATTTACAGCTTTCCCAGTGTAGTCGGGCAGGATGCGCAGGTCTAATTAAAGATGTGTTTGTATGAACTTATCGGCAGGCGCAAGTTTCAACCGACATATTGGGATATACCTTTAAAACAACGTTTTTGTTCTCATCTAAGAACAGGACACTGAGTGAGCTCATTTTGTCAGGAATACAGCAGGGTTCTGGGATGCCGGGAATGATTCCTACTGCTTTTACGATGCTCTGGATTGTAGCATGATTTGATGGCCGGACAATCTGGAACAGAGAAGGAAACAGTTATCGCTTCATTTATGAGCAGTCACTTTTCTAGATGGACTTGGAAAATGACAACACATGTTTTTTTGTCTCTCAAAAAAGTGAATATGTGATTGAATCACAGGACCATGCAGCATGGTCAGTCCCTCACACTTCCAGCTTTCCCGCGCAAGGTGTATCCAGCAGATATTTTGTGTTCCTTATGCTGCCTTCATAAATACCAGAGGAGGGCACTGGTGGCACAGCCAGCAGTCAGTAGCCTGAAGAAAGAATGTCCCTGACTGCATCTACTAGATGCTGGAGGCAGGCATGCAGGAGAAAAGGACTAAGGTGGGGCACACTTCTCGGTTGTAAGATGTTATCTTTTGTTTTCTTAACCTCTTGTCTGGCTTGGAAAATTGGCTACTGTAGGTATTTCCAAAATAACTGTCCCTATGTTCCAGTAGTATTTCTCCTCTTTTACGCTAACTTGGAATTAGTTACTTTTTCCTGGAGTAATTACTCTCTTTTAAAAGAGCAGAGTGCTCCAGAAATAGTGTCCGCAGGGGGGAGTTACTCTAGAATAGTCAAACAACCTGACAGAGCCTTTCTGATCATAACCCCATGACAAACAAGTACTTCATAGCCTTTGTCTGATTCCCTCTGCCTTCCTCACCAGGCTTTTTTTCCCCCCCTGAGCTAGCCTCAAAGTGGGAGAAGAAAACAAAAGGCTGGGAGGGCAGGAAAAGTATGAAGAGAGGTTTCACAGCAGCTTTACATCTATATACTGTTCAGGGTACTGAGCCACAATTTTATTTCTACCATTGATTTTTGGATGCAGTAAACACCACAAGGAAAAATATTTGCGAAGAGGAGGCAGCCATTAGGCATAACAGCACTGAGAATAAGAAAAGGAGAAAGTTAAGATATGTAAATAGTATACTGTTTAGTAGGTAAATGTAACTTTTTTTTTATTAGCCTTTATTCACAAGCTATACTTGGCCTTTGTAGTCTGAGCAACTGAACAGTACTAAACAGTTTTAACCACTTCTGTTGCCTGAGGTACATACAGTCAAGCACAGGTTTACCAGTGACGGAGTGACAGCTTTTCTTTGTCATTACCTCAACATAGCATGGAATGCGTGTGCTCCAGTTACACGAGGCAATAGTATGGCATGCAACACACCACTGAGGCTAAAGCTTCAGTGACTCCTGTTCAGTTGTCATGCTTGAATACTGTGCCAGCAAATGAGTACAGTAACAGTAGTAAAATTGTTAGTCATATCAGGCTTTTTGCTATAGTTTCACGAGTTTTCTGCACACATCTGGTATATGTGACACATGAAATCTTTCATCACTGTTGGTACATAGCTGTATATTGGGTGGAAAATGACATCTGTGGAACAACAAATAGGGACTTTGCACATCTCCACATGGAAGCAGATACTTCAAGTGAGAAGAATTAATGTCTCCTATATCTTCTCTATGTTTCAAATAATAATTGAGTATATGCAAAACATCATTTTTCATTTCAACATGAAAAGTTATGTAGTCCATGGGTATAACAAAGGAGCTATTTTTTAGGATAATTCCGTTTTGATACACTTGCTTTAAGTGTAACATATCAGCAAATCAGATCCAAACCTTAATTGCTATTAAGGCTTTCAGATGTTCCTTAACTAAAGCAACCTCATTTGAGCCATTACAAGGAGAAACTCTGAAATCCGTCCTTGATCCTTTGGGGCTTCAAGACAGCATCCCTATAGCCGAGTCCCAACAAGTGACCAATCCTGGAAAGCACCTTTCTGTAATTAGCATACGTTGGCATAATTAGCAACAGCTTGCTCTCTCATGCCACCCTTCATCTTTAGATTTCAAAGCTATCCACAAACAAGCAGCAGTGAATTAGTCTCACAGCTGCTATGTGAGGTAGAAATAAGCTTCTACCCGCATTGGCCATGTTAGCAAATCTGGACAGCGAGAGAGAGAGACAGAAATAGCTTTTGTGTGCTTAAGCAACTGCAGAGTTTAGAAATTCAAAGAACTAGAGCTTCTAGAATCAAGTTCTTACTTTCACCTTTATGAAAAACCTCCTGAAGTGTTCCTAGCACCTTTATCATTTCATATTGTTATTTGAAACAGTCACAGGTCTTAATGTACTACTGAAACAGAATTTGTTGACCCCATGCAGTGGATAGCCACCGTTGCCCTCAGTGCCAGTTACCGACTTACAGGATTATGACTTACTGGGTATGAACCTGCAGAAGACCCAACTAGGATCTTCTCCAGCTGTGCAGTCTCTAATATCTGCAAGGAACAAACAGATGTGAGCAAAGTCTAGCGTGAGCAGCTGTCTACCAAGACAACAGCACTAATTAGGTTTCTAATGCCTGCAAGTGTATACACTATGCACAAAAATGCTTATAGAGAAAAACGCTTATTATGGACTATTACTTTGTACAGAATCTGGCTGCCTCAGCCACAGCAGAGCCAGGCAGCACACCCATCCCACATCCAGCCAGGCTCTGAATTTTCCAGCCCTTCTGGAAACCTGGCGTGAGTGTTCAGTGATCTTGGGCTAGGCTTCACATTAGCCTTTGTACTGATGTGCTAAAGTGGAAAGCTTGAAATAATTAGTTGAATGCCCAGTAGTGATGGCACTGAGGAAGTGCTAACGTTTTAAATGCTGGCTACTAGGTTATAAACAGCAGGACAGGTTCTGCTCTTACTTAACCTCTAGGGCAATCCTAGTTTAGGACATTTGGGGCCTCAGAAAATAGAAGGATGGTGATGTAGCTGAAAAGCAATTGAACAGCAGGCTTGAAATACTTTAGACCCTCCCCTTCTGCCTGGCTTACACCCCTTTTAAAGTCTGTTTTATCATTAATTTGCCCCTCAAAACACCTCCCCCCCCATCTTAATAAGCAATACTTCTTAGCTTCAGGAAAGTTTTGTTTTCAGGTTTGAATTCAACTCTCAAAATGAAACTAATGAACCGATAACACTTACAAGGATGAAATCAAGAGAATTCTAATTACTGTAGACCAGGGAAAGGATATCTTCCCACCTACTTCTACCGCACATAGGACTAGCATTTATTTGGCAAACGCAGCAGTGCAGCCAGCCATTATTAACCGTACAGAATCATAGAATCATTTAGGTTGGAAAAGACCTTTAAGATCATCAAGTCCAAGCTAGTCTTCCGAGCTAGTCTTCCCTCTCACAGTTCAGGGAATAAGAACTTCAGCAGTAAGGTAGGTGAACTTGCTATGACAAGATTTGTACCAGAGCTGTTTTGTATCTAGATCAAGAATTGCAGTTATTAAAGTAGATGTGCAGAGTGATGTACTGATACTTAAAAAAAAAAAATCATACAGTGTGATGATTCTCAACGTGCCAGGTATATAAGTATAATTCTATCTCCACAGTTCCAAAAGAGTACCTTGGAAATAAGTTATATCTCTTGTCCATCACAGGTTGACTGTGTAGACCAAGTCTTCATGAATAGCTTTAATCTGGCCTTTGACTTACGAGTGCCAAGATTGTATGCATGCTTTCCTGACTTAGAGTATATATGCAAGAACAGAAGCTCTTTCTCCCTCCATAATATTTAGCAATTCTTACGCTCTAACCTGAAGCTTCATTCATGCTGATGTCCTAGTTATCTCTGTTTGTTTGGAAACAGTCATTTAAAAAAGTTATAGCCATGAATCTGCCTCTATTTTTTTCCCCTCTTAAAAATACAAAGCTAACAAAAAGTAGACCTCTTCCAAATCAAACCCAATCAAAGAGTGTGTCAAACCAAAAATCCCCAAATCTATGTATCTGTGACTTAGTTTTAAATTTCTCTGGGTTTTTTTGTTTGTTTGGTTTGGTTTTTTTGGCACCAAGATGCCAGTGCAGCCACATTAATTTATCTAGAAAACAAGTATCAAAATGAGAACTAAAGTAAGGTTTTTGATTTACAAGGAAATCTTTATTATATAGCAAGTAATATTTCTAGATAAGACATTAAATAAGTCAGCAATATAAGCTTATTTAACTATTCCAGCTAGAAATGGATCCACTCTCTTTTGGTTCTGTCAGCTTTTGTGTCATGTTGTTTTGCTCACAAGGAGCCAGATATGTTAAATGTATCATCTTTTTTTTTTTTGGCTTTTGTATTTATAAATGGTGCATTAGACTGTGGGTCTATGGCAGAGGACCCATATTCGCAGGCTGTGTTTTGTTTTGGCTAAGTAAAGTGGTGATTGTGTTGCATGATCTCTTTATACTACAACAAAAAAAAAAGTGAAGTTATATGTGAGCCTGTGCAAGCTTTAATTTTTACCAGACCATGTATCAATTTATGTATACATGGTTCAGCATTGGCCAGCTACACAGGAACGTGTGGTCAGATTTGTACACCCCACCCTGATGTCTAGATTTCCACTGTTCCTGGACTTAAACTAGCCTGCATATCGACTCTCCCTGAAATCATACTACTTATTTCAACACAAACATAAATCAATCTCCCTGTATGCAAAGTAGGGCAGATTCCTGTCTTGGAGCTTTGAAGTTCTCTGCTGTAAAACACTATCCATTATTTAAGTGCCGAGTGACCACGTGCAAAAATGGCAGTAGAATAAATAATCAGGCCATTTGTAGGTAGAATTGCAAAATAATGACAGTTTCTAAACATGCAGGTTATGCAGTGCTTCAAATCCTCCCCTTCCCCATTACTTGAAAGCCCTATGAAATGTCAATAATTCTTGCGCTACATAGGATTGCCAAAATTTCTACTACTTGCCATAGAGCAAGTGAGTGGGAGTGGGCCAAATCAAAATTCCATTGGAGCAGGAGTTCATGTTTGCCTCTCTATTAGCAAATTTCACACTGCTTCTATAGGAGAAATTCAGTACGCTAGCTTTAGAGTGTTACAGCCAGCCATTTGGCGTTTCCAACCACATAAGGTAAATCAACTTTTTTGTTCCAGCAGGATTTATCTTAATTTTAAGAATTTAGTAAATTAAAAAAGCACCAGAGAATTTTGAGACACAACTATTAGCTTAACCAGCATTCTTATTTTCAAAGTGACAAGCAGTTTCTTAAACTTAAAAATACCTCAGTGTCACTACTCTGCATTTTTCTCCTAAGGTATTTATTACCAGTGGAATTCAGAAATACTCTGGTACAGTACCTTGTTTTATTATTAGCATATAAGACTTTATACTTCTGCTACCACAACAGAGTAGTTTGATGCTTTAGTGTCTGTAACCGTATTTTAATAAGCTGCATAAGTCTTTATGTTACTGTTTCAAGATGTAAGATGAGAAATTGTAAGATAAACCTGAGATTTTTCTTAGTCTTCAGATTACATTTAAAGATAACTTGGAATCTTTTTGCACTCTGATGAATAAGTTGATGGAAATGATATTGCTTAAATGATTTAGGCTGAACAAGGAAGCAGAACACAGTGAAAAAGGTAAAAATCTAAAGGAAAATCTAACTAACAAAGTAGTCGGATAGGCAGAACACTAGATCTACTGTTTGCAAGCTAACAATGAAAAGGCATACTACCTTGGGCATTGGAAATTCACATGCCCCTGCACAGTAGTAGGCATCAAATGATTTGGGAGATATGATCCATTCATTCCAGCCAATATCAGCAAAGTCAACTTTCATGTATCTTCTTGAACAAATCCTTGGCTCATTCCATTGTTTTCGCCTTGCTTTCTTCATTGTTTTCTCATCGAAATTTAGCACCTGAGACTTTGTGAGTGTTTCTGTATTTTCTTGCCCTTTTCTCCTTCGGTCTTTGCGTGAGGCTTTTGGTTTCAAGGACTTGTAGGCATTCTCCCATATGTCATGTTTGTTGTATTTATTGTTGTTATAATCTACTTCTGGCAACTCATTGTTCTGAATAGAGCTAGAGAGGTACGTATCCCTCCTCACTCGGGTATCAGTAGAAGCATTAGGGGATAGATTTGGGTCCCCATCATTGGAAGGGAATGGGTCATAACGCTGTAGGGTGACTGCCACACTGTTAGGTTCAGAGATCGCAAGGTCATTGGCATAAACTAGTATATAAGGTAAATGACTGGTGACCTGTTCAGGGAAGCCCTGGTGTTTCTCCCCAGAATCAAGCTCAGCGCAGAGAATGAGCTCTCCAGCCCGTTTTGATTCTTTTATGATGTGTGAAATGTCCTTTGCATGCCAAGCCCCGCGCCTTTGAAGAAACACGGTGATGTTCCCTTTCACTAGTCCATAGGCAGAATTCTGGTGAATGCTTTGGAAAATGAGGTTGAGCCGCAGGATCGGGGGCAGGTGAAGGAGGCGGCAGGATGAGTTCTTGGACCGCTTACAAAACACATCCCGGTGCCGAGGGCGTTTGTCAACATAGAAGTGAAAAGTGGCAGTAAGGATCATCTCTGAATCCTGCATGGATGTCAGATTGAAGCAGTACAAGGGCTTCTGGGCCAAGAATTCTGCAACAGAGCAAGGAAAACATGGATAAGTATCTGGGACAAAAAATGGTAGTCAAACCCTTATTCCTATATAAGTGGATTAACAAATTTTGCTTTTCACTTACCTACTTCAAATCAGTTGGTATAGTGAGCTTGTCACTTCATCTTAAAACTATGGTGAATAAGAGGGGGAAAAAACCCTAGCAATATTTAATAGCAATATTACAATAACATCGTGAGCGTCCAACACACTGGGCACCATTTGTATACATGAGGGATAAATCTCTTCCCAGAGATTTTCAGTTTCAGACTGCCTTTCATTCCAGGCAGGCAAGAAAAGCAATCCTTGCTTCTATTTCCTTTACAACAAAGTCAAGCTCAGAGAAGCTATCCAATTTGCCCGTGGCAGAGCTCAGAACGGTGCCTTACTCAGTATACTAGCTGAAAACCAGGTTTACAGTTTATATTCAAGATGGTCTAATCTAAAGCTGACTGCAAAAATTCCTGAAAGATCGCTGGGTGCTTAGTCTGTGGGCAACAGCATATGAAGTTCATCATCCATAAATAGTGCACAAGAGGCATTTCACAAGGGAGCTGGAAGTAAGCAGTGTGACACATTTTCTGGGGCTGTTACTCTTACGAGCAATCTTCCTTTCTGGTATACATCATGTAGGAGCTTTGTTTAGAGCACTGTGAAACCTACTTGGTTTCTAGGACTTGTGTTTTGATCTGCTTGAAGTTAGTGACAACTACTGTTGAATATGAACTGACTCTTAAAATTCAAACTCTATTTAACACAGCTTCTTTTGTTCTATTGACACAGCTAGTTGAACAATTTGTGCTCAGGTCACATCTCTATCCTCCTCTCAAAGAAGAGGAGCAATTTCACACTAAGAACTGTTTACACCATGTTTATTTAAGCAGTAGAAACCCCTCTTAGTATGTTAAATGTAATCCCAGAATCAAAAGACCATGCCTTCACAGTCTATCATTGTGAAAAGTTGCCTTTTTTTTTTTGCTAGCTCAAGAGCATACAGGAAAGTGGTGGCAGAACCAAGAAGTGATTCCTGTTCTCCCAAGCTCAGACTGGTACTTAGAATGCATCAAAAGACTACAGTGGGTAAGTTTGCATCTTTAGTTAACTCAAGTGGACAAACCCTCTGGCAGCCCTTCTTGACATACCTGGAAATTCTCTGGCAGCAGGGAGAAAAAAAACCAAAAAAGAAACAAAAAAATGACTAACCCAACAGCCAGTTTTCCAGAAACACTTAGGTTTCTTTTTCAGTGCACTGTGGATGATGAGCCACAGCAACTTTGTCACCAACAGAAAGGCAGTACTGTTAACTGTCACCTGTCAGAATGTTCTTCCTTTTAAGCACAGTTTCATTTGAAAGATGGAAATTAATAGTGCTACATCTCACTCAATTGGTGCTTGCTGTCTTCCAGTTCATGCTGGATAGAACCATCATTTGGACTAAACCACAGCAGGTTAGGATGTTCATTAATCCCAGGCCCACATGAACATTTGTACTTTCAGACTGTCTAAGTATAGTATGCAGTTTCCATCTACACCATCTGTATTTTTCTCCTGATGCAGTGAAGTGGAACAGCCTGTACTGATGCCCACATGACAGTTTCATAGGTGGCAGAGAGGCTAACAGAAACAGTATTCTGTGATGAGAACCTATTTGTTTCTGTCAGTTCAGGACAGGATTCCTATCAGTAAATTTTTAATCAACACTAGTCTTATGCACAGGTGCTCATACTATGAAAAAACTTAAGAGTTTAGATTCTATTCAAGACTTTGAAGCATAGAAATTTCACAAGGCTGCCAGTCTATTTTTCAGACCAAGGAAGAGAATAATCGTAGTACTTCCTTTAGAACACCAGGCTGTTATTAATGTTTGTTCATTTCAGAAGGCATATTTTTAAAAAAAGAAGTCTATCCACTGCCTCTCCCCACCTGAGCTGTGTATAGTTGAAATTTCTAATTTATTTTTTTTTTTTTAAGTAGTAGAACACTCTTAGCACCCTCAGTTCTATAGATATGACTGTGAAACATACATCACTGGGATAAAGGCATTTCAAACACCAGAGTCCCAGGGTTTCACATGGGAAGGTGACTTGCAATGACAGCTCAGAGAAAGGGAATTTTAATTAATCTAAATTAATTCTGCATTCTAGAGTGAAACAAACCCTTCAAAAGTCAAAACTCTTTGTAGAACAGACTAAGAATCTGTGAATCTGCAGCTACTGAAAAGCCAGAAGCCTGGAAGTACAGGCTGTTTAGGAATTAAGGAGTCTTGAGTTTTGGATAGAGCATAGTCGTATTTATCACATTGCATCAGATCACTCCGGCTTTTACCAACCTGTCAAGCAATCATTGTTATATTTTTCCAGGTCTACTCTGAGTTGAACTGTACTAGCTGTATACATTAAAGCTGTCAATATTTTACTGATTGTATCTACCTCTGATCACTGCAGACAGCTTCAAGTTAGGAATACAGGCAAGATGCCTGGAGGATACACGCAAGAGATTGGTAGAGAAAAAAAAGGCAAGCAGCCAAGGAAAGAAAATATTAGCCTCTAGTAGGTAATCCACATAGGAGAATGTTGCATTGCAGTAAGTGAATATTAACAGAACAGATTCACATGGTATTTCTGATAACACATTTGTGAGAAAGAAATACGCGAAGAACCTCATTTAAAATATTGTAAGCTATGAAATTATGTTAAAGCAAGGCTCTAGAGGCCAGAATTACAGTTCCCTGGCTAATCTTGATGTGGTTTTCTTGCACATATGCATTATGATATAGTCTTAATTAAATGGCTGCTATTTCCTACTGTTCACCAAGGCCTTTGTTTCATTTAGCACAGAGGATGGATGGTGTTCAGGGAATGAGCCTGAGCTGCAAGAGTCAATTTATGGGGAAGTTTCATGGCTTAGGCAGCAGATTTCGGCCATGTAAACTAATTCCCCCCAATCTCAGCAACCTAGGTGAAGTTGGACAATAACTTAATATTTCACATTTGGTCACAAATCACTTATGACTTGACTGTCTGACTTCAGCCAATTGGTGCTGTTTTCTAAAGCTACAAAGTTCCCTGAAAACTGGAAAGCACCTAAAGAAAAAAAGAACTTGAGAAATTATTTAATAGACTTTCTCTCAGCTCCTTATCAGAGAAATAATGAACTTCTGTGAACACACGTAGAGGTGAGCTGAGAGGAGGTGATCAGATGTTTGTGAAGCGCTCTTCCTGAAGTGATAAGTACTGCTAGAGGAACATGAAGTTGTATTTGGAACATGTGCAAATACCACATGCCTATATATAGCAAGTGCCTCACATTGAATATGGAGAAATATTACATATTCAGTAAGCCAGTCAACACCATCAATACCCTGTAAGGGACATGTAGGATTGCAATACAATTGTGTAGTTGAGGAGACCTCAATAATGCATATGACAAAGGAGCAAACTAAGTCTGGACAGACATTTTGCACCTCTGGAGCCCTCATCTTGACAACCATAACTAACACTGATGCTCAAGCGTCCCCTAATAAACAGCCTTAAGCTGCAGCATAGGAACAGAAAGTTATAGATTTTCTGAAAGGTACATGTTTAAAAAAAAAAGAGTAGGTCCATTGCTTCGCGCTGAAAGGTACATGTTTAAAAAAAAAAAAAAAGAGTAGGTCCATTGCTTCGTATAATGACAAGGAAATTATTGTAGGTGTAGCCTGTTTTGCTTATCTCAGTTAGATCAGAATTATTATCCATATTTTATGAAGAATAGACATTCCACATGTCTTGTTAGAAGAACATGCCAATTTCTTATTTCAGAAGAAAACACTAGAATTTCTTGGAGGAGATAAAGAAAAACATACTGCCAGATAAGGTTCTTCTCTACTCCCTCATCTTGTGTCATTCTATGGTTCATTTCAGACTGTTCATCACTAGGTTGACAAATTACAAAGAAATACAATTTATGGTCGTAACAAAGGAACATTGCAGAGGAGCTTCTGCTTTCGTGCCATGTCACTGGGGAGAGACAGGATCCAGTAGGGAAGATACACAGATGGGACACAGGAGACAGGAGTTTTGGACGTAGGTGTGCTTTATTTCCATTGCATGGAAAGACAAGTTACTTCCAAGCATCTCTGCCTTGGTTTCATGATCTGATAGATGAGCAAAATACTATTGAGTTGCAATTGTTCAGTACAGTCTACCTGTGTAGTAGAAGTAGGAAGTGCTGCTATTTTAGTGTTTTAAACCAGAATTTAAACCACCGAGATGCAAGTAACTTGTTTGGCAGATGAATTGAAAAAAGAAAAATATAGCGCAATCCTTGCATTCTTCCCAAATCACTCTTGTGGTCCAGGGCCTTGGGTAGCAGCCAGTATCAGCTGCGCAGTTCACAGAAAAATAAGAGTGATAGCAGGAGGTCATGGAATAGCCATCCAGAGCAGAAGTTCCTTCCTAACCCCTATTAGTTAGCAGCTGCTAGCTAATGATCTAGAGCATGGCGATTTCTCTCCCAAATGTCTGCGATTGCTTTACATCCTAACTCCTAGATTTCTAGACATTTTCATTAGCCACTTACCCTTCCATGGGATCTCCTCCTTCTTGAATACGATTACTTTTTAATATTACATTTGACATAGGATAGAAATTAAGTTGGGTGCACTAGAGAATATGAGTTATTGTGTGATGTAATAGTAACCATTCCCTAAAACACTCTATGCTGCATTGTATTCTCTACGTGAGACTTAAATGTAGGAGAAATAGATTGAAACTCAAAAGCAAGTTTTGAATTCATCTATCAGATATGCCTATAAAAAAATATTTCCAGCAATGTAACAAAAACTATATTCTAGAAACTGATATAATTCTTATCTTAAGAGCTAAGATATTAGTTATAGTCTGTAAGAGTTAACCAAAGAAGGAAAACATTTTCCAGAAAAGGTATTTTGGGTTTCCCTGTTAAAGGATGACAAATTTAAAGAGTATTAACTACGCAAACCTCCTCTTTATTGGTTTAAAGTAAGACTGGGATAATGAAAGTGACGTATACATGCTCTTCCACCCTCATGATCAAGCCAAGTAAAGCTGGGGAGAGGGAGGTCAGGCATCTGTCTTCTCAGGTTTAGGCAGTGCAGTGAATTTAAGATCCCGAGCAGTTTTAGGCGGTCCCGTAGGCGGCACTCTTCCTAACAGAAACTTGTGAGCCTGTGAGAAGAGCCTGAGGAGAGGACCTGCGGCTGGAGCACTCGCTACTAGTTTATACTCCGAGTACCTCTGAAAAGATCTTTCGACCCGGTGCGACGTGCACCGGGCACAGCGCTTCTCTTGCCGATGGCTTCCATCCGCAGCAACGGAGGCTTTCTGAAGGGAGACACCTTGTTGCAGATACTCTCGGGGGAGGGGAGGGAGCCGGTGGAGCCGGGGAAGGTGGGAAGCCGTCCGCAGAGCAGAGGGGAGACACCGCGTCCGTGTAGTTAGCAAGGGTCCCCCCGGTATTCACCCAGCGTGACACCCCCCGCAGTCACTGACAGCCTCGGCGCAAACCCGTCACTTTAACGCGAAAGAGGAGCGAGG
>NW_008795129.1:5779079-5794174 GCF_000699145.1 Aptenodytes forsteri
CCTTGGCTGCCTGCGCCAGCGAGGGGGGGGGGCTTGAAAATAATTTCTAAAAGCTAGAAGCAAATAGATAGCGAGCGGGCAGGCAGGCGGTGGGAAAGGACGGGAGGGTGGGTGGATGGCAGGGTCAGCATGAGAAGGAAAGGGCGCACACGTACGTGCAGAAAGAAGTGGAAGGGTCTTTTCTGTTTCGATTGGCAGAGCTGACAGTGCTGCCTTGGAAAGGCAACGCTGTAAATAGTGTTTGTTTCAAGGATCCCGGAGAAAAGAGAAGTCCCCGGTGGGTCCACACTCTGGAAGACCCAGTGTGAACTAGCCAAGAGTGCAACAAGGGTCACTGATAATTCCAAGCAGATACTTAAATAGTAGGGGTTAAAGGGGCTGTGCATGGGTAAACTTTCGTCATTGGGCTATTTCTATGTGTGATCTGAAGGAGGAGAATACTGGCGTGAATTTCTGAAGGATTTACATGGCTTAGGTCGGAGGGGGTTGATTTAAAAGTGAATGGTGCATGTTGCGCTTATTCATCATGTGACACAGGTAGTTCTGAATCATAGTTTATAGTCACCCAGCGGGTATAAATGCTGCTATAATGAATAGCAGTTTTAAAGACAACCTGTAAGGAGAGTGGTATATTTTAAGGGAATTTGTTCATTCTGCCTCCTTTTTTAAAGCTTGTCCTCCAGTAGCCAAGACAGTTACTTTTCTTGGAGAGTATACAATGCAATAATTGAAAAATTGTTGGAAAAAGCTACTGTTGCTGTGTATAACACAACTCTTTTGTGATTTTTTTAACCTTGGAGTGTCAAATCTGAGCAGATACTATTGAAAGTCTCTGAACCACAAGTTTGTAGTTTTTGGATCATGGCAAAGAAAGGTTTGATTCATTTTTAAAATTAGCACCAGGCCACATTGCTCTGTGCCCCTTGAATGTATGAAACGAACAATTTGCAAATACAAATTTGCCCAAATGTACATTGCTAAAGTATCAAACCTCCTATTAATTAATCTTTGCTTATAAATAAGCCAAACCATCCTTTGATGCTTTTTTTTTTCTCTCCATGGTAGCATGCTCATGACCTCCACTGGGGGTGTGAGCGAACCTTTTGTTGTTTGTGGTTTTTGTCTGTACTGTTTCTATACAATCAAGGTCCTGTGAAAAGGAGGAAGAGGCAGCAGGAGGTAGGAACAAGCTGGGCTATTTTGGACCAATGTCCCATTAAAATGTTCTCTCTCTCCTTAACTCACTCCAAACGCCTATTCAGGCATACACTTTGTATCAGTCTTTAACCTGCACTAAAACCTGTAGGACACTGATACTTTGACATTGTTGGGAAAGAATTAAAGAATCAACCAGGGATGGCTAATATTTCTTGCCTTATTTTATTGCAGAACAGCAGGAATTCAAAGTCTTTAAAGCTCTGGTACTTTGACTCTTTTATGCAGCTGAGATGATGAAATAAAAATGTGTTTGGTAAAGGAATTCAAATTAGCACTGGGTCACATAATTCCCCTGTTCTGAATATGGCCAATCAATGGCATCTCTAAGGCATCTAGAGGCAAGAGCTATGCAATTTCTGCTCATGCAGAATAATATTCCTAGCGTGGAAATTTCTGCTAATTAAAGCTCTTGCCAAGTAGAGTCTTTTTTTTTTTTTTTCCTTCTTCTTCTTCTTAAATAGCTCAAGTCAAAGCTTTGCAAGCCAGGACTTGGAGAAAGTCTCCCTATAGTTAGAGCAATGCATTCAAGATTTCAAACTGCAGATCTAAGCTTCCTGCTAAAATAATTTTGATATAAATAGTGTTACACACCCTTAATAACAGCTTAGATATGAAAAAAACCCCAACCCATATAATGTTTTCTTATGGAATTAGGGACATCTATACAAAGGAACTATTTTAACCTGTGCTTGTGTTTTGTTGTAGAACGTAATGTAGGAAATACATAGGAAATATATGAGGGGATATAGGGCACCAGGAGTAATATCTATTCTTTTTGTTCTATGGTAAAATAACTTATTAACTCCCTTTAGGGATAGATCTATCTATATTAAAATAATTTTGCTTGACTCTTTATTTTTAATAATAAAGTCAGTAGCAGGGATAATGAAGTTTAAAACTCCAGGGAAGTTAATGAAACACAAATTATTACTGAATTTGGGCTTCAGTCCAAATTTCTTGTTACTACTTATTGTAGGACAGCTCATTCATTTTTCACTCACAAAAATACCTTGCTATGTATAATGCTACACAATTAGCTAGGACCATACAAGACATTCCTTAAGTATATAGTTTATTAATTAGAAATTAACTGAATGAAATGCAGTGGGCTGCAGGTTCTCATAGAAACTGATGGCAGAACTCTAAAAACCCTTTTCACATTCCATCCAAAATCACATGGTGTGACAAGAATGATATATGGTCAGTAAAAAAGGCTTTTGTGTTTTGTTCAGTTTTTCTGAAAAATAGTGAAATTATCTTAGTGCCCAAAAAAGAACAAAGAGTCATAGTGGTGTTTAGGTGTTAGAGCAAGCAGAATGCTCAGAGCTGATCCAGAGCCCTGGAAGGCTCTTAATGTTGAGAGAAGGGTTTGGGCATATCAGGCAGTCCCTATTGTTGGCAGGGAAAGCTTTGCCTCTTGAGAAGCAGCATGCACTGTTCCAGTCCCTCCCATCAGCTCAAGAACAAGCTCTCACCTTGGATTTCCGTTCTGGATCCACACTCTCTCATATTCCAGTCTGTGGCAAGAATAGCCTTTCCCCCTGCCGGGCTCCCCATCCTTCATCTTTAGAGACAAAAGTTTATTTTGTCTATCATCTTGCTAAAGAAGCAAGAATTGCCTCTATTCGCATCCTACCACACTATCAATGCTGCATAACTACAGAAAGTAAGGAACTAGGAACCAAGATATACAGACTCAGTTCAATTTAGGATAATTTGTCCCACGCTAGTGTAGATGTCCAAAACTGTTCATATGGACTGTGCTCTAGGGGTGCCTGTTGCTTTTCATTGGCTATAAAAGAAGTCTATGTCAGCTAGCTGAGATGTGCAGAAGGTGATGAATTTCATTCTAAGGGGGTGGTTGTGTGAGGTAAAGAGCACCTTCCTCTTCCATTTGTTTCACTGGCATATGATAGCACGTGCACTATTCAGCCTCAGGATTAATGTTTTGCAAGATTGGATTTAACTTTAGTTTCTCTTTACACAATTGGCATGTAACAGGTATTGGCATATTAATCCCTCATCCCCATCAGTAATGAAACTGTCATGAGTATCTATTGCTTTTCCAGTTTTATCTCACTGAGAGTTCAGGATTTATTCTTCCATATTTGAAGACTTTCAGAACACGTGTTTATGACAGGTCTGTCTATTTGGAGCCAGAGACTTGTGTTTCTACCTTGAGGTCCACCATTTATGCTTGTCATGAGGATGGCACAGACAATTATCAGACAAGCATCTCCCATTCTGTTGCTACCCAGAAGCTGCCAGCCTCTGCTGGAGGATTTTCTCCATGCTTAGGTTACTAAGTGCAAAGATGTCAGCTGGTATTAGCAGAAGTAGTAATTCTATGATGTTACTAGGCACTAGCCTGAAATGAAGATCATGTTTTATTTTATTTTTTTTTACAGCAGGCACTTTCAACTTTTCAGTGACCCGTGCACCACCACATAGAGTCATTTAAGAAGAACAAAGGCTAGATATTTTTTCCCATTAAGAAAGGGAAGCACACTTTTCCAGTGGAAATTCCAATGGTAACTCATATTTGTTGAAAACCTGGTTCATCCAGGTTGGTAACACTGCCTTGGAACTCGTCTGAACTGCAGTAGCTCCTGTCATGGTTTGAGAGATGTCTCCGTACTGTGAAAGGATGCATTACAAGTGCCTGGCCATTGCGCTTCCTGGGATACATACCCTTTTCTTCTGTGGGAGAGGGAAGCTACAGACCATGCAGGAGAATGAGAGCACAAGGCAATCAAACCACTCAGATTGTGGCTGAAGCAAAAGTAGACAGCTTTAGGGAGGAAAGGGGCGGTTTCCTGTTCAAAAGAAATTTTAAGGAAATATTTCAAGCAGCCCTAGGCACCAGTCTTTAAGTTCCAGCCAGCAGCCTATAGGGCTTTGAATTCCCTGTCCTTTTACTCAGTTTGTTTCCTAGGCAGCAAAGACTCTTACTGAGGTCAGTGTTCAGTACAAGTTCAGAGCTCCGCCTGATGCACTTAACAGGCAAGATCGATACCTGCTGAGCAACAGTTGCCAGTGTAAACACTAGTGCTTTTCAAGGGAACAAGTGGGAATGGGAGACGGGTTAGATAGGCTTGGTGACTGCAGCTTACCATTATATACCCTGCATCAGTGCTAAGATGGCCAGCTGTAATATGCATCTTCAGACTCCTGTTTACAAGTGGAATTTGAAGGCTGTGGAAAGAGGGTGGGGGAAAGGCAGCAGCAGCTGGGAACCATCCATGACCACAGCTGGTTTTGCAAAGATCTTCTTGCAAATTGGGTTGGGATCTCTCCAGGATTTTCTTGGTCTGAGTAATGTTGCAGACGAGAGGAGGATGTATTGTGCTGATACTACAGAAGGGTGTCTGCACATGGTGGACTAGATTAGACAATATTGGGGAAGTATTTTAGAAGCGTGACGAGCAGCTGCTGACCAGTAGGTGGCAAGCGTGCCCCTAAGTCAAGGCTGACCCATTGCTCTCCTGTATGGGACACTGTCGTGTCCTTAGGGTGACGGTTGGGATCACTTATGATCCTGTAGCATTTTCCCAGCGAGCAGCTCTGTCAGGTAGCCTCAGTGTTTCCAGCTTGCATATTCATAGCCTTCTAAGCCTTATGATAGCTTTGGCTGACCTCCTGCATAGTGCTTGTGGGAGAACCTGGCCCAGTGAGGTACGCTTGATGCTCAGAGCTCTCCCCTGAGCTATAACAGCTGTATTAAGGACCCATGCTTTCTTAATTGCAAGTGATAGAGAACTCACAACAAGAATTATATTTTCATTAATATTTAAGATTTACATGTTATTTTTATTTCAAATTTGTTGGGTTTTGGTTCCCCTGCCGATTCGAATACAGCTCTTTTCTTCTTTGAACTGCAGTATGGTTTCTATGAAAGAATAAGTGGTTCTCATGCTCTTCCCAGAAGGGGCAGCATTGCAGTAATGAATAAAGGCAACTATGAACGTACTAAAGCCTGGCTTAGATCAGTGGTGTTTCTTCCATAGATGTGATTGGATGTTGGTTTAGGTTCAGAGTGTATTAAGTACCGTGGGACAGAAGATGCTGCAGATATTTAAGCAGAGCTGATCCTGCCCTGAGGTAGGGTGAAGAATGAAATGATCTCCTGGAGAGCTTTAGTTCCTAAAAATTCTGTAGCTCTATTAATGGAAAGGATGATAATTTATACTAGTAAAAAGAAATTTAGTACTAAATATGGCAGATATGCTAGGGCATTTCCTCTCTGTAAAAACTTATCAAGCATCTGTGTTTGACTCAAATACACTAAACCCATATTGCATTGTAAGCTTCTCTTAGTCTGTATGAGATGCAGAAGCATTTTTTTGCCTAGGTCTATTTGTCATCTTTCTGGGGTACATGCTCTTTGTTCCACCACCAGAGACATGAGAGTATGTGGTCTTACTATTGTAATTGTCTAGATCCATGCTGACATCCTTCCCTCAGCCCTGCAAATACTGCAAAATACATACTTTTAGATGCATTCTTTCCCTGAGCAGGCATTCTGAATGTGAAGGTGACTTCTTAAGGATACATGAAAGTAAAGAGATTGAGAGATTTTGACAGGTTTCCAAGCCTACTTCTTTTTTTTTAAAATTAAACTTTTTTTTTTTTTTTTTTTTTTTTTTTTTTTAAATCTGAAATACGTCATCTTTCTGGGGTACATGCTCTTTGTTCCACCACCAGAGACATGAGAGTATGTGGTCTTACTATTGTAATTGTCTAGATCCATGCTGACATCCTTCCCTCAGCCCTGCAAATACTGCAAAATACATACTTTTAGATGCATTCTTTCCCTGAGCAGGCGTTCTGAATGTGAAGGTGACTTCTTAAGGATACATGAAAGTAAAGAGATTGAGAGATTTTGACAGGTTTCCAAGCATACTTCTTTTTTTTTAAAATTAAACTTCTACAGGAAACATGTAGTTCCAGGCAAAAGAGTAAATGCATGTACATGTTATCTTGACGATGATTCCATATGCCCCTTGGATTTTTTTTGTAGTAGATCAGAATGCTTTTAGGAGTACAGGATCCTTTTGCAGCTTTGCTCTGAATCGGTGGTAATCATATAGTCGCCATGATGGTCAGAGTCAAGGCAAGATTTGAGGGTAGAGGTGATATTTTGTATTAGATAACTAGCATAGGGAGGCTGGAATTTATTCTGAATTTTCCAACCATACTTGTTGGTCTAATGAGAGCTATTGCCTCTGTCTGCCTTGCTTGTGAATCCATGAAACCTATTCTTTTGTTTCTTATTCTGTGTAAGCACTTACCTTCCTCTTCAGGCATTTCAACAATTCAGGAGAATTTATTTCTCCAGATATGTCCCTTTTTCCATATTTCCTCGATCCATATGTCTCTTTCTCATTTTCTCAGATTCAACATTTTTGAAGGGAGATACCAACATCTCTCACCTCTTTCTGAGGAAATCCTATTCTGTCCTCCAGCCTTCAGTAGAAATGTGCATGAGTGGGTGAGTGCAGAACACTAGTTTTCCTGAGGATTTCACCATTCAGCTGTCTCATTTGAAAGAGTCATTCAGGTTATCATTCCATGTTATATTCAATATGCTTAAAAAAACCAACAACCAACACAGAAGGTGACCAGAGCTCAAAGTGGAGTTTTTATTCTGACTTCCGTAGACAAAATCCCTGGTAGTAAACAGAATTCACACATTGTGTATAAACAGATCACTGCCTGTGTAGTTTGGGTCCACGTGGGTATTTTGCTTGTCGTAAAAGAATACTAAGGGGATGTTTTCTGTTTTTCTGTTATGCTAAGTTGTGGGCCAAAATGTAACGTCACTATATTAACTTTGGAGTTGCACCCAAGATGAATTTGGCCCTGTCAGTTGTTAAATTCTTGCTATGATTGATCTCAGCTCACTCAGAAAGGGATGATGCCAGACTAGCAACCACAGAAATCATCAGTTGAAACTCCACCAAAATTCTCATTCCCTGTAAATTGAAAAATTAAGCTTTGAAATAAAATGCTTTTTTCTTCAATCTCACACTAACTTTTCATTAACATTATATAACTCTCAAGCTATTAGGAAGATGCCAATTAAAACAGAATGGATTGAAGTATTTGAGTGGAGAAAAATAAGAACATGATTATAAATGAGGTATTGTACTAGTTCTTGGCATCTTGTGGCATCTTATCTCTGATATTTTCAGTTGTAAATGTCATTGCCCTCCACCCCCTTTTTTCATAGATGTACATAGATGTAAGTAAACTAAGGCCTATTCTTGGCATATTTATTTTATGAATTCAAAACCACCCATCCTCTGTATGAATGACACAATATGAACACTTTCCCAGCTCTTTTTCCCAAACTCTATGCAGAGTGATTTTTTCCACAGAAAGAAGAAATAGCAGAAATTCCATAAGGCTCACTTGGAATTGCTTTATAGCAAATTAATGAAAAGAGCCTGTAGATAAATATTGGAGCAGAAGAATCATGAAGCTAACACTAGATTTTTTTTTCAGTACTTAGACGTATAATTGCATGTGACTTCAATAAATTTCTACTCTGAAAAGTTGTTCTTCTAATACAACTTTTCAGATTATCAACACATCAGTGGAACAAAAGGAACAATCAGATACTAAAAAATCTGCCATCAGTAATTGATGGGTTAGTCAGTATTGGATTAAAAGGACCACTGATCTAATGGCATGACAATACCTTTATGCACCCTTAATGGCATTGTACGATCACGGTTTTTTACATGCTAGTGATTTCCACATCAAATAGCTATTTCCACTTTATGCACTAGCACGGGTAAGTTTCTGCAAGCTAACATGAATTCCCTGGGCCAGCTGTACTGCATTCCTGGTGGGGATGGGTAGGACAGGAAAATTCAGAAATATGGGTAATCAGCTTGTGATTAGAACAGAGTAAACTATCATACTGACCCTCAGATAGGCATAAACTCTACATTCCTAACGCATATAGGCATAAAACCAGTAAATGTTTATTATTTATCTCTAATGTCAGAAAATAAGAAATGCAGGGAGCAAGTTATTTTACTTGAAATCACTACTTTTTAGAAAGGAAAGCTAGATTGAAACTACTTGTATGCATTAATAATGTTCAGCATTGTTTTTATATTTTTTTTGGTCCCATATTCCAAGTTTTATTACGGTCTAAAGAATGCCTGTGCAATTTCATAAATACAACGTTTGCAGAAGCAGCGTGGAATAGCTGTGTCAAATCTGCTAGATTTCCTGTCATTGGGAAGGCTAACAGAACATTTTTACTGAAAGACCCTGGAGCACTAGAGAAGACGTGTACTCTTGGAGCTTTTTATGGACATGAAAGACAAACATCTGTGATGAATGGTAAGGTGGAATTGAACCTGCTGTGGGACAGGAGAATGGAATGGATGACCTTCTGATGTTCTTCCCAGCCATATTTCCTATGTATCATTTGCAAATGGAAAAAATGAGTCTTATCCAGCCTTATATTTGTAAAGCTATGGGGTGATACTTTCCAGTCTGGGTAGTGAACTTGACAAAGCTGTGCACAAAGAAGTGAGTTTGCAAAGTAAATTCCTATTTCAGCATTTATTAATATAATAAGATGGTAGCAGTAGCAAGTGTAGACACTAAATGTGTGGTGCGATTGTGCCCAACAGAGCCACATTAAATGCTTTGTAAACTCTAGATCTTCAGTAAGATCTGTATCTTCTGTTGCAGAGTTATCAGTGTCTTAGTTTAAGAAAGATCTCAGCAGCTGTGCAGATCAAATAAAATGTTAAATCTGATTTCAGTTCTTCATCTGGCTTGATCTGTCATCATGAGCTTCTTTAGAAGGATTCTGAAGTGCAGAACAAGTTGCCCATGGCTTGCATGAAAAGAAGGGATCTCAAAACTGCTAAATTAATTAGCAGTTCCTGAGTAAATTAAGTACCTTGCTTTAAATATTAGATAAGTAATTGCTGATTGTTAGTGATAGTCTTATGGACACTTTCCTCACACCTTCCCATCAGATGGATATCCGACTTGCCTGGTTAGTTCAAAATCAGTTCAAGAAAGCATTCAGCTGCAGTTCTTTGGCAGCACATCTACTTCTCGGGATTTTAGGAGATGGAGGTTTCTTCAGGGCTATTTGAAACAGTAGAAAGAGCTCTCTGAGTAACTAAGGGCTACTGAAACCCTCACCAGCTTTTGCTATAAATGCAAGATGCACTTCCAAGGCATAGTGCACTTTCTTTTACATAAATAAAAGACCGCATGTATTGTCTTGTTGTTTTTTTAATATACAAACTCCAAACAAATAAGAAACTTCCATACCCAGAGAAATAATTTAATTTCTTCATTCATGCTTCTTCTCCTGAAATATTGTAAAAACAAACAGAAGCCATATGTGAACTCTGTTGCTCAGTGTACCATTGGATGGCATTCTGATGCCAAGGTGATGTAGCACAACCTGCATAGGTTAGAATGGATATTCTAGACCTTTGTTGCCAGCATCTTAGTATCACCCAGAGCCCCTCTAGAGAAATGGGCATGATCTAATAAAGTAGTCCAAGTGAGATGGGCAAAGATTGCGTAGTAGACTTCTGGCTCCACCAAGGTCTAACTTCCATGGTTCTGCTCAGTGAACAGAACTGAGCAATGATGTGAAGCAATGAAGCAATGTGTTCTGAAATTGGAAAGGGCTGCACCAGGCAGTAAAAGTTTGTAGTCAAACAAAGCTCTAAGCCTCTACTTTGTGTTTTTGGTGGGTCAGGCTCCTTCCATAGGAGCTGAAAGCAGCCGCGGTGCCGCCATGTCCCAGAGCTGGGAGTCAGAGAGCTAGTAAAGTGGCTCAGCAGGGTTGTGCTGGAGCAGAAGCAGCTTCCAGCAGCCCTGTCTTTAGTGAGGAGTGTCAAGTTTTTATGAGCATCGTTATATTTTTATAGTTTAATGGGTTTGACTATTAAAGCATAACAAAGCACGTTAAAAACTTGCCATGGCTCATTTCCGCACTCAGTAGCAAGTCCTTGCTATGTGCAGTGCGGGTCCCTAGGAAATACTAAATAACAAAGGCCAGTTTAATACAGTGCTTTTCACATCTTCCTTATCCACTTTAATCATCTTGGTCCCTTTCTATTTAAAAACAGTCTTGATCTGAGGTGTGTTTCATTCAGCTTCAAAGCTCTCAGCACAGTGGCTACTCTGGAATTCACACCTATGGGTTGACTTCTCCAGGAAAAAAAGATGCTAGTTTGTATAAAGACTGCAGATGAGAAGAGGGGTCATTAGAAAATGTGTTTTGAAAGACACTGTCATAGAAACTAAGGAGCACTAGATTAAAGAACAGAGTGAGGAGTTTCGGTAAAGAAGCGGTAAAGAAAAGAATACAGTAAAGAAAGCAACTGTGACTAGTTGCCAACACTGAAAGTTTGACAGAATGGAGAATGGTGTATTAAAAACAGTGGTGCTGGCATCTTCAGTTACAAGAACATGGAGGTGGATCCAGGCTGCAGTCCAAGGGAAGTTTAGGGTAGCAGCACTTCAGAAATCACTCCAGCTACAGCCCATGAGATCTATAAATCACTAGTGTTAGATTGAGAGAGAGAGACACTACTCCCAAGGATGGCAGTGTTGCAGAGAACATGGTAGGGCACTGAGGTATTCAAAGCTGGCAGGGACTCCAATACTGGAGCTAGACAGAGGAACAAGTACATCAAGGACAATGGAAAATATGGTGTGGAATATGAAGAACAGTTCCTTAGGCTAGGCAAGGGCCAGCACTGACTTTTTGGTGCTTGTGGATGTAAGATAGAGCGCTCTGTGGGGATTGTTTCTTTGCATCTCTTTCTGCATTTATAGAGAAAGTTAGAAAGTACGATAATTCAGTTAAAATCTTGTAGGGGGAATTTTAAATGTCTTTTATTTCTAACAGGCAGCTTCAGGAAATAGATGAACAGAATACTTAAAGCTTACATTTGATTTTGGTTTGCTATTTCAATAAGGTCTTTGCAAAATAGAGTTTTAAGGTTTCTATTAAACTGAAACCTGTAAGGCAACTTAAATGTAATGGAGCACTTCTGTACTTGTATTGTTTTTTAAAAAGGTATTTAGGTGTCTTAAGATGCAGATGTATATGTACCTAATGGCATTTTCAGAAGGAAGCTGGTATCTATATTAAGAATTTTGGAAAAACTTACTAGGTGCTAATCACCATTGTTTCATGCCTAAATATGATTATAATTGGGTTCCTTGTGAGCTTTAGGATCAAAGTGCTTTGCTAATGTAAAGTATTTTATTATTATTTACTGCCTTCACTTAATTTGCTCATATGTTTTATAAGCTCTTGAAAGCCATTGCAGAGTTATGGCAACATGATCCAGACCTGGAATAAACCCACTGATAATGATACATTCAGAAGGGATGTATTTACCACAAGGCATTCCAGTGCTTGTCAGTGGTGCCCAGTCCCCAAAGATGGTTTGTTACTACATTCATCTTCCTGCTAACAGTCTGCATTTAATACTACTTGCACTTATGACTCAGAGAACACAAGTTCATCATGGGGTTACTTGTCATTGCCAAAGAAACTTCACTCATTCTTTTCGCCTTATTCCCAGAAAAGAAATAAGGAATCTAGCAAACTATTCCAAAGGGAACTGATAAGTTCAGGGATTCTGCTTCATGACCCACATGGTACAGTATCTTTTACAGCAGAAGGGAGTTACAATAAATGTCATTGAAAACATATTGCAGATCACTGTTAAATAATCCCTGCTTTATTGCAGTGAAAAGTGATTCAACAGTACAATGATGAACGTGGAAGAAAATCCTTCTAATGACAGAACATACGGACTTTTTAAGGTTCTAGAATGGTAGCTGACCTTCCATGGGAAGACAAGTAAGCACAGGTGACAAGGATCCCAGCTGGCAGATTCTAAAAGCTTCCAGCTTGGGCAGGAAGGAGAAGGATGAATTATGCAGCAGGTTTCTCAAAGGAAGGTGTCCCTGCTTGATGGGAAGGAGGAGAAAGTAGCCTCTTCTTTTATTTGACAGCAAATAGAAGATTGATTCTGAGATTTCACACCACAGTTAACAATACTACTTTGTCATCCCTAATAGGAGTTATGATCTGCTTAAGTATGCATGTTGGTCAAGTGGCAAAACTGAATAGACATCACAAGAAGGTAAAGAAAAATCTTACAGAAACATTATCATGTTGTCTGTTCACTTGGTTTATTCAGTGCTCCTGAACAGTTGTGTCTTCTCTCTTCCCCCTTCCACATAGTAAGTACTGTTAGCTGCTGTAAATATGAACTGTGGTTTTACCAAGAAATGTAAAAAGTAATTCCGATTTGACTATGTATCGTTATATGGGGAGTCTTCATGTACCAGTGGATGAGGTGTGAATAGGAAAAATGTGAAGTTGACCCTTCTGATGTCACCAAAAGTTGATTTTTCAGTGCAAGCATGTTCCAGGAACAGGAGCTGAGATAAGGAGAGGTAGGAAGAAATGAGGCAGAGAATGCCATGGGATTGAACGATGAAAGGGATGATGCAATATGAGATTAATGCAATGCAGGGAGAGAAGCTGCTTAGAACAAATATGATAATTACATCTAACTATTAATAAGGGGGTGAGAAAGTATGTATACTATGATGTCACAAGTGAAGCAAAAGAAATGTTATGGTAATGATGTTATAGTCCTGTTGAAGCTGTGGTCATCTAAGTAGAGAGTGAATAGCTTGGAAGGGCATTTTTGTTGAGCTCTCAGCCTCAAACTCTTCGCCAAAAGGTTTCAAAGTCCCATTGAAAATATGTGAATTGTCACGGTGAGAAGAGATTTGAAGTTCCATTGAGATCTAGTTCCCCAAATATTCTTTCCAACTTTTCCACCAGAATCTGTGGGGAGATTTGATGGTTTCTGTTAGATTTGGGTAAAGTTTTTCATTGAGCTGAATTATCTAATGCTTCTGCTTATTTTTAGCATGAAGGGTTTTCATCTTTTCTTTTCATTCCTACAACCAATGTAGAATTGTCCATGCAATATAATGTACTTTTATCCCAGCCACATTGGTAGGGTTTACTTCATATGCCTAACAACAAAGGGCTAATGTAAGGAGTAAGGATTCATTCCTCTTATTGTCATACTGTGCATGCCAAAGAATTATTTTAGTAAGATTGATTTCTGCAGAATCTGGATGTGGCTGGTGGTGACCCCCACAGATTAAAGCTACAGTTCTCTGGAAAGATGAGGCATCTGGCTTTTACACATCCAGCATTATGTGAGATGGATTCCACCACACAGATAGCTAAGTTAGGTGACTGAAACTGGATCCTGTGAATATCCCTAAGGATGGGGAGCTATAGCTGCCTAAACTTAATGTGTTGGTGACCATTCCACTTCTATTTTCACTGGCTAAATGGCAGCACTGAAAGTGAAATTGAAGCTAAACGTGACGAAACTCATATGCTAACAATGCAAGTACCATCAACGTATCAGGTATTGTAATCTTCCCATGACATGTAATGCACGATTTGGTGCATTACATCCATCAGCAGCCTACAGTCTACTATCACTTGCCAGGCAGCTAGCACATCGATACGTATCTCTTACTGGTTGTGCCCTCTATTAACACACTAACGCAGAATTACTGTGTAACACAAAATTACTGAGGAGATTTCATTCACTTGTAAAACAAACCAGTGAATTATTTTCATTGATTATTTCCACCCCTCAGACAGGAAGTACTGTTTGTACTACCTGCATATATGCAAAGTGATTTCCCATCTTTCCTGTACAGAAAATACCCTTGTACACATATGCAAACATACTTTCATACCTGTATCATACATTTTACATAGCAATGTTTGTTAAAAAAAAGTCTCTGTATGTGTTTCTTTTCATATTCACTTTAAAATGAAATGGAAAAAGCTGCCTTCGCAAGGAATTTTTATTGGCGAAGCATATCATTTACTTTGGCTCCATAAATCAAAGTGCAGTCATGCTGCAAAATATGGGTAGTCCATTTAGAAATATTCCATCAGGAGGTAGAGAGGTACAGTATATTATACCTGCTGTTTCAAATAAATAGCATTCTCAATTCCTGTTCATCTGTATATGATATCTTTTACTGCAATGTGGTGCTTTCCATCAAGTTAGTTGATTTTGTTCCTGCAATTCAAGATGTAATTGATAGCTACAGTACTTGCCCTTGGGAAAAAGTATCTTTTTATCCAGTGTGTTGTTTCAACTTTTCACCATTCTTTTAAAAATATTCTGTATGAAATACCGTAGCCTGTGCAATAGGTTAGGTAGTTCTTTGTTTTATTATTTTTTCTATCATCTTCAGCATATGTAGGTAGTCTGTAATATGTACTACATACATCCTTCTGTTCTCTACCTGCACTTTGTTTTGCAAAAAGATGCATTTCAGCACCATTTCCACAAAGCTCGTGGATGATTTCAGTTAGCTTTAGATCACAAGGCTTCAGTTCAGCAAATTACTTAATTTTGTGCTTAATCTCTTGTCATTTTTATATAGCTACTCAACTACAGAGCAATGCAGAGCTGGGTTTTCAATTATATATTTCAAAATATTATAATTAATTTTATTTATAAACTATTACTTGAAAATAATTGCAGTGTTTTTCTATTGGACTTCTAAAATCTTGTAAATGTTTTATACAATAAAATGATTTTTGTTTTGAAAGTCATTCAGAATTAAAAATTCATGAGAAGGCTGTGTCAGACTTTATAACTAAGAGGAGTCTATAGCCCCAAGAAATAGCTCAGGAGAGTTAAAGGTGTATATCTTTTGCTAAAATGCTAAAAGTAGTATTGACTCACTTACTGAAGCTTAAATAAGTCAGAATGCCTGAAGAGTGGTGGGATATTTTA
>NW_008795129.1:5794236-5802271 GCF_000699145.1 Aptenodytes forsteri
TTGTTTTGAAAGTCATTCAGAATTAAAAATTCATGAGAAGGCTGTGTCAGACTTTATATACCTAAGAAGTCTATAGCCCCAAGAAATAGCTCAGGAGAGTTAAAGGTGTATATCTTTTGCTAAAATGCTAAAAGTAGTATTGACTCACTTACTGAAGCTTAAATAAGTCAGAATGCCTGAAGAGTGGTGGGGGATTTCAGACAAAAAACCGTAATATCAGAAGTGTAGTTATCTTACACTTCAACTGTAAACAAATTGGGGTAGGGACTGTACATATAGTGGGTCCTCCAAGGTACTATTTCAGTACAAATAAATCATAATCGTAATAATAAAAAATAATTAACCCTGTGGCATTAGAGAGGCCAGCAAGTGGTCAAAGGAGACTGAATGGTCAGCACTTGGCATTGGGGGGTATGCCTGTAAAACAGCAGGTGATATGCTGGGAAGATCTGGATGAGAGCAACTTATGTGGTTAGGTGTGTTCTGTGGATTGAAAATTCTAGCTCTATCCATCTAATCTAGATTAGATTGGCTAGAAATTTTTTAAAAAATAGGTTTTCTAAGAAATTCCATTGAAATTTTGAACAGGCATGAAAAAATAGAACAATGATTTTTTTGCTAATTTTGGATTAATTTTTGGCCAACTGGTTGAAGTAAAATAATTGGAGGGAGTTATATGGGTATATGTTAAAATTTTCCTGCACAATGCGTTTTAATTTGGAGATAATCCAAATTTTTATTGCTGTACCAAACTGAAGAGAAGGGCTTTCTCTTTAAAAAAACCATATTTTAGTACTAAGATCATAAATTACTTCAGAAATATGAGTTAACTAACCTTTCTGAGGCACATATGCATCACTATTACAGCCAGCAGATAATGGTGGAAATTCCAGAAATAGTTTTTAGGTATTAGAATTGAGACTTAATTAAGGCATAGTCTGTGTATTTTTGTGTTTGCTTTTTGTTAGAAATTCTAGCAATTGAGCTATTGGAAAGAATATTCATAAATCAAGAAGTTAGTTGAAAATAGTTACTTTATACGCATCCAGCTTCTAATTTTGAATGGATGGTGTTTCTGATTGGGGTGGTCAGTCACATTTCTGATTCACGAAATCTGTGTATTTAAGCAACTGGAATGTAACTAGTGCAGTACTGAATTGCAAGAACAGATCTTCAGTAGAAAGTGAAATCTATTGTTAATGGTAATGAAAACAAAATTATATTACGTTCTGAACAATTCTATTTCCAGTATACTTTCAAGGGTAAAGAAAAATGGCTATGTAGTAGTAGGAAAACTTGTATGGTTTAATAGTAGTATATGAGCAGGAAAAGTTTCTAAAAAATGTTCCAGAGTAAACATAAGTAATTTCCCTTTTGAAAAACCCTAGTAAAATAGCCTGAATGTTTCTTTGAATATCATTGGTGCAGCTTAGCCAGTAACACTTTCTCCATTGAACCACATACTTAGCACTGGAAGTTTCTTGCCAGTGTAACTGTACTGGCTGGCTGTAATTGTCTTGTGAGCTATAATGCATTGCATACGTCCCCATTCCTTCAGTGAGACTGACGAGTGGAAGACTTCTGGAAAAGACTTCTTGTTATCAGGTGACTACAAGTGTGTACTCAAAGCACTAAACTCTAGGTCTGGCATACTCAAAACTGACACTGATTTTGAAAAGTTCCTAGTTATTCAAATAGTGCTGAAGTCTCAGACTAGCCCGAGGAAGTGTATTCATTAAAGAAATGTTACGGCACTTATCCAATACCTTTAAGAATCTTTAGGAGTATTTTAGTTTATTTTCAACAAATACTGGGTTGGGCTATGTGCTTACAGTCCCTGACAGCTGGGTCATCACCTAGCTATGTGTATACGATAAGCTATGGACTGTATTTATGTGTTCTTACTTTGGCATTTGATTTTGCTTCTGTAGATAAGATTCATGGGCTACTTTGCTCTTACCTATCGTGGTTTCCTATCTGCTCACTATGTTTGTGAGGTGAAGCTCCAGTGGTCTCTTCAGGATGAACTTTCCTGACTATTCTGGCTGTGGTTACAGAACTAAAGATTCATTTTCTCTTTTGTCTTCCTCTCATCAGGTAGTACACAGTGTGCATCTGTAAGCATTGCTTGTTGACTGATGTCACCATTTTACCAGCGCCACATATATATCATTTTCATCATTCAATGAAAATATGTTGCCAGCAAGAATTACAGAGTTTAGGGCTTGGAAAATAATACTTTATTTTGTAACAAAATGTTTCAGGAATATACCTTGCTGTTATGTGTCCCATACCACTTCATAAACATTCATTACTGTTTGAATATACCGTCATATAGTTAGGCCATTGCTTTTCACATACTCTCTTGAGTCATTTTTACTTCTTCTGAGCTTCTAAAACAGAGAAGTTCTGTCTGTCCTTCAGGTGTTACAGGAATCTTGAACTGCTTATAATAAGAAGAGTAGAAATCTGCTTTTATTCTTATGTTCTTGGCAATTGCCTGTTGTTATGGTTGTCAAACATTGCACATTGTAAGCATGTTTTGCACATTAACAATGGAGGCAGAAGTGACTTGAATTAGGAATTGTTTAGATATTTTGGGAAAAAGCAGGGAATAGATAATGTGGGCATGTAACTGAAGGATGCCAAAGGCAGAAGGAACTTGCATTAACAGTTCTGGTGCTGACACTGTGGCTAGTTTGGAAAGAGAAGATATGGAGAGCTAGTGAAAGCTGGAAATGGCTGGAAAATGAGTTTGAGATTAGAATAAAGAACTAGGCAAGGTGACTGAGTCCAGGATATAGAGAGACTGCAAAGGGAAGTCTGGAGGGATGAGACATGCTAGATCAAGGATCCAGAGGACTTTCATTTTGTAATCATCTGCCTCATTCTCTAAAAAGCAACCAGCTTTTGCAATAAATGAGGCAGGAGGCTCCTTTGCCGTGCAGCCTTCCTAGAGCAGGTCTGTCTTGAGCACTGAATTAAGTAGAAATCTATAGATGTGATTTTAGATTATCTTAGCAGATATACATACACAGAGTCATAATTCAGGATGAGGAAGCAAACAGAATTATAGTATTTTCACATATCTGCTGCTTGACTTTGCAACTTTAATAATACTTTTGAAATATTTTTTTCTGTATATACTAAAAGGATAGGGTGCACAGAAGGACACATATCCATTCACATTGACAAATATGCATATTCAGGTGTACACAGACTATACAAATGGACACACCAATGGAAGTATATGCACATAGGCACAGACATACTCACAAAATCAGGAGGGCATAGGACTATGCATGCACATGTGTACAAACAGAAGCAAATTCACATAGAAGAAGTGGAAGGCACATAATCATGAACAGCATTGCATGAATACACACATAGATACCTACACACCACAGTTCCCTTCACAGCTATAGAAAGTGACAGAAAGGCCTGGAGCTGTGCAAACATCGTTAAAAGACACCCACACAGCCATGACTGTCTCAGGCTGAAAAAAAGGAATACTGAAAAATACTGTCTGGGAGAACAAAACAGGAGAGTCAACCCATCAAACGTCTGGAACTAAAATAATGCCAGAGAGTATACCCCGGCCAAAAGCACTGCCAGCAACTAAGTCAGTCACACAGCAAGAGCAGTCATCCACACATACATATGCTGCAAGAAAAATATCCACCACCTGCCAACTGGCTACTAGCAACCATGACCTGTGTGTGTGTGTGGCCAGTGTGTTGGCACCAGTGTTGGAAGAGGAAGAGGAGTGGAAAGAAAGGAAACAGCAATAGGAAATCAGAAACAACAGAGGTGAAATGGAATCAGTGCTCCTAGTCAAAACATTTGTTTAATAGAAACAGAAGTCTGGAATGTGTACAATTTATGTCTTACACAGTGAAAGGTCCTGGTCATGTGTGAAACTTCAGCCTTCTTGAGTAGCAGGAGGTCCCGTATGTGTGAAGCACATTGCTCCACTTAGCACACATCAGATGTCTTGAAAATGCCAAACAATGAAACAGGTGGCTAATTGGCTTCCATCCTTTCAATTCCTACAACAAGAAAAAATTTGGTCAAGTGGTAAGAATAGGATGCTCAGTCAGGTCTCCTGGCTGGTGTTCTAGGCTCTCTCTCTGAAGTGCTGTGTGATCTTGGGTGACTCATTCATGCTTTTTGTGTCTAAGTCTGCTATGTGTAAAATAAGGATAATAATGCTTCTTTACCTCTTAGGGGTGCAGGAAGATCGAAAGAATGGATGTAAAACTCCTTAAGATTCATGAAAGATATCAAGTAGAGGAAAGCTGAATTGCAAATGAAATTCCTGAAATCTGTCTCTGAGTCAGACACAGTGTTGCAGGGTAGATTTGAGTGACACAAGAATTTCATGGCAGTCAAATTCCATTTTCATGCTGATTCCACATCTGTATCTCCTGTATTTTGTTAGGATAGTTTTCAGTATGATACAATAATTTTTTTCCCAGTGTCGTATTATTACTGTATGGCATCTCTACACCTAAACTTTACTTTGAAAAAACCCCAAGTAATTTAAAAAAGCAAATTTGACCTCCTTAATTTCAGTATTTTCATACTTGCTCTGAATAGCTATTAGCCATTTTTGCTCTATTGTTCTTACCTATTGCCTTCTGAACACTTTTCTTTACAAGTCTAAATTCTGAAGAAAAAACATCCAGTAAGTTAACTGCGTATGTTCCTCCCTAGGGGATAAGCTATAAATGGGGAGCTCATCTAATCATCTATTCTTATTTAAGGTAGTATTAGTTTTCACGTTAACTTGATTTAATGCTGTGTTGCCTTCACTCTCAGCTCATAAGGAACTGTTACAAACCACCATAGTGGGAATCCTTTTAGCCATGCCAGGCTGCATGCCTTGGCTTCTCCTCTGTCATGAGACCTAGCTTTAAGTCCATCAAGTCACTTCTCCATCCAGACACACACCCGGACTAGTGTGGTTTTGGCCAGAAATTCAATCTAAGATCTAAGAACACAGATAAATTTCTGTTGAAATAGTAAGCACAGTAAGTTTTGCTTCCAAGACATTAACGTATTTTTAACAAAAAAACCCATTTCATCAAAAAGTTCCAGACCAGCAATATACCAGTTTTTTAGCATGGGAATTCACCTCATGGACTAAATGTAGAACTACTCAGAATTTCTCCCTGAGACATTTTCTCATCAATGAGTGTCGTTCCAAAAAACTAAATATATACAGGTTGTTGTTGATTTTGACAATATGCATTGAAGAAAATAAAGAGTATGAGGCACTTTAGTGGGGTGGAATGTTGTTTGGCATGACTGGATTTTTGTATTGAAATATATTTTGTCTTGAATTTTTTGTCTTCATATGATATTTCATCGTAGTGCATCACAAGCCCATTTGGAAACTGCATGGGAATGATTCTTCTGAGGAGGTGCTTTACTGGGTGAGTGAAGGCAGTTGTGCATCTGCTTTGCCCATGTTTTGAGCCCGCCAGATAGGAGAAGTCCAATTCAGAAGCCATGTGCTGAAAGGCAAGATATATTAGCTCAGGCTCGATGCCATGTTCATATGGTTACATGGCTTTTGGATAGAGCTGGCTGCCATCTGGCTTGTGTGAAATATGGTAGAGTAAAATCCCAACTGTCTGCACCTATTCTTCTGGACATACCCGACATCTGGTTAGAGAAACAAGTTGTAATTCACTGCTTAGTAAACTTGCTTCATCATTTTTCAGTTTCACTTCTGACTTGTGCATTAGCAGGTTGCATCTTGCGTTTACACAGTATCTTCATCGCTACAGTGTTCATCTCATGCCTGTCATTAATGTACCTAAACCACTGTGCAAATAAATAGAAACTGTACAGCTGCTCCAGATTCTTTCATTAAATTCTCCGAATAAAAACCAGCTTTACATCCAGTTGAGAATATTCATGAAAAAGTGCTGGTTTGATTAGAAAAGAATTTAAGTGAAGAGTCATAAACCAAAAACTGTAACACCCCCCAAAAGAGTTGTTCAGGAGAAATTTCTCTTTTCTGGAAAAGCTTGGATGTTCAATTTAGTTTTATATATATTTTTATATATTATATATAAGTAAATAAGATGCCCAAAGGAAAAAAAATCCTCTAAATTGTTGCTGGTCAAAACCTGATCACTAAAATGACTATATTAGACAGAGAATGTTTGGAGAAGTTGCAGATTACTATGAACTTACAAGTGTTGTCTCTTAATCAGTTTATAATATTGGGTCCATTTAGAGAGAATGTGTAAAGCTGGACTGAAGTTAAACATTGTAAATTGCTTTAAGTCCAAGAGCATCTGCATGACTTTTAAGGCATTTGAGCCTGGAAGAATGTATACTGGTTAAGGCTTCGATCTTGGTATGCTTTATGAATGATTTGCTTTTATTCTTAGGTTAGAAACTTCTCAGTACATTCATCAGTTTTTCAAGCAAGCCGGGTAGGACGATCTGGGATCCTTATCAGCCTGTTTAACATGAGGATTTTTACTCTCTTGTACTGAGCCCAGGATCATGGTTTGTCCCTCTGAAGTCAAAACATTTTCTCATGGATAAAGGGGCCTGCCACAAACAACTTTTTGCAGGAGGAGATTTCAGACTCCCTTTGGACATAGCCTTCTATTTCTGAAGTTAAAGAATTTAGTATTTGTGCAAGTGAAAGGCAAATGGTCCTAGAAACGCAGTATATAGGAATGAGGCTGTTTACTGGTGACTAGTGGAGGCTGTAATACATTACCATACAAAACTGTGTGCTGCTGAGGAGCTAAAGATCAAGTCCTGCAGCATATTTCCCAAAGGCTCCGGGTCCCTGAAGCTGCTCTGCCAGGTGGTAAAGGCAGTTCCAATCAGTCATCAAAGCTGCTTCCTGCAGAAAATGCCAGAAATACTTGTATCTGAGTGGAACTGGCAGACAGCAGGAGTTGCCAGTTTCACTTTGGAAGTAAATGTCTTGGGCTCAGTTCTGCTTCTGACTTTCAGACATGGCTGCTTCCCAGCTGGAGACATCCCCCATCAATCATCTTGGCCTGAGCGTACAAGATGACATCTTAAAAGGTTAGTTCAGTGCCTCCCATCTTCTTTCAGAGTGGACATGATGAGTTTGTTGGCAAGACAAGAGGGGGAAACAGAAATACGGTACCTAGCACAGGCAAGTCACCGGGGCCCTTACACACTGCTACAGTACAAATAATAGCTGTCTTAATACCAGCATAGTTGGTTCAGTAGTATGTATGGAGGAATTTTAACTAAGTTATCGACAATTCACCTTGAACCTCCTTCCCACTCCTTGTGAGAATCGTGCTGAAGACAGAATACTGATCTGGTACCACATGGTGACAGAAGGCTGAAAAACACTGTTCTCTAACAAATGTCAGACCAGTTCCAGTCCATTCAATTCCAGATATCACTTCCAGGCTGTTGTAACCATGATGGTGGTGAATTTGAAAGGCAGAAACGGCTGAGCATCCTGCTTGGAGCTTCCTGGAGGTTTAGAAAGGAATCAGCTTGAATCATAAATTCTAGGATTTTCCAGAATTATGGCTTCTCCTCTTCATAGCACAGACTCAGATAACTGCTTGGTGATGGTTATGGTGGAGAGCCAGTTTAGGATGAAATAAAGGAGCGAGTGGTGACTCGTCTCTGGAGCAGCGCTAGCCAGCAGCTGCAATGGCCTCATCTTGGCCGGCGAAGTGGGGCGCTCGGCGGGCGTAGTGGTGGTTCCCCTGGCGGTGCGGCTCCCGTGGAGCAGGGCAAAGACCGGCAACCCCCACAGCATCCTTCTCTCTAAACTGGAGAGGTATGGATTTGATGGGTGGACTGTCCGGTGGGTGAGGAATTGGTTAGATGGTCACATCCAGAGGGTAGTGGTCAACGGCTCAATGTCCAGATGGAGATTGGTGACGAGTGGCGTCCCACAGGGGTCCATACTGCGACAAGTACTGTTTAGTATCTTCATCACTGACATAGACAGTGGGATCAAGCGCACCCTCAGCAAGTTTGCAGATGACACCGAGCTGAGTGGTGC
>NW_008795129.1:5802922-5821577 GCF_000699145.1 Aptenodytes forsteri
GGTTGCCCAGAGAGGTGGTGGATGCCCCATCCCTGGAAACATTCAAGGTCAGGTTGGACGGGGCTCTGAGCAACCTGATCGAGTTGAAGATGTCCCTGCCCACGGCAGGGGGGTTGGACTAGACGACCTTTAGAGGTCCCTTCCAACCCAAACTATTCTATGAAAGAGCCATTGCCTGGTATCGAAAGCTGCTTCATGCGCTCTGAACTAAATCCTAACTCCAAGAGTGTTCATGCTGAAAAAACATTGAGATAAGTGTATTTCTTACTATTGTTCCTTTTTTGTGGGAGAGGTATCATTGGTCTGTGCAAAAGCTAGATTTCAGCTGAGCATGTTTATTTCATGCTGTTGTTAAAGTGCAGACAACTTCACATTGCTGTGGATAGCGTCTCTAAGGCAGGAGAAATTGAAGCTTGGATGAAAAAGTCTGATAAAGCGCATGAAACAGCCAAGCCCAGGGAGAAAGCTTACCCTGAGGTTTATATTTCAGTCCATTTTACCAACAAATCTAAGCTCTGGGAAGCAGGTGAATATTCAAAGTGTACAATTCCATTTGCCTGTGTCCTTTCCTGCAAGTGAATGGGAGATACAAAACAATTAAGTGAAGCATTGTGATTGCCTCCATCTGTGAAGCATTTGTTTAAACGGTCTGAGGCACTGGGTCCATGCATGCTGGCAGACAAACTAAAGCTGGATTATTTCTATTCCTTGAACAAATTAGAAAAATCAAAAGGAGCTGATTTAATTCAGAGCAGATGCCTCTTCCTCACACCTAGGGAAAATGCATCATGCAAACAAGATATGAGTGAATACAGTTTCAGGGGGAAAGCTGGTCAGTCCCTTCCTTATTCATGGTATGCTTGCATCCAGCCCTGATAAGGACGTTAGACAAGACTGTATTGTTCCAAGTTCTGCCATATACTCAATGTGTAATCTCAGGGAAGTCATTTTATATCTTCATCCTTCTGTTCTCCAAGCATTGAATCTTTTCCTTGCTCACTGAGATTACAAACTCTGGGGAATAGCAATAGTTTTTGTTTAGCACCAAATACACCATGAGTTCCTGGGTTCTAGAGTAATAAAATTGTAATCTGTTCTTCTGAACAGCTTGTAGATGGAGGATATTGTTTCATTTGGTGCTCTAACTTATGTGATCACTTTCCCTCTGTAGGGAGCTTTATTCTTCCATTGGCTAGAGGGAGCCTGAGAATATGAGGCTGCTAATTTAGTTTGAAGTTTGGCTTTGTTCATACCTCCTGTAGTTCTTACGAATCCTGAAAAGTCAGTTGTACTCAGTGTATTCTACTCAGCGTTGCAAAGACTTGCCTCTCCACCTATGCTCATTTTTGCTCATGTGCTCATTTCACTTGACCAGTGACCACCTGCCTCTGTTTGAATTTTCAAGGTGAATGATTGAATTGAATCTTGCTATATAGTCTTTCCAACACTGGACCACCCACTTACCCTGGGTCCTTTAAAACAAACAGACAAAACATCTAAGTTCTTTGTTCACCCTCAACTTTGCTGGTATTATTTTACAAGCATAATCTTGTTTAATACCTGATAATTAGTGGTAATAGCCTTTTTAACTTCTGCAGCTGTCAAAACCACACATCTCTAGTAAAAACATGAAGAATATTAGGTATCCAGGCGGTAGGCTACATTATCCCTCCAGTTTGTCTCAGCTAAGAAAAATATCTCCATGATGTAACTCGCATAACTTTGGTTCTTGTTACTGATCAAATTCATGTTGGTTTTTTTTTTAAATGATCTCAGTCCTAGAAGCATCTAACAAAGGCATTAAGGCAGACAGCTTCATAAAGGAAAAGGACACTTCTTCACATTGTGCCTTTTCTTTTAAAGAGGAGCCAAGGAAGGCAGAGGAAAATATACAGCAGTCCCAGCACTAGAAACATGACACATAGCCTTTATTTTACTGTCCTGTTTGTCACATGCCAATACTCAGAATGTGGGATGTTATAAAGATCTTGGAAACAGGCTGCAAACCCTACAGCTATTGTACCATTTTAAATCTCCGCCCCCACAGCTGGACCCCAGATCATAATAAAACAAAAGCCCTTTCCACATATTCACTATGTGTCTGCAACACAGCTATGTTCTCATTAATGAGTTTGGAAGTGGTATTGTCCATGCTTTGCGCATTGGTACGGGGATTCAGGGGGTTGGCGTGGACGCTAGTCTCAGTTTTGCAGCTAATGTAAGGTATAACTTTAGCTATGTCATTTATTCTCCAGGTGTTGGACCTTAGCAGAGGATAGCATAACAAGAAAGTGTGAATAAAGACAGCATCTCTAATGTTTTAGGATGTCTATCAAACATAATTCTGTGATGCTGGATAACACAGGAATAATTAAAGAAACCTATCTTGACAGGAAAGCAGTAATGACCCACCTATCATGAGACAAACTTGTCCAAGCCCAGGAAAACACAGGTTGCATGAAGATAGATCTATTTTTGTTCATGTTGACAGACAGATCTATTTTAGCCACATTGTTTATGGACGTGGAACATGCTTAGAACAAAGCTAGTTGGAAATTGGGCTGTTAGTGTCAGCAACGCCAGAAACAAAAGAAAGTTAAAGCGGGGTCAACATGTGATTTTAAACACGATTTCCATATCAAGTGTTTTCTAATTAGCATGGCTGACTACTATGTATGGATGTGTTTCACTCCCGTTATTAAAGTTTATTACCAATGGATTTTTGGTGAACAATTTTAAAGAAGTATAGAGAGACCACATGATGGCAAACCAAGTAGGCACCAAAAAGACTGGGCCAACAGTGTGTTTTCTTAATCTGTGTTCTAAGGTATATACAAGAAAGAGACTTTCTGTGACCAAAAAACATAGAACATGTCTCAGTAGATAATATCATGCAAGAATTTTGTTTGCTTCAAGAAGGGTGGAGGTGACAGATGGTATCACGTTGTATAACCCCTTGCTATTGGATCGTGATTGGATGTTACTGGCAAAGGAATACTGAGTTGGGCACTCAGTGACAGTATGTTTACCTGTGTGGCTTTTAACTTACCTTTGACTTGAGGGCCCCGTTTCCATTTTGCTCGAACATTTCTTGTACAGCTTGCTGTGTCCAGTTCAATAGACTTTATGGACTGTGAAAGGGGTTGCATTGCAAGGCTTCCCTTAGAGAAGTAAATGTGTGCGTTTGCCAGTAGTCCGGTTTGTGGATGAAACTTGATGGACTAGACTCCAGGTAATTTTTCAACCATTTCTGGTGAACACACTGCAGTTACTGCTGGGGTTTCTGATAGTGTCAATTGTATCCATAGTTTAGATTTGATACTTCCTAGACAACTTCTAATTGCTCAAAACTGGAATGCCTACATTTTTTGGCATTCACATGAAGTAGTCATAGGAACACCATAGGAACTTTTGATTGTTCCTGTGTCAAAGCATTTACTCTGATTCATCGGTCCAGAATTGAATCCATCCAAGTTAAGACTATTTCATGGGAAGACTCCATTCTGAATCTAAGAGTAACTTGAAAAACAAATAAGTTTGTGATGTCCTAATTTCCATGTCCACATAAGAGTGGTTGCCATTTTCAGACTCAGACAAAGAGTAACATCCCTATACAGAGCAGACATGGATTAGATGCTTTTTGGTGTTGGTATGTGACCTAAACTGTAATGTTTTTAGGTAAATATTACCAAAATCTATGAATATATTGTTACCTAAGGATCTCAAAGCTTCTCACAAATATTAAGCTTATCTCACTCCAGGTTGTAATATCAGGTATGTAATGAGACGGTTGGCACAAATAAGTAAAGTAAATAAATTAAATAAATAAGTAAATAAAGTGTTACTAAATGAGTAAATGAGGGTACAGATGATATCACTCATCTCTGAACTGTGACAAAATGTAGCTTATGAAAGATATAGTAGGAAGTGCCCTCTTTTCCCATATTGGTAAGTTTATGTCTAGCTACTCAGCGTCTTTAAAGGATTTAAGCTAATTGCACAGAAAATCACTACAACTGTCCCTGCTCCCCCTTACCTCTGGCACAGCACAGAGTGTCCATCAAGCGGGAGTTCCTACAGGCACAAAATGTGTGAAGGCCACCCACAAAAGAGTGAAAGCCCAAAGACTGACTCTCCCTAGTGAAATCTTGCATGTCAGTTGTAGAATTAGGATTGAACCTCACAGCTCGGTATTGTCAGCTCTTTCAGTGACAACCCATGCTTAGGTTACCTCAACTTTTCAGCTGAATTGGCACAGCAAGAGTGTCCATCAAGCGGGAGTTCCTACAGGCACAAAATGTGTGAAGGCCACCCACAAAAGAGTGAAAGCCCAAAGACTGACTCTCCCTAGTGAAATCTTGCATGTCAGTTGTAGAATTAGGATTGAACCTCACAGCTCGGTATTGTCAGCTCTTTCAGTGACAACCCATGCTTAGGTTACCTCAACTTTTCAGCTGAATATCAAGCAGATTTGTGTTCTGAAAAAAACTGCTTCAGATTTATCTCTCTACTCATTTGTGAAGCTGCATTCCTTCTTCAAAAAAATTAAATGTTCTTTTTCATTTCCCTAAAATGAAGCTTCCATTTTTCAGAATACAATTCCTTTAAACTTTGGAATATCCCTTAATTTTATTTTTCAATGGAGAAAACAATTATTATTTGCCCAATCTTATTACAACATTCTGTTTTGGATCAAAGATGACACTGGCTTGAAGTGGTGCTTCCTTTCAACTTTACAATGACTGAAAATGTTGGTTTGTGATTGACCTGAGACTAATTTGTTCTTGATATTTTAGAAATACCACCACCAACAAAATACTAGTGCAATCTTAGTTCTAATCTCCTGTCCTCTCCTGTACACACTAGCCCATACTGTTCCTCTTGTATTTCAAATGAAAAATTCTCTGATGTTCATCAGATTTCACAATAGCCCTCAATTAGAAAAACGTGTTTTCCGGGAGCATAAAGAGAGCATGTAACATGGAATGTGAACGCTGCTTTGAAATGTCAGATTTCAAGGCCTGTGATTAAGAATTTGATTTTGAATCATTAATCTTTTGGGAAGTTTCCTTTTTGCTCAGATCCTGGAAGTTCTCATTCTAGTGCCATGCTAGAGACTCTGTGTGCAGCAGCAAATTGACAGCACAGTAGGAGGATTAAGTTTTTGAAAAATTATTTTCCTCTAATGAAAACCCTCTTAGGAAGTGGTGTCTATTGCTGCCAATGTAAACATTCATCTAGTGTCCATGCCAGCAATAAAGTTTTTTTTCCAGAAAAAACAAGATGCTGAAACACGTGTAAGGAGCATGGTATGTGGTGAAAGCATGAAGGGCACGTAAGCAAGCTCCAGTTACACAAGAAACTGGAAAAACCTCGAAAAACTTGTTATCAAGGCATGATATATGGTTACTTCTATTTATATTGCAGCAGTGTTTAGAGAACTCCTCTTAAATCAGTACCCCATATGACAATAATTGTTAAACTCGTCACAAGAAACAGGCTTAGCCCTCTTGAGTTCACAGTACCAACGGGCTAGACAAGCAAACTAGGAGGCTGAGAGGCATAAAAAAAGGCAATTTACCCACTGTCATAAGGGAGGCAGTTGCAGAGCTGAAAATCATAATCCAGGGCAGTGTCTGGACCTCACTGAAATCAATACAGTTTTGCCATCTGATGTTAAAGTGGTAAGAATTATCTCTGTCCTCTGCCTCCCTGTTCAGTGCCATACTCACACAGTCACAAGTTTTTCGGACAAATTCCTAACACTGGTTAATTCCCGTGAGTGACAATGAATAAATCTTCCTTTTAGGAGAGTGGAGGCTTAGGGTATCAATAATACGTTACAAACCCCCTCATTGCTGGACTGCTCTTCCAGCCAGCTTGTTCCTGGCTGGTATTCATTGTTATAACTACTGAGAAAATGGTAATATGGTCTGCTGAAAAGAAACATTTTTTCACAAATATTTTCATGAAAAGTTAATTTATTTTTCCATCAAACTGTACAGCTGCAAATATTTTGATTGAAAAAGATGTCATTAATCTCCTGCCACATTCTGAATGTAAAAGCACCAGCACATTGTATAGAGTTTGATCTATGTAGTTCAATACCTGTCATTCTTTCCTCAGGAACTGTATCAGTGAAGAAACTGGCAAAGCAGCCTGTGTAAAATAGCTTGTTTAATAATAGGAAGAATTCCTTAGAGGGAAAGAATTTTAAAACACCAAGCAGTTGGCACCCAAATTGCTGTACTTGCCTTTGTGCTGACACTTGTGCTTATGTGGCTGCGCAGGGAGCTGAATCAGGGAACTGGATGAAAACTTCCTTTTGCAGAAGGGGGTTGGTTTTTCAGTTGGATTAGTTCCCTGACCCAAATTACTGTGCAACCACACAAGCATCCCTCTCAGTGGCAGCCCACACTTGGATCAACTTAATTTGCTCATTTCACCTCAGCTTAAGTGGTTGGTGAACATTAGAAATAGCATTCTTCAAGTTATTTTTTCTGTAGATCTGTATTTCTGGAAGATGTTATTTCTTGTTCTGTGTTAAGTTTGTGTCCATTCTCATGTGCCAGTGGACACTTTCTCGCCTTTGCTCAGCCTCCTGCTCTGGAGATCAAGCCTAGGTACTTGTATTGGATTTTATGCACTGGGCAGATGATCATGTTTTAAACAGTTTTTCAAGTGTAAATTATTGAGGTGAATTCAGAACCTAGATAAGTAAACTATGAACAGCTGATGGCTGTGTTATTGCATCCTGATGAGCTTAAGCATCACTGCCAATCCAGTATGTAAGGGAAGAAAACTGTTTTTTTATCAGAGGTGATTTGAACACATCTCTGCAGAGACCTATCAGGAACATCTTCACTTAGGCTGAAGTTTCCATGTTTGAGTCATTAACAAGACTAAACTCCAGCAAGGATGTAGATTCAGACAAAATACTGAACTCAGAATGTCTCAATATTAATACTTTAGTTTGCATTTAAACACTTAAACAGCAGGACATGCAGTTTCTATTCAGAGTTGAACAGGGGTCTATTCCCACTTAGGTGATGTTAGATTAAACTTCAACTCTAAATACTTCCTAACTAAAGAGGTGCTTTGACTTGTGACTGAAAAGCATTCTATAAGAGATCACTCTTATTTGTGATGGTTGAATTGTAAATTGGTTGCATTGCAGTGAAAAACTGCAAAGGCCCATGTTGCTAACATGGTATCAACATTTTTTGCACTAGTGCTGGAGAAGAATGCTAGCTTCATCAACCCCAGTTCACCTGTACAAAGCTTGATTAGGCTGCATTAAACAGACCTACTATGCTGATATGAGTGCAATGTACCTATTGCTTTGGTGTTGACATTCATTACAAACAATTCTTCCCAGGCAGTTGTCACACATCAAAATCCTACTAATGTGAAGTTGGGTTCTTTTTCCACAATATGTTTTATAAGTATCAGCCAGAAGGTGCTGTGCTGTTATTTGGTGTGTTACAATCAAAATCTTGTTTTGGGCAAAAGGGAATACACCATATATATGGAATTAATAATGTATTGTTAGACAGTTAATGTCTTAACAGTCTAATAGACCAAACGATTAGCCCAGTTATGATAACATACACTCAGGGTGCAAATTATTACAGAAAAATAATACAGTTGAAATTGTTATATAGAAGAAAACTTTTCCTAATACAACGGGATTAATTTTCTAGTTTTCTAGGACTGGGCTAGTTTTCTTATGAATAGGTTGTGGTAAAGACTTGGTAGAAGGTTGCTTCTAGGAAAGAGGACAACAGATTGCAAACTATGGGGAAAAATGGAGGCTAGCGATACCAGGAATGCATGCACACATTTGGTGATATGAGAGCTAAATGGTCTGGACATTTATTATGGATCACATAAATGGACTACATTGTTTCTGTGAAATAGTTTGACATAAGTTGCAAAGAGTCACATATTAAAAAGAAATAGTAATATGTCAAGTTCAGTAAAATCTCCTATGTGGAAAGTTATGAAGGTCTCTTAAATTTCAGTAGCTAAGTGTAGAGCAGAGGGTTGGGCAAGGACTGTTCTGTAAATGCAGGCAGTGCAGACCACTGCCTGTTTTGCTAAGAAACCTGTCAAACTCATGTCAACTATGAGAAAGAAGAAAAAGAGGAATGAAGGAGAGAAAAAAACTTGAAGTGAATTGGATAAAACATCACCTTGACTTGTCTTAGAGTAATAGATCTCAGCCTTTTCCATACTGACTGCACATTGTGGTAGACAAATGTTATACATAGCTTTCATATGAATCTTTATATCCATGAATCCAAAATGTTTTTCAAAGGAGTGCAGGAATTTTATCACTACGTTACAGGAGGGGAAACTGAGGCAGAAAGAGTTGACAATAATTATCCATGGCCATCCTACAGGCAGTTAGCTGACTGAAAATAGAAAGGAGCCTTGGCCCCAGTCCATTGTTCAAGCCATAGGGCCACACTGACCAACCCCTCCCACCCCGCAAAACCAAAACACCAAAAGTAGTAATTTCAGGACTTTCCCTCCTATGCCATAAAGAAAGAATTGTTTTGACTTCTGGGAGCCTGTTAATGACTCTGTTGGAGTTCCATTATCTTGCAGAACTCAACTCAGCCCCAATAACCTTTTCTCTATTACGACACAAATTTTCAATGACCACACACTGTCAGGACTGGAATTTCACCTGTGAACGTGCACCACTCTCTACTGTTGTCACTCAGTAACTACTCAGCTGTCATAGCTTCTATGATCTCTTTTCCTGCAGCCACTGATGACTGCTTGGAGAGATATCACCCAGATATATCACAAACCAAAACTGATGTCACTGGAGCTGTTAAAGGATACCTGTTTGGTCAGTCTGGTCTGAGATTTTGCCAAATAAACAGGATGATGAAGACGTGCTCAGTGAAAAAGAAAAAAATACTGGTAATGCCTGAGAAGCAGGATTTGACAAACCACTATCTGTATGGTGTCTCCTACTGCTTCCAAATGTAGTTGGGACCTTATTTTGTTAGATGCTGGAGCTGGAAAAGGAGATCTGTCTTCACAGCATAATAAAGTGCTATGCAGATATACCCAAACTCTGTCTGAATAACATGAGGCTCTCTCCAAGGCAGGTTAATTAGTTTGGCACTGTGTTGCACGTTGTCTGGGCTAGCTTGCATAAGTTCTGCCCTGAGGATGTGCCGTAGGAGAAATGGTCCTCCAAAACACGTAATATTCTCAACTGTCAAGCAGCACTTCCTCTGCTAAATGTTTCCCATTTCTCTCTATACATACACTTATCTCCCATAATAAAGATTCTTCCCTGTGTATACTCTACATTTTAAAGAGAGGAACATAACAAGCATTTGACTCTAGGCTTGCAAAATGCAAGATTTAAATTTAAATCAATTTTTTTTTTCAAAATTTCATTGTCTGGGATCAATATAGAGAAAGTCAAGACTTTTCAAAAGATCCATAAAGTCATAGCTTCAGAAATTTTGAGGTCTGAAGGGACCACCTGATTTGACTTGCATTCTAACAAAGGCCAATGAATTTAGTTCCATTGGTTTGTACAGAATCAGTGGGATTCAACCTCAGGCTACTATGAAAATCCAGACTTTAACAGAAAGCCACAAAATTCAGACTTGGTCAAAGGATCAGAACTTCCCCAGAGTTTGAGCATGTGTTCAGGCTATAAGAAGATCTGATCTGATCTGTTTCTACTGGAGCGTAAGAACACAGTCAACTTCTCTACATGTTTTCCATTATCATTTCCATTTACTTCCTTAATAGAAAATAAAAGCATGACCCCCTTCTGTCCTTAGCTCCAGCTTGTCCCATCTGTAACAATTGTAGAATCAAAAGATGTAAGCATTTGTGAAAACTAAAAGCCACTGGGAAAATATGTCTTTTCTCTTGCCCATCACATTTTGTTTAAAAAATCCGAATTTTTGGATGAAAACATTTCTGGCTATAGCCATGCTATGACAGGCCATCAATATTTGTTTAGAAGTGGCATCAAAAAGACAAGGAGAATCAAATGTCACAGTGTATTTGTCACAGATAGCTTGAAACTGAAGTGAAATTTATTATTTTTCTCTTTCTCTGAAATGAATGCCTGTGAGGGCAAATAATAAAAGACTTCTGTGAGCAAAGGAGTTCAATTGCCACTACTCAAAGGAACAAAGCCTAACAAATGATTATTATCTAGAAATCCAAATTTTCTCTTGTGAAATGGATTTTGTTGAGGTTTTTTTCTTTTTATTTCTTTTATATGCACTTGGATAAATTACTGGGCTGAATAGAGTTGTAGACACAAACTGATTAAAAATCACTTGATATATGGTGATGTCTAATGGTCAGAGACATGTGGGTTCTCAGAATATTTCTTTTTCTTACTATTAATAGTGTGTGAACATGAAGGCACTTGAAAGAACCTGAGCCTTTACTTGACAGGTTGTGTGCAGGTGTGATCAATTATAGATCTTACCTAGAGGAGCAGCTCACAATTAAAGTGCTGCAATACTAGGGATGAGGACCAAGGAATTAAGACCGATGACATATTTGGACAATTTCCAGCCGTGCTGTGGCCCATATTGTCATTTAACAGTTTTTGGCATGCTTCATACGAGAAAATAAAAGTGATTTGAAATCATTACATTTACTTTTCTAGATGCAAAGGAGCACATTCCTAGCTTGCCTGCCTATTTACTTTATAGTATTAGGCATGTCACCTTCTATGTTTTGGTTTCCTCCATCCTATATATCAAGGCCATACTTCTGTAAGGATAATGATGGATGCGGTTATTTAAGTCACAGGTGCTTTGTGAGGTTTATTATATTAGCAAGCCTGCTAGATTAGTCATGCTTCATGAAACATGCTATGTGGATCTTAGGTCTAATTACAAAATGTATTAGTACAAATTAGTCTGCAGCTAGAAAGGCATTTTAAAATTTATAATATCTTTTAATGGGTGTGATACAGAAATTGTCTTTTAATTTTCTGAGTATAAATGTTGTGCCATAAAAGCACATTATGACTTATTTGAACAATATAAGGCATTGCCTCACATACCTGATTATAAGTCAGGTTCTGATGTCCTGGTTCAGCTTTAAAACACTTTCCTCTATATGACTAATAATAGAGGCTTTTTGCAAATGAGAAGCAATGTGATAAAATGCCCAGGTCACCAAAGCAAGGCACCAGGGACGGTTTTCTTACCTGGCTCTGCTGAAAACACACTAAATAACCTTAAGTAAATTAGTTTTCTTGTCTTGTTTGAGCAATAAGCTTCTGAGACCTCTGTTGGTTTATTTCAGTAGCATCTAATGCAAAGGTTGTTCTTATCTTAGCTTTTTAATGTTTCTCTCAATTACTTAAGCTTTCCTGTCTTTCTATGAGTAGTCTGTATGGGACTCCACACCTCCTGAACAGTACTTTGCCAGAACATCCTATATATATATATATCTCTTGCCTTTGTCCAGTCATGTATTTAAAAGCAATAAATTTCATTTCAACTTGCTCAGGTGGGCAAATAACTGTAATTTTGATCTTTTCCTCCATCCTTAGGGGAAAAAAGTGGCCTGCAATTGAGTTTCCCACTTAACATCATATTTTAGGAAGAAACATTGTCTCCATTCTGTGATTCTTTTACTCTTATTCCTTTAGTGAGAGGCTAAAATACACAAAATAATTAGCTAGCAAAGAGCAGATCCAGACGCTGTGCTCATGAGCAGGAGGATATTTATGATAGTAATAGACTTCTTTTAAGTTAGCAGACAAAGGAAGCCAAACCAGAGCACACAGAGCTAAGGCATGCATTTTTTAAATGTGGAGGTAGTTCTTAAATATAAATACTTAATTGGGGTTCTGGAAGATTTTCTATCTTCTAGGGTGAGGAATATAAGTGAATACTAGATGCCATTCTGAAAGGTACAGTCTAGTTCGTCCAGAAATGGCAGTCATCGAGTAGCAATCAGTGGTATGAATCTATGGACTGTGTTATGCAGAGGGTCAGGTGAGTTAAACAAGTGATCCTTTGTGCTTCTAAGAACACCTAATATACATTTTTAGTGTGATTGGTGCTGTACAGATGTACAGAACAGGTAGTCTCTTCTGAAAAACGTAGAGTTTAATCAAGATACTAAAAAGTAAACAAGTAGGGAGTGAATCTTTCAATGTTTATTTTACATCATTATCAAACATTAACTACTTTTCTTTGGGTGTTACAGTAACGTGATTTATAGGATGAGAGAACTGAAACTTTGTGGGATAGAAAGGAACTTAGGAAACTTTCCAACTTAATTATATTTGCATAAGAAATGTGTTCTATCTCTACAAAATTACCAGAGCCACTGCTGAGAGAATGGAGATGTCTCTTATGGAACATGCTTCCAAATAGTTTCCCTCAAAGCATACCGAAGCTCACTGACTCTGAGAAAAATATTAGTGGAAGGACTCCTCTGTATGTTTCCAGCATTTTATTTGCTGTGTAGATTGCACAGTATTGCAGTATAAAGACAACAGTTTCAGCTAGTATGACCAAGAATTACAATTAATTAAAAACCTTTGTGAGCAGCAGGTTGCCTTGCATAATTTTTCAGAATTTCTAAGTCCACCAAATGCTCTGACTCCAAATCCTTCTCACTCTTTGTCTACCAGCATATCTGGGAGGCCATGTGAGGTATGCATACACTTTTCTGCCAAAGAGCTGAATAATGGCTCCTCTTCTACCTTAGCCCTGTGGAGCGCTTCTCAGAAGTTGTATTAGATCTTTCAGGGTGTACCAAGGTATCCCCTCAGGATGTGAGAAAGTTATCGTGATGAGGAATACTTAGTTAGGGACTTGATCCAGAGAAGAAAATGGGCACCTGCCCAAAATGAGGCAACTACACTAGAGCATCTACATCGCTCCACATGTCCAAAACAAATAACTGGTATTTTGGCCTAATTATTCTTATTTGGAATTTTTTTTCCACAGAAGTGCAATATTTTTTTGCACAAAGCAGCTGCTTTTGGGATTATACTACATTGAATAAAAAGCTTAGGTTTCTAAAAAAAAAACAAACAAAAAAGTTATTTCTAGTAGGAGACTTTCCTTTCAAATAAAAGAATCAAATAAACAAGAAGGTGTAGACACAGTAATTAATTCTTTTATGTTAGGTAGAAAGTACAGGAGTACTACACCTGCCAAATTCTGAAATCAGCACTATCTGACAAAAACACTACAATTTCCTTTTCATCAGCTGTTATAGTTAAGAGATCAAAACAAGGAAACCTATACTTCTCTTGATGTGAAACTGGGTACAGAAAGATAAAAGGAGAGGATTTATTATCCATGATGTAAACAAATGAGGTTGGCTCCCAAACCTGCAGCCAACAGTCAACAATCTGATGGAAAAATGAGACCTTGATGGACAAATTTTTACTTAGGAAATTAAAACCATCATAAATGCCTAGCAGGGGTGCTGCTTAAACAAAACAGATTTCCAAAGGGAGCATAGGTGATGCCAATAATTACTTATTAGAGTCAAACAGATACAAGACAATTGCCTCAAAAAACTTAACAGAACGCACAACTGAGGTGGCTGTTAAAAGCCCGTGCATTTCAGTTGGTAAGCTGTCAGCTGGTATAGAGACTTGGAGCATTCTTGCTGTTATGGAAAATATAGGCTGTATCTTAGTGTATGGAAGATAAGTTTTGTATATATGTGCAGTTTAACACATGCACCTTAATAAACTAGATAGAAAACAGCATTACTCACAAGTACTCTATGCACTCAGCCATACTGGGGTACAGTGAAAACAGAAATGATCTGCATGTGGTAAGTACTCAGGACAGAATATGAACTATTTCCCTGCATCTGGCCAACAAGCACCACATCTGTATCTAATAACTCTAATCACCCTGTATGTAACTTAAATCTGCATTACCATGTAAATGAATTACCATTAAAATATGACCTGGCCATAAATCTTCCATAGAAGAGGAAGTTTCCCATGGTTAATTCTATTCATTCTTACTAATTCAATCTAATTTCTCTCTGAGATAATAATTAACACCTTCTGTTTTGTTTTCACCTGGTGGTTATCAAATGACTAGCAATCTTTCACTGCTTCCTAAGAGCACAGTTGTTCTAGGTAAGGAGAATATTGTGCTGGGAGCTTTTGTAACCTGCTAGCCCAAGACTCCGTACTTGGGTAAAGTGATAATGGTTTTGTGGCTTTTGCTAAAATGGTGCCTGTCAAAATGTGAGCAAGGAAAAAACAACTGAAAATTATATGGCTAAGTACAAGAAAGCATCAGGGCAAATTTAATAAGCTGTGCTGCATAGGAGTTCAAGCTAGTTTAAAATCCATCTGAAGCATCTCTGCATTGCGCTGGGTTTTGCAGCCAGATGCTGAAAATCAAGCCAACTGTATATTAAAGCAGATCTTTACAGATATGCAGAACGCCGTCAGTCCCACTGAAGTCAATGAAAGCTCAAAGCAGTCATTATCACCTATGAAAATGACATTCATTAACAACTTTAAAAATAATGTGGGTAACAAGAGTTGGAGTGTACACCTCCAGAACTAAAACCACACATGTACAGTCACTGAGATATTGGCAGCTAGCAGCAGGAATAAGCCTCAATAGAAAGCCGTATAGTTAAGCTCACATTTATGGTGTGGGAAGCACTGGAATCATGCTCTGCCAAAACCTGTTTCCCCTTTCATCTTTTCTAATACTGGTCTCTCAGGATATTTCATGTAAACAAAATGGCAAAGGGCCATTCTCTGGGCCCTGTATCAAAAGGCGTGGCACAGCTCATGCCCACACCGCTTTACTCTCTTCCACGCAAAGCAAAGCATCCTGCTTCAGAGCGTCAGCTGGAAACAGTCCCTGACTTGAAAAATTTCCATACCATGCCCAAGCATTGCCTGAGAGCGTGTCAATTGACATGAGCCAAAATTATGCCAGGGAGCATGCTAATAATTCAACAGTAGCAATGGTGGTATGCTAGTGTATGCTTGAGCCTATGTGCTAGCCATGATTAGTTTACTAGCACAGAGATAATTTCGTTATGTACATGTGTTAATCAGGTAAATGTGTTCTAACAATATCGTGAGGGTGTCCAAAGCATCTGTCTTCATTTTTACTCCTCTCTAAAGCTATATGTAGTCCAGCTGGCTACAAATGTGAAGTAAGTCTTAGGTAAGTTCATGAAGGCGATGGAATAAAATCATAAATATTTGGAAGCTGTATTAGAACCACAGCATAAGGCACTAGGAAAGTGTACTGCATTACCGGTGTTCAGACATTAATTTGAATTTGCAAGGAATGGCAAAAGGAATGTCTACTAATGCAATGATTCAAAGGTATCAGTGTATTCTAATGGCTGGGTAAGCTCCCAGTCCAACAGGAGCCTGATTTCTGTGCTTAGTTCACAAGATAGCCACGGGCAAGTCACTTCACCTCTCAGCTGATAGAGTTGATGATATCTGCAAACCATTTTAAATTTTGCCAGTGAGAAGCCTGTAAAGTGCTAACCAGTGTTAGCTGCTGTGAATGTCTGCAGAGTAATCACTTTGCCTCTGTAATCACTGATTTGAGTTGCAAAAGAAAGAACTGGCTGCTGGATAAAGTTATGAACAGTACCGAGAAAGAAAGAGTCATTGCGGCTGCAGGCATTTGTAAAACATTAAGGGACATGATTTCAATGGATTGCAGAGGACTTTTCACCACATAACTCCCTTTGATTGCAATGGGAACTGACTACTTTTGAAGGCTAAGTTGTGTCAGCATAGCGCAACGATGAGGTTTTCATCTCACAGTCATTTGCATGGCAATGATTTGTTCCTTCCATCAAGTCTTCTAAATTATGCAAAAACTGAATAATAGACTGCAATAAAAAAATATACTCAGGGACATAATACATACTTTTCAGCAAGTAGGCAATGAAAAAAGGCATGTGCGTTAACTTTGCAGACAAAAATCACTTCTCAACAGCCTGACTCTCAACGATGGGAACCTAATGAAATGTCATGTCATAGATGATGACTCTGTAACACCTCCTGCTGCCTCATATTTGTGAAGAAAATACTGTTACATTGACAATCAGCCCTAACTATTAGACTGCAGAAAAACTAGAAGTTAATTGTATTTTCAGATCCATTCTTCTTAGGCACAAAACCAGTCAGTCAATTTCTGATGCAAGGGAAGGGGAAGAAAAGCCTATCTGAGTAAGATACTGTGGAATAGCTGGCATTTCAGAAGTTCAGTGGAAGTAAAAGCCCCAGAACCACACCACCATGCATGTGCTCTTCAAAATGATCCACTCCCAGTATGTCATAGGAATGAGGGTTTGGCTGCAGTACTGTAATCTAACTTGATGCCACTGAGTGCTCGGTCCTTTTGGATTTGTATGCAGCAGGTGCATACAGCACAATACTTCGTCAAAAAACTTTGGCTTTCTGTGAAAACATAGGCTTTAAACAGCTAAAATTAGGATGCTGATGGTCAGTCTGACCTTATATAGAAAATCCCACAGGTCTGCATCACTGTTCTTGAAAGAGCACTTTGGCTTTGTTATTTAAGTCTTGCTCTGGGGATAGGTGGGGGCTGGCTGCTGATTGGATTTATATTCCTGGGTGTGTGGTAGAGTCAGTGCACAACTGTAATCAAATTACTTCCCTTCAATTTTAATTTGCGCATGTTTCTCTCCGATGATATTTCTTTTGTCTGCCATGTGTTTAGACAGTAAAACCATAGGGACAGAAACTCTTCTTAATATCTGTACAGTGCTCTGACTAATAGAGCTCCCTGATCACAGAACATGGAGGTAATGAAACCATAGAAATATAGATAGCTATCTATATATCTGTATATAGATACCTCTTTAATATACGTAAAGTTACACTGCTATAAAAATAGTATGAATAATGGAGCACCCAAAGAAATTCTAATTTTTACAGGGAGGAAAGCACAAGCTGGAAATAACTGATACAAGCAAAAGATATCATGGCGTTATTTACTGCTAACCATTTATTTTTGACCGTTCTGGTGGGTTTGGTGCGTCCTTTCCACAGGTCTGGCTCACTATCACAACAGGTATTAGGTATTACCTGCATTATTACAGTATAAAAGTCAGGGATGACTTTTAAAAATGACCCCCAAAGCAGGAAGCTGGGAGCAAATTCAAACACAAAACTATAAAACTAACATGAATTAAGAAACATTGTCTTTTCCACATTTTCAATTTGGACACTACTTATTTTTTCAAAATGTTTTTTTTTTCTTTCTGGGAGAATGAACAAATATATTAGTTGTATTACATAAGCAATCACAGAATGCTTATGTAGCTTACTGCCTGAATGTTCCATGTCATCTTGTGTGTGGGAATGGCCTTTACACAGTTCATTACATTAATTATTTTCTCATCACTATAATTGATTCCTTACAAATTTGTGATTTCTGTGTGAAAGCCAGTTTATTACTTTATTTGTAGTTATGTTTCAAAGTAATTTATGTTGTGTCTCAGGATAAGAGCTGGCAGTCAATTTCCCGCTGGTCAGTTCCATTTTTATTATGTCAGTCCTTTGATCAGAATTCATTTATATTGTATTTTAAAATTTGCATTCAGTTACTTTTCTGTTAGGCAAAAGAAGGCTGCTAATATTACAAAATATTGCCTTATTTTTTAAAAATCTCAATTTTTTACCATCATCTTTGCTGTCCTTAAAGTTTTGTTGAAAGCAATATTCCAAACTCTTCGGCATCCTCTTAGATTTGGAAACTCATTTTTGCTGGCATGTGGTCTCCCATGCTACGGAGCTCCTCCACCGCTCTTTCGGAGTATGTAATGTATCTATTCTCAGCTAAGAGGATTTACAGCGTGTGATTGTTAACTAGAGGCGGTAGATATAATCCACTGACTTTATTAGTGACCTTGATAATGAAGTCAGTGGAATATATCCCTGATCTATGGACATTGTCTTAATTTCACTGAAGATGGTGTTATGCTGATTTTCACCAGCTGACCTGATACAATGGTTTTCCACTGATGTGAAGCTGCTTTGTGGTCATAATGAGGCTCATAGAGTATTTAAAAACAGACCCAGGTCTTCAGGTGTGGAATCTGTAGAGTACGTGCTACTGTGGGAGTGCCCCATGAATTTGGACTGTGTATGAAAAGAAACTCATGTTTCCGTCAAGTTTGTTTGTCTTTAAGTGAATTTTGTATGGACTTGACAGCACTGTTGTCCTGGTTTCAGCAGGGATAGAGTTAATTTCCTTCCTAGTAGCTGGTACAGTGCTGTGTTTTGGATTTAGGGTGAGAACAAAGTTGATAACACACCAAAGTTTTAGTTGTTGCTAGGTAGTGCTTGCACTAGTCAAGGACTTTTCAGCTTCCCATGCTCTGCTGACTGGGAGGGCTGCAGGTGCACGGTGGGCTGGGAGGGGGCACAGCCAGGACAGCTGACCCCAACTGACCCAAGGGATATCCCACACCATGTGATGTCATGCTCAGTATATAAAGCTGGGGGAAGAAGAAGGAAGGGGGGGACGTTTGGAGTGATGGCGTTTGTCTTCCCAAGTAACCGTTACGCGTGATGGAGCCCTGCTTTCCTGGAGATGGCTGAACACCTGCCTGCCGATGGGAAGGAGTGAAGGAA
>NW_008795129.1:5821685-5916870 GCF_000699145.1 Aptenodytes forsteri
GGGGGGAGTGAGCGAGTGGCTGTGTGGGGCTTAGTTGCCGGCTGGGGTTTAAACCACGCAACTGTTTATCCATAGAAAATACACAGCAGGGCATTGAGAAGGCAAACTCTTTCTCCCAACATGTACACACTCTGCCTCTTCAGTCCACCTTCACTTCTACCAATATATTTCCCAAAGAAAGAATTCTGCCTGGAGGCCTGATAGTCAGGAAGAAAAGATCAGATGCCAGAAACTCCATGCTTCTTAATCTTGAGGCTTTCATCTGTGCCAGCACTAGACCTCTTCTATGTGGGACTCACTGATAAGAAAACTTCTTAATTCCTTGTTAGCCCAAATCAATAGCCCTAAGTGCAGCATAAGTAACTATAGGCTAGGAGTCCCAGACCATTTGAGCTCTATTCTTAGCTATCTAGACATTGAGAAATCCACCTATTAATCGATGTCTTCAGTCATCGCTTGTCCAAGCCCTCGCTCTTAATCCAAACTGTATTCAGCGTTGGTGCGGCTTCGCCTTGAATACTGTGTGCAGTTCTGGGCCCCACAATTTAAGAAGGATGTTAAGGTCCTTGAATGCATCCAGAGGAGGGCAACAAAGCTGATGAAAGGGCTGGAAGGAATGTCCTGTGAGGAGCGGCTAAGGACTTTGGGCTTGTCTAGTTTGGAGAAAAAGAGGCTGAGGGGCGACCTCATTGCTCTCTACAGCTTCCTGAGGCGGGGAAGTGGAGAGGGAGGTGCTGATCTCTTCTCCCTGGTATCCAGTGATAGGACACACGGGAATGGTTCAAAGCTCGTCAGGGGAGGTTTAGACTGGACATTAGGAAGCATTTCTTTACCAAGAGGGTGGTCAAACACCAGAACAGGCTTCCTAGAGAGGTGGTCGATGCTCGAAGCCTGTCAGTGTTTAAGAGACATTTGGACAATGCCCTTAATAACAGGCTTTAACTTGGTCAGCCCTGAATTGGTCAGGCAGTTGGACTGCATGACAGGCAGTTGGACTAGATGATCATTGTAGGTCCCTTCCAACTGAAATGGTCTATTCTATTCTAACTAGGCTATCATCAAATGACTGAAATCTGCTACATAAAATAGTAAAAACCATTCCCCCTGGAAGCACTAGTATTCATCTTATCTTTTCAACCTTTCAGGTCCAGTGACTGGCTCTTACGCCTTTGTTGTCCTTAACCCTAACTTAACTTCAGCCCTAACCCTATCTTTAAGAATAGCCCAAAAGCTCACAGTCACTTCAGGAATAAAAATAAATTATTTGCTCCACAGATGCCAGCATGTCAACCTTGTTTCCTTAGCAATCTGAGCAAAAGAAGTTTGTTTTTTGCTCCTGTAGTCCCAAATTGTAAGTCTAGCTCTAACTCTAACCTTAGACCAGTGGTGATGACCTCTTTGATGTTTAGTGACAAATTTATTTTTAAAATGTTTTAGCTCATTGTAAACACTCTTAGCTCATTGTTAAGAGCTTTAATCTCCATTCATGCTAAACTTAGCATCTGTGCCAATGATTAATCGTTGCTTGTCTAAAAAGACCATGGGTGGTAGGGAACAGAGCTGAGAAAAGCAGGGCATCAGAAACGGGATTAGAAACTGTCTCCTGTCATTCCTACTCTGAGGCATAAACTCAGAGACCATCACTGCTCATCAGGACGCATAACTGCAGCTCAGGTTGAACAGCATTTTGTCAGAGTAATTGCCCTCTGGACCTGAGCAAGACTTGGTAGAAGGGTTGACTATTCATTTGGACAGTAACATTTCAAGTGATATTAGCTAGTCAAAGAATTTCGAGGAATATCATATCTCCTTCTCAGAGGCGCATGCTGATCTTCAGATAGATGGAGTTCAACTCCCCTTCCCTCATTCCCAGTCATGTACAGTCTTGTACATCTGGCTATGACCAAGACTTTTCTGCCTTCTTCTGAAGCATTTGGCATACGCCACAGCTGAATGTGGAATTTGGGGCCAGATGGGCCAGTGACCTCCCTCACTGTGGCCAACTGCTGTTTATAAAAGACAAGTGGCAGTAATGGCAACGGGCAGACTGTCAGCCTGGTATGTGGCTGTCCCGTTCTGATGGTACACTCTCCAGCCAGGGGACTGCAGTGTAAATCACCGTTAGAAGAATGCTGAAGTTCTGAAGTTAGTGTTAGGAAGGGCTGTTCCAAGATAAAATTTTACTAGAATATTGACATCTGGAAGTTTCCAATCCACCATTTAAACAAGAACAAAACAAGGCAAAATCAAAAGCCAGCCAGTTTAGCTTGGAGGGAAGCATTCAAAGCAGAAATTAAAGTAACCACAAGACAGAGAATTGCCAGTATTCAAAAAGAGAAAAAAGGAGAGAGAAATGAGATACTGCAGTAGCAAAAGAAAGTGTCCAAATGTTGTATAGCAGAGAGTACTATTATTTTTCAACTCTCTTTTCCAGAGTAAGATGGTCAGATCTAATGGCTTGTTTTACCAAATTTTGATTATTTGGATTCTAGGACTAAAATTGGTTATCTTTAGGAACTTTTGTACTGGTGTGTAGGATATATACTGAACAGCTTGAAGGGAAATAAGAACATGGATTTGAACAGATAGTACATATTATTTGCAGAAAGGTGCTACTTTAGATGCTATGACTGCTGTTGCTTTGAACTTGCAAAGGTCACTAAATGTAATAAGTGCAGATGTGCTGTAGTGTTGATCTCTCTCATTTTGCATATGTTTTAGAATGTGCCCGTCTGTCATTCTATCCCACCATTAAGGGCAAAATTATGTTTCCATTAAAGTCAGTGAGGGATATTCTATGAATTCGGTGTATCATGACTCTGAATAGTGAAGCAGCTGCAGAATGTACTGGAATAGTTAACTTTCCACTCTGAAGAAGAAGGCGATTTCACACATCTCTCTGAGCTGTTTTTTATGAATTCTCAGACAGACACCTCTTTTCAGGGTATCTTTTCAGAGTATATATCCAGCTGTGGAAGATAAGATCTTTTTAAAATGAAACCATAGGAAAATTTCATGCCACAAGAGAAGATTTGTTATCATGTGGAACGTGTTGTTGCCTCAGTCTAGTCGCTGTCTTGTCAGTTGCCAATGGGACAGTCTACAGCTATGCCAAAATCTGTCTCTGTTCATGAAGGACCAATGCTTTTATAGGCAGCCATAACCACAATGCTAAAGTATTCCACAATTGCAGTCTTAAGTAGAATAAGTAACTCCAGTGTAAGTGAGGTCCCAATCTCAGGACTAGCAGGACAGAATAGTTCAGTCAAAGTGACTCCCATAAAAACACAGAGATGACTGTCTGGGTACACAATATATTCACTGAGTGGGGAACAGTCATGGAATTCCAGTTAAGAGAGTCTTGATTTTTAACCCAAGGGCTCTCCTTGTTACGTTTTTGGTCTGGATGTTACTACTCTCAGGCCTGTGTTCTTTACAGTGGTCAGTTCTATAGATTATGCTATTAGTAGCCACAGTATGCTTGTCAATGTAACTGTGATTATTTTATGTTTCTTGGAATAACAATAAAAATAGAATTGCCAAATTAGAATGACAGGACACAAAGAAACACAAATTAATTTCACATTTTCCTCATTTGTTTTGGAAAAAAAGTTTTGCAAGGTTGCCCCAAAACTAGAAGGGATTTCACTGCTTCACACTTTAAAATGTTAGTAAGGGCATTAAAAAAGCTGTGCTTTTTACATCTCAGTACCTCTTCCAAGTTGAAAACAGAATACAGACAAGACACTTCTGGTTTTAGTACAAGGTACTCATAAAACACAGACTTTTCTTTGAAGGAACTAATGTTCTTTTTTTTCATGGTGCTTTTAGAGCAGATAGCTGATGATTATTCATTAACACAACTTTTTATCACTGAATTCAGTAAAGGGAAGCCAAAACCACCCTCATCCCTGCTCAACACTCAGTACAGCTGAAAGGAAAGGAGAAAACACAATTCCTTCTACCATGAGGTGGCAGAGGAACCATAATTCAACAATGAAAACAGAGAATTAAAGCTCGAGCAAGCCGTAGATAGCCAGTTTGGATTTCTGCTCAGCTTTGTGTAACTTGGGTGTAGAACTGAATGTCCTTGTGGCTTAGTTGTCTATTCAAGCACTCACATGACTCCAGTTGCCTGTATCTGATTTATGTGTTTTCAGTAAAACATGCTATGAGTTAGATCTTTCTTAATTTTACAGATGTTGTTGGGAAGCAGAAACAGAGAGGAATAACTTTTTTAAAGTAACTAGAATTTTGTCTGCCTTCCTGGGTAGTTCTGATTAGAGATGTCTGTTTAGGGACTGATTTCCTAAGGATCAATGCTAGTTACCTTCTGAAAAGAGTATTTTAGGCGCTTCGAGATAACTTTCCCACAGAACTAAAGGATTGGTACTTCTAAAAATGTAGGCCTAAGTGACTTCCCAAGGTCACATGGAGTTTGCAGCAGCAGTAAACAAACATGCTTCACAGGCCCCCAGATCAAACCTGCCCTCTTTGTCATTTTGTAAAACAGAATAATAATCCCTGCCCATGTGAAGTCTCAGAACTCTAACAGTATGTCTTTGCACCCAGATCAGAATGTCCTAAAGAATGGCAAAGCATTAATTTTCAAGCTCGTGTGCGCAGGAGCAACAGAAGAACTTTAGCTTTAAGTTTGGGTATAAATTTATTATAATGGGTGACTTCAAATTCCAGCAAAAGAGAGTTGTCAAAACCATGGTGTTAGTATCAAAAGTGGAAAAGACACTTCTGTTACACACTACTGGAATAGGAGCATTAGCTTACAGGTTTCACAGAGTCTTGGAAAAAACATGTAAAATATAGATTCGTTAGCTGGCTGCATGAAGTTTCATGGAATTGGACAATTTATACTGTGGAAGTTATTCAGAGTTGCTGGGAAGTGCCAGTCAAGCATGCCATTTGGGCACTGTAAAAGATCATCACTGAGCCTGAGCTGTACAAGAAGAGGGTCCTTTATATTTGTGCTTTCTGTTTCCATAATCCCAACATGTTATGAAATACGAAGTAACAAAATTCTGCTTTGCTGAATACTGACTCTCACTAGAGCCCCTAATGGTGTGGCTGCTTCTGTTGGTTTTAGAAAAAATATCTTTCATGACATAGCTTCTCAAGTCCCTGAGTAAAAGATCTGTGTTTAAAATATACTTCAGTGCTAAAGTCTAGTTCCACCAGTCTCATGGTATCCAAGAAATTAGTACCTACCTGTTGAAAAATATTTCAGAACTTCTTGCTTGAGAAATATTCAGCAATATCTTTACACCTGCAGTACTGGGAAAAAGAGGCCCTAGTCTAACTGTGATAAAATTTATAGAGTAACTCTAACTAACCAACAACTGGCTGCTTAAATAACAGAAATATTGCCACTGGTTTCAGAGTCCATTTTACAGAACTGATTGGGTCTCGCTTAGCTGTATTTCAGGGAATTAAGTGATTAAATATATGCATGCATGGGTGCTATCATTTACTTTTTGACGGCCTATAAAAATCCATTTTCTTTTTCCTGCCTCTGTGACAGGAAGTGCCAGAAGAATAGCAAGCTCTGAAATGCCATCTGGGAAATTTTAACTATAAACAATTGTGCATATTTTCCCCCATACTGAAAAGAAGTTAATGTTGCTGTTTATATTTAATTTAGAATCTGTAGTCTTTTGTTATTGTTTTGTTTTAATAAACATTTCGAGGGAGGGTCCTTCCACATTTTTTTATTTCTTTCCCCAAAAAAACCTCCCAGGAGGCAAAGGATTCGGGGAAAAAAAAGAAAAAAGAAAAAAGAAAAAAAGAAGTAGTGAGATTTTCTGTTAAGCTAACAAAATATTTTAAAACTAACAGCATGGTCTTTCTACCTTCACTTTGGCTGCAGTGAGTGGTCCTTCACAGCACTATGCCTAGGGATATGAGTTTGACAGGAACATCGAGTTCTCCCAGAAGCACTAAGCCTGAAATTATGATGCCCTGTTGATGTTATGTTGTTTAGGGAGCTTTTATTTTTTAAGGTGCATTAAGTTAAATTTGTTGTGATGCACTGAAATGGAATGGATGCCTGGTAAGTCTAGACAGTGACAGTGCAGGTCTTTTACCACATAACAACCTCATTCCTTTTTTCAGTGTGTGTTAAGGGCTTCATGTGCTGATGTAGCTAATCCCTGCGTCAGGTTTTCAAAGGCCACTGGGAACCATGTGCACCCTAATGTGGCACAGGAAGAATCAACGAAGTGCTGTGACTGCAGCTTTTTTGTTGTTCTTATGTGTTTATGATGGAAAGAGCTTTAGATGCATCCGGACAAGCCAGGCATGGGTTTGCAAAATTCCCGGAGGGAGGAAAAAACCACAGAGAGGTCTCCACTCTGCACATTGAGTTGTATACTGATTGTGTAGTGCTGGTGGAGATGAGTGGCAGCATTCAGAAGTAGAGTGGCAGGATTAGAGGAGAAAACATACATGCCCTGACCAGGAGTTTACTGATAGACACAGAACAGCAGGGAACTGATCATTGCATGTGTATTTCATTGCCCTTCTCCTTGTAAAGATTAGCCATATGCCAAGTCCAGGCTCTTTAGAATGTATAAACTAAAGGAGACTTTCTTATTTTTGAGCTGGAGCAATCAGGTTTCATCTCCTGCTCTTGCAGCCACGGCGTCTGTGCTTCCGTGGCCAACTGTGTATCTTTCATCACTTACTTATATTGGTTTAGGTCCAGCAGGGATGAACCCAGACCAAAACCAAAGAGGCACAATCTCTGCAGTGAGCTTGGAACCCAGGGTCCTGGCCCAGCTGCTGCTGCAGGCTCAGCCCTAATGCTGGAACTGTGATGAGGCTTAGATCCCCGGCCAATCCCAAATCCAGGGCTGTATGGTTTTACCTCAGCTACCCTTTTAAAACAAGAAATTCTTCTGAACTAGCTGATCCCGGTAGCTGTACTATCTGACCAACATAGAGTCTCTCGTGCTTTCATCCCCAGCAGCCTTGGAGGACAGAACAGTACTATTATCTCAATTTCATTACTGGGGAAACTGAGGCATAAAGTAAACTTATGCATGTCTGTGCATGCAGGAGAGCAAGGAATTTCCTAACGCTTGATCACCTGTTGTTGTTTCTAGCGGAATTGATGCTTCATGACTTTTAAATGCATGTGTAATGATACCAGAATGCAAGTACCAAGCTGAGAGTGTTTTAAAGTTTGAAATGGAATGGTGTACTGTATAACCACAGTGAATAACAGCTGCCTGAACAAGCAACTGTCTGACTCAGGAGAGCTCAGGGAGACTGCAGAGATCAACTCTCATAGCCCATTTTTGCCCGTTTTCAGTGAACGTATATTTAAACTAAGTTACTGATACCAATCCAATTCAAAGTTAGAATTATCTGAAAGCTGATACCATCAGCTGATGGTTTGTCTTTGTCTATTTTTTCTTTCTTTTCTTTTTCAAATGTGATTCAGTGCAACTAGGCAAACCAAACAAATTGCAATTTCTTGTGATTGTCATAAATCTCACACGAAGTTTTTTGCTTTTCGGTCCTGCGGAAATCTCACTTCTTCTAACTTCTTGGGTACAAAGAGAAGCTGGAAAATAGCTCAGGAAGCAGAAACTTGGATTTGTCTAAAATCTTCCCAGAACTGACCCTTTGTGTGGGAAGGGCAGCAGGCACACAACTGGGAGTGCTCAGCTTGTGTGCCAGCCACCATCTGTAGCAGGAACTCGGTGCATGCAGGTAGAAAGTAGAGACAGACACATTAGGAAACGCTGGCTGAGAGGGTACTGTACTCTAGCGTTGCCTTGCCTTCTTGTGTCAGTCATCAAACAGAGCAGCTCACATTCCTGCAGTTTACCTTGGGGCTGAAATGAGAAAGAAGAAAACAATAATGAGGCAGCAAAAAGGCACATGAGAAAGCCTCGCAGAAGACAGTCTAGTCCTTAAATTTTAACAATTTTTATTATAAGAGATTTAGGATCAAAACATCTGTGGAAACATGTGGCATTGACTGCTGTTAGAGAGAGCCTGTTGGACTAGTTTGACCCCAGGCTGCTCCAGTGTGTCAGTGCCAGTGCTCACTTGAAAAAACAAAGAAGGAAATTTGAAGATGGGAGAAAGGCATCATTTGAGATAACCTTGGGGAAGGGCACTGGACCGAATGTCAGGAGATAAGGCTTCTGTTTCCAGCTCTGCTATTCACCGTCCTGACCTCACACAAACTTCTTTGGTACAAGGATTCTTGTTATGTGTCTGTGCAATTCTTAGTATTGCTGGGCTCCCATATCATTTGGCAATACCATAAACTAATACGTTTTTATTTCAACCTGACATTGGCTCTTCTCAGGCCAATTCCCAGCTCTTTTTGTTGCAGTAACTTTCAGCTAAGAAATTAGAGAATAAAACTTAAACCAAAAAGTGGTGATGTAGCTCCAAGAACAACTTACAAGGTTTCATAAAAATGTTTATAGTGTAATCAAAATTCAAGTAAGAAAACAATCTTCTCGCTATCCCATATCACCAGAGCTTATTATAATAATAATTCAGTCATTTAAAAAATACCAAAAACCTTCTGGGCTTACATATTTCAGCTCTCTGCCAGAAAGGAAACTACAGAATTATATTTAAAAAACAACCCCCCCCCAAAAAAAAAAAAAACAAAAAAAAAAACACAACAATGGTTTACATATTTCAGCTCTCTGCCAGAAAGGAAACTACAGAATTATATTTAAAAAACAACCCCCCCCCAAAAAAAAAAAAAAAAAAAATCCACTACAATGATATCAAAATTTTCTCTCTTTTTTTTTTTTCATCCAGAGCCATAGAAATTTGTGGAAAATTTACAGGGCCATTTTCTGCTATGGTCAACAATTTTTATGTGGTCACGTATTATGGGATGTTTGAAATATCTTTTATGACTAAGTAGCCTGTTATTTTCCATTTGCTGTACTGTATACTCATACCAAACTGGATGAGGAAGGGAGTATTGTAAAGCAACACAAGCCAAAACTGCATCATCCCGTTATAGACCCCAAAACAAATAGTAGACCAGGATGAGGACCTATCTTACTGAATATTTCTTCAATTTTCTAGCACCTTTTTTCTCCTTTTTCTGGCTCTTATTTCCCAATTCCTTGCTCAGGATTAAGTGCTAGCCCTACGTAAGGCATTGAGTTATGACATAGATGCAGGGGGCAATGATTTCACTGTAACACTCCTATGCAGAATAGCAAAAGTCTGGCACATGGAAACATATTTACATTTTCATTAATATGAAAATACAGGTAAATATTCAAGATATTCTCAGAATACGCTGAGAGACTGCAATGAAAGTAGGCATAATATACGGGGTATTGTGACTGCTAAAGCAAAATTAGGCAAAACCATGACAGCTTGTAATTTGGCACTACCTAAATAATCACAGAATGTTTCAGCCTCATCATAACAATTATTTTAAACAGAAAACAATCTTTTTGAGGAGGTGTGACATCTAGTTAGCTGCCAGTGGAACACTGGACTAGGGCCATAAATGCCAATTTTAAAAATGAACAATTGCAAGATAATTGTCTCAGATGTGCAAGTATGGGATTGAAAACCAAGAGGATCTCATATACAGTAATGTCATGTCTGACATTGATTTCCAGTAGGCAAGTCATCTAATGGACAAATTATTCATCAGTTCAGTAGGCAAACAGTCATCAAATCAAACCATTTTGCCCTTGTTGCCCTACAATAAAAGGCAGAAAATAACTACTGACAAGGATTTTCTTGTAAAACTGTCAGAGACTGACCAGCAGCCCAGAGCTCTGATTTAAATAGGATCTCTACCTACTTGGAATGACACAGTGAGTGTTCCAATTCACGTTAGCAGAAAAATTGAAATCAAGATTTTTTATGCTAGCAGAGTCGAGAGACATGTGGATTCTATTTGCCCAGCAATTGTGAATAATAAATAAACTAAGTCACAATTTGTTGGTAGAGCATTTATGAACAAAAAAGAAGAGTGAGATTTGCCAAAACTATTATTCCCATAGTTTAAATCCACAGATAGTTTAGTTGCTATTTCCTAGCTTTTCTGTGATGCTTTAGGCCAGCAATTCCTAAACTGTGGTTTATGGACAGTGGTGGTCCATAAAACAATGATAAATGGGTCTGTAGTTGGTTTCTGTAACTACATCACCTTTGTTGTGTTTCCAGTGAAAACTTGGATGGGAAGGGTGGGGCAGAGAGAAATTCTGAGGGATGACAGTGACAAAAATTTTGGAGTCCACTATACTGGAAAATATAATGTAACCTTTTAGAAGACTGTGATATATTTGTTTCAAAGGTTACATGTGTTGCAAACAGCATTCAGGATTCAAATGTGTTCTGGGCTGAGCTGTTTTCCAACCTCCACAGGTCCTGCCGGTGCATTGTCTTAGTTAATGTCACGCTGGAAAGTCACAACTGCGGAAACCACACATTCTGAAGAAATTGGGTCCAGTGTTTCTGGCACGGACTGGTGCCCACCACTGGAGAAAGAACTGGGTGACAGTTAATGTAGAAGGCTAATTGTTCAAAACTTTATGAGGTGGGAGAGGGGGAAAGAGAAAGAATCCTATTTTGGCAAGTAATCCGTGGCAGATACATCCCACAGACAGAGAGTTTGTGCCCTGAAGCTTGGTCTGATTAGTGCAATCATTACCTCTGCCTAGCATGGCTAAAGATGTGAATGGTCATAAAATGATCCAAGCCTTTCTTAGTATCCGGCCACAGTTAATCTCACTCTGTGACCTTCTGGGGCGGTGAGTTTTAACAGGTCAGTTTCATGCTGTTCAGAAATCTTTCCATTTCTTGCTTCTAAAATTTCCTGCCCTTTAGTGTCAGCAACTGTCTTCATGTTTGGGAGGATCGGTCTCTGGGAAGCAATTGGTTTCAAAATGCAAACCACTAATATTTAGAGGAGTGCAACTGCTGATTCTCAGCGTTGCTGAAGATACAGAACATCTTCATTGCATTATTTGATAATTAAGCAAGAAGACCCTTGGCTCTCACAAAGCTCTGTCCATTGAGCTATGGAACTACTTGTTTTCTAGGTACTGCACATTTAAGTTTATAAAACTGCCGCTTTGTTTAAAGAGCCAACACAGTATGTTTCAAAGGTGACATGCTGTCTTCTTGGAGACTGTATTTTTCCTTACTGCTTCTATTAATCTAAAGGAAAATAGAATAGCATTGAAAAAATACATAGTTTCTTGTGTTAAGGTGAAAAAAGATGAGAAAAACATTCTTTAAGGACATTCTCCTACAATTTAGTCTATCTGTTCATGAATAGCGTGGGGGTGGGGGTACAAATAGTATGTATTTTCAGTGGTACAGATCAGTTGTCTAATGTATTCACCACATTTTTAACCAGAAAGAGATGAGGTGGGAAAGAATAGCCATTACTGTGACAAGATTGTAGAAACTATTTAGCCTGGAAACCAAGGCAAAATGGAATTATGTTGTCTGAGAAGAACATGTGTAGCACCACATCTCTGGTGATAGCTGTTAGCAGCAGTGACTGACCTCAAAATTTTGGTACTAAAAAATCCTAAGAGCCTTGCTGAGCTGAAAGACCTAGATTTTTTCAAACACTCTTTATCAGCTTCTATATATGGCACTGAAGGGACAGAGTACATACACTGCTGCAGCCGTGTGTACCATTTAACATAGGAAGAATACGGTTGGATAGCACAACTTTCCACAACTTAGCTGGTCTTGTCCCCACTAGAAACAAGCATAGGAAAAAATGGGATAAGTATCATTCCACTAGGACTTTGTGTAGGTTTGCATGTGGGAAGGAAGGAAGGAAGGAAGTCCTTGCTCATGGACTTCTCTTGAAAGTCCCTGCAGGAGTAGCATCTATCCCTGTGACCTATTGTCTTCTCTAAGTTACTCCATCATTGCCTGTTGCCATTTATCACTTAGTTCTTAGACATTTGGAATCTGCAGGACCTATAAACATAAAATTAGGCTGCGTAGTAGTGATGTTATTTTGAACTCTGTATTTTACTGCTAGATCCTTTTTAAGAATGGCAGATAAAATCAGTAACTTACATTGTCAGTTTTCAAAACCCTTTAAAATTGGAAGCCACCTCTGACTTATGATCAAGTGCAGCAGAAGAATGACACTATACAACAACTTAAGCCAGGAAACGAAGAACAAAGTTCTGTCTCATAAAAAAAGAGGAAAGGGAGATACACTGAATTAATGATTATTCACTGTTATAGTATCTATATGTTTCCATCATAGACCAGGCCTCCCTTGTGCCAAGAGCAGTAAAATGGCAAAAAAAGGACAGTGTCTCTTTCTTAAAATTTATAGTTTGAAATTTGTCTACATGGAATAATTTCTGAATAAGATGTAAATTTAAAATTCAGCAGCTACTGCAGAAAAATTTCCATGCGGAATTCCTTTTTCTGAGTACAGCTAGATCATTCATATAAATTTGATTCTTACTGTGTTATCAGATGGGCAGGAAAAAGTCCCAGCTATTTTCCTTTTCTCTAGCTTGCTGCTCACATGTTAGTAGATCACAAAAGTTTTCCCTTTCTCCACTTGTTCAGTGGAGTGATTCTTCGAGTCATTTCATTTTACATATTTTTTTCAGTTGCCTAGTTGCATGTCAGCTGTTGCAAATGCTCTGGCTTCACTTACAACACGTCCTAGATATTTCCATTTTCTTTGTAGAATAACTTTAGAAATAAAAGGTTGCTGAACTCAGACTGATCTAAGAATTTGATTTAAATTCATTCCATTTAATCCCTGGTACTTTCCTAGGGCATTCATTTTCAAAGGCATTTAGACATCTGTCAGTACTTTTGGTAGTTTCCAGCTGTTACATCCATATAAGATAGAAATTACATAGTTTTGTAAATGAATTATATATTTGGGATAACTAAATTTTGTTTAAATTATGAAGTTGCTGCCTTGTCAGCTTTGACTTTAATCTTTAGAGGTATTTCATGGCTTGAGTGTTACTGCCAGTGCATGTTAACTGACACTTTTTTCTTTTTCTCTTTCCTCTTCATTCCCTCTTTCCCTCATTAAAGAACCCAGGAAGCCTTTGTCTCCAAAAATTATTTGAAATGGCTGTGTGTCCACAACAAGCTCAACATATTTTCAAAATGGTGTTTGTAAAAAATTCCCCAAAGATCCCTGATTTTCTACACAGTCACAAGAACTAGCATGTATTCCTCCTGTAGTTTTATTTAAGGAAAGCTGAAGAAAAGAAGCTGAAAGCAATTATAAAAAAATGATGAGGACTGGCTGCATTGTAGAGAAATGCAGGGGTTCACAGGGAATCAATGAGATAATATTGGTCAATAATTTAAACAATGGTCTCAGTATACCAACTGGCTAGCTTTTGTAGAGATTCTTACAAGCATCCTCAGGTGACCCAACTGCAAACTGGTATCTGGTCATTCAGGCTAATGATTCAAAGACAGAGTACTGTCAGCTACATCATTTCTTTGTGTACCATTGGATATGGAAATGGATATATTTTAATCCCATTAGCTGATTAAATTGTCTAGGCTTGGAGCAAACTTACATGTTTCTGATCATGTCAGGTATATGAAAATGTTTGAAAATTTAATTGAACGTTGTATTAGTAATTTGACTCTTGTCTAAGAACTGCATCAGTAACTTTTGGCCACAGTTTACAATTTCCTCTGATGTACAACTTCTCTAGCAGTAGAGTGATAGTACTAAGTAGAATCAGAGGGGAAAAGTCATGGTTTGGATCCCAGGTGCACTTGGAGGTCTCCTTTTCCATTATAAAGCAGCTCAATCCCATTTAGCTTCTGAAATTAGGTATAGTCTCATTTTCAGTGTGGATTTGGGTAGGTGAGACTTTGATAACACTGCAAGTCCTATTATAGGATCAGCACATGAATACCTTTTCATTGGTACAGTCTTTTGCAAGCATTTTTCAATGGTGAACCTGCCATTGATTATGATGGCAGCAGCTGTCACTTGTGCTAGGTCTGTTATTATCTTTGAACACCTTCGGAGCAAAAGTTACCAGGAGCATATGCACTCATCTTTTACTCCAAAGAGGACGCTGTGAAGACAGCTTGGAAGACTGTAAGACAACTGTACTTTGGGCTGGGCACACTATGTATTTTTGAGCAAACATGCTAGATGTATGAGGGAGCATTTTTTCAGCATCGTTTATAGCCAACATATTGTATTAGTGGTCTGCAGCTTGTGCTGAATCTCTGTTTCTTAGAATATTTGTGGGGCTGGTACTGATCACTTATGCCTTTAAATGGGTAAGCCTAGGCAATCTGAAAAAATTCTTATACTGTAAGGGATGAGGCACTATGTCTTCAGGAAAACATTTTGCAAAGCATTAAAACAGTAAGAAGACTGGCAGTGCCTTTCCAAGATTCTGTACACTTATCTGTCTATCCACCTTTGAGTCGGGGAACAGGAAAGGAATGAAGAAATAAAGATCATTCTCTGATTATATGCTGACCAGATCCTTAACTACTGTAAGTCATGTCACTATGAATATTTGAATCATTCAGGAATCTGAAACTGTATATTGCAGATTAGATGGTAAAGTGGAATTAGTAGAGTTTGAACGTATGCAGAATACAATATGGAACTTCAGATGAATTTAGGGTTACAGGTCACATTGGTTCAAATTTCAGTCTGAAAAGCTCTTCAGCCTGCTGAAAAAGCTGGCCAAATTAAAGTAAAATGTAAAATAGTGCATTGAATTTGTGACTTCCAAGTTTTCCTCCAGTTTTCCATAATTTGTGGTATTGTAATATGCACCAAAACAACAGAGCAGCCTCAGAATGAGAAGCTTACTCTGTGCTTCTGCCTTTGTCTGCCTGAAAATTTCTTGGATTTTCATCTGGCTTCTGATAACAGTACTTGAAAGTTCATACCATTTGTGGGTGAGATGAGAGCCATTCTTTATGCTTCACTTGATAACTCTTCCAATAACAAATTCTAGTTCATTTGGATTATTTCTGAAGGTTTCAGTTTGGAAAAATAAATGCAGGGGAACTTGCCTACTGCATGTGAAAGCAAAATGCAAAGCTTGAAATTGCTCTTCCCATTCTGGTGTTAATCAAAATTAACTCATTGGAGTTACACGGTGGTGTCAAATGTACTTGTAGGGGTTAGAGTTGGGAGTGTAATGGAAGGAATAGCTGCTTCTACTCTTCCTAATCATTGCATCAGCGGGGTGCAGGGCAGTAGTTTTGCTTTTATGAATATAAAAAAAGGAGAGCAAGCATGAGGTAAACATTACCTTTTTCGATCATCCCAGCTTCCAGTCATCAGGAGTTTAAGGATCTCCTGAGTGACAGATTGCACCCAGGCTGACATGTTTATTGCCTGATACATGATCTATCTTCCATTAATGTGTATACATTTTTTCAGACTCAGTAGTGCTCCTGACCTCCACAGATCCTGCAGTAGTGCGTTTCACTATTGAATTATGTACTATGTAGTACTACGTATGTACTATGTATGTCCTTAGACATAGACAGACAAGTCCTCAAAAGACTTAAAATTTAATTGGGGGGCTCTAATTTTTATGCTAGAAGAGAATATGAATCCCCTGTTTGCCTTCTCCACATTATTCATAATTATACAGACTTCTAGCATATCTCTCCTCAGTCATAACTTTTCCAACCTGAAGAGTCCTAATCTATTTATTCTCTTCTCCCATGGAAGTTGTGTGATACCTCTCCCCATCCTTGTCAACCTCTCTGTGCCTATTATTGAGGTACTCTCCTCTAATCCCTTTGTAGGTCATCCACCATTGACATGTCTTAAAGCTCTAAACCTGGATCCTAAAATCCTCAAAAAGAGTCTAGGAAGAGTTGTGAAGGAGTAACAACTTTTTTTTACTTAACGAGGCAGTGGATTAGTATCAGAGATCCAGATCCTCAGCAGTATTAAAATGGGCACTCTTATTAAACTGTCTTATCCTGACCTTTGTGGGAATGTAGTGTGACTCTCTTGGGGGATCTGGGTTGTTGTACTGAAAAAGACTCCACAGCTAATATTATGTAAAGTTTTAAAGATATGTAGGATAGAAAATGAATTTAGCTATGTGCATATTTGCTGAAATTTTTGTGTTGTTAACCACTTGCTTCTTCTTCATATTAATGGATTTTCTTTCTTATACTAAAAAAACCCCCTCTCTCATTTAAACACATATGTTGTTTCAAATATATTGAACCGCTCGGCTTTCAGCACTTTCAGAAGATATTATTTTCCTCCTTGTCTTTTATTGCCTGAATTCAGCCCTTGTTAATATTAAAACAAATATCTTGGCACCAAATGCAGTCTCCCTGATCCCTGTTTTTTGTTAGCCACTATTTGAAAACCTTGTTAGCTTAGTGTCGGGCACTCATTAAACTTTCAGCTTACACAAGCTGCCTCCCAGCTCTGACAGACTGTCTGTGCTGCAGTGCGTATATGCGTGAGCATGTGTTTGTGTGCGCGTGTTTGAGTGTGTGACTTACTGACCTGTACGCAAGGCCAATAAAACTGTAAAAGAAACGCATACCCCCCTTCCCCCCCCCAAATCCAGGGTGTAATTCCTCCCTTCCATCTGTGGTATACAGAATCCAGCAGTGATCCCATACAGGGCTCCATTCTGCTCTCAAACAATGGGCTGCTGTTCAGTCCATATTATCATGTATTACCTTAGCTGTGGAAACTCCTCATTACTAAGTTAATAAAATATTTTTCTTCCTTCCCCCAAAATTTTTCACAACAAAAAGATGCATGTCTTTGCATTCAGAATGATCAATATCTCTACTTACATACGCAGGTGGTCGCATATTCTTTGTTTTATTTTGTTTTGATTTTTTTGTAGGTTTTTTTAGCAGGGCTGCAGACAGCACAGGAGACGAGGGGGATTCTGTTTTTCCAAAGGTTGGGCTTGGATATGCCAATGATTGCCTGGCTTGCATATGTGGAAAAACACCGTCAAACAGCACAGCGGCTCTTTATTTTTTAATTGCTACGTGACATTTTAATGTTTTACTTTAATTACATATCCCGTCTCCCAACACTTGCCTGCTGTTCTGAAAAAAAAAAAGGAAAAAAGAAAAAAGAGAAGTCCTTAGAGAGCAATAAAACAAACAGAGACACTTCTGTACAATGCATCAGAACAAAAGGGAAAGCTTAACATGCTTTCCTCCATCTCTGTTCTCCATGATCCTGCAACCGAACAGATTGCATTTCAGCAAAAGGAACGCATCAGGAATTTGAAATATGTACATACAGGTCCTCCATTTCAGCGTAAATCAGCAGTGATGTCAGTGCATCAGAACAAAGCTTAACATGCTTTCCTCCATCTCTGTTCTCCATGATCCATGATCCGAACAGATTGCATTTCAGCAAAAGGAACGCATCAGGAATTTGAAATATGTACATACAGGTCCTCCATTTCAGCGTAAATCAGCAGTGATGTCAGTGCTGCCACTCTGATTTACACCAGCTGGGAATGTTACCCATTGCTTTGGTGGGGTTGTAGTGGTGTACACCTGCTGAGGAGACAGGCTGTGAGACATCTAGAATATTAGTTCAGAGTCCTTAGAGAGCAATAAAACAAACAGAGACACTTCTGTACAATGCATCAGAACAAAAGGGAAAGCTTAACATGCTTTCCTCCATCTCTGTTCTCCATGATCCTGCAACCGAACAGATTGCATTTCAGCAAAAGGAACGCATCAGGAATTTGAAATATGTACATACAGGTCCTCCATTTCAGCGTAAATCAGCAGTGATGTCAGTGCTGCCACTCTGATTTACACCAGCTGGGAATGTTACCCATTGCTTTGGTGGGGTTGTAGTGGTGTACACCTGCTGAGGAGACAGGCTGTGAGACATCTAGAATATTAGTTCAGGCTTAGAGCACTGTTCGGATTCTGCTATATCTGTTATGAATTAGGAATTAGTCCCATGAAATTAAGGGAGCTTGTAACAATATAAGGGAGGGTTAAATCAGGCCCCTTCAATGTCTACTAACTTGCTTGGCCTCTGAATTTGTTCCCCCTGCTATTCATCTCTCAATAGCTACTTGTACTGCAAAATATCAATATTTACATTGGGATATGTTGCCTTTAAGCTCAATGGCTGATTGTTTTTTCTGGTTTGTGCTTGAGCTGAGATTCAAAGTAATGAGGGCTTCTCCCTCCCTCTTAACCGACTCACCTCCTCCTCATGGTGAGGAGCTTCAGATGGTTTCAGCTGCAAAAAAAACCCAAGCAGCTTGTGATGGATAAGTTAAAGAAGATTTTGGCAATAGTTTATAAAATACACAGGACTTGGTCTGTCCTTTCCAGGGTAACTCTGTCTCCAAATTAACCCTACTTCTGGCCTTCCAGAGAACATTTCAAACCAGTGGCAGGAAGGTGGCAGATCAACAATCTCTGCCCAGACTGTGGCCAGTGAAGCTATGAGGCCTGAGCATCAGTAAGGATCTCCTTTGACTGAGCACCACCACCACAGCATATGGCAGGTCAGGCCCAGATCCACAGAGGAAATTGGAGGCCTCGGGATCCAAACGATTTTAGGCCCTAAGTGGCAATCCCTGATCATTTGTAAAGTCTAGCTCAGAGCAGGGAATTGAATACAATTGCTACCACTTGCAATCCTGCTGGTTCAAGTCAGAAAATACTTTGAACCCTGTAATTCCTTCGGCCCTCTTTTTCAGCCTACTTCTTTTTGTGCATTGCCTTCCTTTTCCACTCTATGTGCGTCTCATATCTGGAGATGGGAGTCTCTGTAGAGCTGGATCCCTCTCTTGCTGTCTGTACGTGCAGAGCCTAGCACAGTAGAGTCCAAGACTACTTAGGAGTTCCAAGTAACACCTACATGTTACTACCAGTACCTTTGAGCAGGAAGTATAGAATGGCTGTAGTACATGAAGTGGGAAGAACAGCAGCAAGTCTGAGGCAGCTGCTTTTCCCTGGGTCTCTTTCTGGGCACACCACCAAGACATGGCCCTCCCTGACCCCTATGAGGTGTGAGAATCTGTTGCTTCAGACTGATTGAACTGGCTTACATGGCGGACATGGCTCCCATGTCACTGCCTACCAACAATATCTTTTAAAACCAGCCCTGTGTTTTGCCAGCGTTACTCCAGACGTGTATGCTGGCTTACCTGCTTGTTAGAACCCCGTACTTAAATTCTGAGGTCACCTAAATTAATTGCTGTGTCAAAGGATGACTCAGATCAATAACAAGACCATACTTAAAAGTTATTTCATAACCTTGACTAAGCGGTTGTTCCAGGAAAGCATTAATGAGTCAGGATGAAGTCAGATCTTATGTGAATGAAATTCTCTTTCCGTGTGCTGACATGGCTGCATATTTAGCCACCACAATTTTTAAGAGAGACAGGCATCCAGATGGGTCAGATCTTCTTAAATCCCCTGGTAAAAACAATGGATGTGCACTCTATTTAAAGTAGAGGATCCCCTGCTTTTTTTCTGAGGGGTATTATTTTTGTTCTTTATAGCTTTTTTGTTTAATTAATACAAACCAAAGCTTATACAGGCTGATACTGCACAGCTCTCTGGATGCGTCTTATTTCTGTGGAATTGAATAGCTTCATTTTTTTTTTTCATGTTTGTCAAGGTGTCTTTCTTTAGCCCCCCCAGTCATATGAAATTTCATCTCTAGTTATTTTAAATAACATCCTGCTTTTCTGGGTGCAAATAAGGTATAACACCATTGAACTCTGATAGCTCAAAGCTCAAAACCAAATTAATTAAGAATGATTTTTGCATTTAAACTCATTTTTTAAGACTCTCAGAATTCAGTTTTAGGGTTACAAGTTCCTGACTCATTATTTTAGCATGCTTGATTTGCCAGCAATAAAGCTGGCTCTGAAATTGACTTTTAGTTCTGGGAAATAATTTTGAGTGTTCAAAAACTATTGTCCCAAAGTAATAGGAAACTTTCAGAGATTGGGAATAAAGCTGTTTATACAGAATATTTTATTTTCATTAAATCAGCAAGTTCAGAGGAAAAATGCTTTGTTGGAGTACTTCTGGTCAGTTCTACTTTGCAGTACTAATCTTGACTTGAAATCCATCACTTTCTTTCTGGAACATCAGTCACTTTTGGAAAAATCTCTCTTTGTGCCTTCTTCATTAATCTTCCCACTTTTGCAAGATGCTGCTTTTCCTTCCTGTGGAGCTTACTGTCTGTGGAGTGGAGTAAAGAGGATGTTTGCCTCACCAGCTGAGCTCCACATTGCTGCCACAGAAATTCAAGGGGAGCTTTGCCATTGATGTCAGTGGTACCTGGTTGTAAATGAATGAGTTCGTTGCCCTCACTATCTGCTTTCTCCATTTGTTATGCTAGCAGAAATTATTCCATTGCTTGTCACCAGCAGGAAGAAATTAGTCTTTATAGACCTTTTGCAAGCTAGACTGTTTTCCAAACAGGAGAGAGAGAGAGGAAAATGAGGTAAGAGGAAAAAAGGGATGGGGCAGGGATTTCCTCTTTCCTGTTTTAGCCATGACATAGAACAAAGCAGGATCCATCATCACTGCACCTCAGGTGCGAATATTTGTTGTCACAGGAGAACAATGAATGTAGGGGGTGGCACCTGTGACCTGACCTGACCTGGTGGTAGCACCCTGCCTACCGCTGAAAGTTTGTTAACATAACAAACAACCTACAGAGGTTGCCTCAGAGAAACTAAGATGGAGACTTTTGGAAGAGGTCTTTGGGGTGTCTGTTTGTATGCATGCAAATTGGGATTCCTGTGTCTTATTTTTAGTGGTGTTGCGGAGATTGCAGATTCTTTCTAACCCAAATGGAAAATGCTCTCAGAACTCTAAACATGGATTTTATTGCCTTTTGTCCACATTGTAGCAAATTATTGTACGGTAATAATACAAGTACAGAGAAATACCATACACATCCCAGTCAAGGAAGTTCACATCTTGGAGACTACATTAGAGGTTTGTGTAGTTCTGTGTTAGTATGGAGGTGAATTAGGTAACTCGCTAAGTTTTCCTATCTCCAACTTCTGTTTTTTCTTCCCAGAAATTCTGTAACAGTGCTGGAAGATGTCCCTCTTATTCAAGCCCAGGGCAAATTCTGTGTCCTATCCTTGGGTTTCATAAAGGAACGCTACAAAGGAGAAACCATCTTTGTGTTTCTCTGTTTTTCTTGTGACATACCTAAGACTAATTTAAGATAGTAAATTGCTGTTGATACAAAAGTTGCAGCATCAGTTTACAAAAAAAGAGTCTGATTTTCTCTCTGTTTTTCTCTTTAATGCTTCCCAACATTGGTTTACCATCCTCTGTCTTTCCTGTTGGAAACTGAAGAGGTAAAAGCTAAGTATGGACTTTGCCCTGATTGCGGCAGTTCAGTGCTTTTGTCTCATGGGATTTAGCCTCAAGTGCTTTGTTGCATCTCTTTTCCCCACTCATGCTGGTTCAATATCCTGTCTATTTTTAAATAAATAAATAAATAATAAAAAAGTAAGTTCGTTCTTGCAGCATACAAGCCAGATGTTTTTGAGACTGAAGAGGGGATTTTTAGTGGAGTTTGAGTGGAGGAATTTCTGTTGTCCCCCACAGTGGTTAGTAAGGACAAATAAACAACCAGAACATCAGAGTGCAGAAGGACCAGGCATTTTTAGTCCTGTAACTTCCAGCACCATTCCCCTGAACACTTCCTCAGCTTGTTCCTTTGCCTCATCTGCTGGACTGGCAGGCCCACCTTCTGCAAGAGCACATGATCCTTTGTTGCACATGCTGTTGGCGGTGGCAGTTGGCCAAAGGAGAATGTAAGATATTGCTTCCTTGGATAGCACAGCTTGTTTCCCAGAAAGCAGGGATAGAGGGGCCCAATCTCCTTCCTTCTTTTGAAAGATGAGAATCTCCAGGTGTGCACAGGTAAAATCACCACTGAGCTCTGTCAGTTCCAGCGACTGTCCTTGCCCTCAAATAGGAGATGCAGGAATAGGATATATCCCCTTGCCTCTCTTGCTTTCCTCTTGCTCTTGCCTTCTTCATCTTTCAAGCCCTTCTCAGGTGCAAGTATTTTCAGGTGCACCTGCAGTGTAAGCCTCTACCTTCCAAGATATGTCCCAACAGTAACTTCTGTTGCTAGCAGAGTCAGCTGAAAAAGGCAAGTTTGTTATGTGTGAGAACCTGAAAGTGAGAAAAATGCTTCTGTTTAATTTTCAAATAGCTGACATTTGTATTCTTAAAAAAAAATCTAAGTAAGAATGTGTTAGAGTGAAGTAATTGCTCTGTCTTTTTCTTCTGTTTCAATGGGAGAAATGCAAGCAAGAAAATCAGAAAATATTAAATGAAAAATGTTGACCACAATTTAAATTCCATGGAGGAAATATATATTCAACTGAAGTAATTTTCCATCAGTAAAAACTTTGAAGCCAAATGTGTCAGCCCAGTGCCTTTACAGCACATTCCCCTTTCCAGCAGTCGTCCAACTGAGGGCGACATGATTGCAGGCCATGGGGAGGGTGGGCATCAGCCCAGTGCCTCAGCCTGCATAACCGCTTTTCAAACAATATTTAATTATTAGAAGTAGCTCTTACAAGATCATCTGATGAAACCTGATGTCCTGTCTGACCTTCTCAGAACATAGCACTTCGGTAATTGTACTATTGTTTTATTTTATTGAATAAGGAAATTGTTGTTTGTAGTTCACAAATATGTTATCATCTTGACCTTTTCATCTGCCACACATATGCTCCCTCGAGTGGTCTACATTATGAATTGCATTTACTCACTCGGGCTGTTCAGCTTGACTGAATATAATTTAGCTGGTATTTTGAAGCACCTCGATACAGCCTAAATCAGCACTTTTTCTTTGAAATATTGAATGTTAACAAAGTTCTCTTTAGCTGAAAAATTGCTGGGTAGAAACAGCAGTAATGAAGAGGGCTGTCACCTTGTTTCACTGTCCCTGGAATTGCTCTCTTGATTACATGTCACTCGTGGATCAGGTTACGTGACGCCTCCTAACCAGCATTGCGTAACAAGGTGATATAATTTCCACAACTCTATCATTTGAGATTAAAACTGAGGTAAAATATTTCATTTTTAGAGGTTGGTGCTAATTCCATTTAGAACTCTGAATTTCTGTACTTATAATCATATGTTAATTACCAAATTATCAGCATAACAACTGTGAGGATACCCTCTCTGCTCCTTTAAAGCTGCAGGGGGAAGTAAGTCAACAAGGTTTGGGAACATTCTTGGCTGACTTTCCTACAGAGGAACTTTCCAGCCATTATTGCTTTTCTTTTTCAAAGTACTAAATCTTTGTGGAGTTCACTGACGGAAATGTCATAAGTATTGCTCTTCTGGACATCTATGACAAGTATCACATTTTGTCTCTCCTTTTTATGTTCTTTCTAATGCTATTTTATGGGGCCAGAATTGGGAGAACCTCCTTCTTCTGTCCCAGATATTCACGCCATTAGTGAATAATGTTTAAAGTTGTGATTTTTGCGGGTATGATCCTGTATTCTTCTGAATCAGCTGGATGCCTGATTTTCTAGCTTCCACCAGGGTGTCCAATTGTAGGAGGAAGTTTGAAAGTGTCATTGTCTGAATCTGACCCTCAAGACCATGTTATTGGCCAGAGGTATCTCGATGAAGGGCACTAGCTGCTTGGTTTTCTCTAAATAACTGCTGATGGATGACCACTGTTATCATTATCATTTGTACTGCAGTAGCATTTAGAACTACCCATCATGAACCAGTGTGCAGTACTCTACAGAACAAAAAGATTTCAGCTCCAAGAGCTTAAAACCTATGGGTATCCTCCTGTAGTCAAAGGTGTGACTGCAGCTTGCGTGAACACAGGTAAGTTAGCTTTCAGCTAGATAGTTTGTTATCTGTGTAGTTCTTAATGCAGTGGCTGAAGCATAGGGAGAGGAAGTGACATCTCCAAGATTATTTAAAGCCCCAGAGTCTAGGAAAAAACCCCAAACTGCTGAGTTTCTCTATAATGCTCTGCCTACCAGGCTACATACATACTGTCTGCTAATTCTACTAGGGTCAGATGCTTCAGTGATAAACACATAAGCCCAACTGCATTTGATTTATACTACAGCTTTTGACAGGGGTATTTCCCCTATATGGCACCCAAAGAATAGAAAATCCTAGTAGATAGACACCATTAGCACCGGGGGAGTTGTTGATCTGTAGTCAACAGGCTTCTAGCATAACGATTTTCTGATAATTGGCCCATGTCTGGAAGCGGCAAGACATACTAAGATTCACCAGAACCAAAGGGAGTGATGGATGTTGTGGACCTTCTATCAGTCAATAATATCCGCACTGCTTCATGCGTCAGAAGAAGACAAAGGCTTGGTCTTCCCTGGGGTTTCTCACATGGCGGAGGGAATGCCTGGAAGTTTTACATGGACTGTTATTCAGCAGTGGAAGCCGTGATCATGAGCTGGCTTCATCTGGTTTCAATCACCCGCTACTCTCTCTCTCTCTGCTGAATGTTCCTATGTTCATGGAATATTTTTCCAACTGCCAAATGTGTTCCTTTGGCACTACCTTTCCAGCCCGCAGCAGAAGGATTGCAGGAAAAAAAGAAGTGGCTTCATCAAAGTAGCTGTTGGAATCAATAAGGCGTTATCAACATTATGGGTAGCTTTTTCGGCTGCCCTGGCAGCAAATTTGTTCTACTTTCTTGCAGGGAAGTGCATCTTAACGTTTCCCAGCTCTAGCCTCAGTGAAATTTAAAACGATCTGATCAGTATCTTTAGAGTCCTTAGCTAGCTAATATGATTCTATCTTGCTGGTGTGGAGTTAAAGGGTGTTTGAACAAAGAATGGAGTAGTGTTCTTCCAAGATATCACATTATAACTTTGCTTTGGGGAAGATTTTTTTAAGCAAGTAACAGTTGTGATGGAAAATAACCTCTCCTTTATCCTTCTTATACTTCTGTCACCAAGAATTTAAGCAAATCTGTTCTTCATCCCATCCAGATAAAGTCACAAGCAGATTTCAGAATCACTGCATGTGTCAATAATCAAACAATACAGAGGCCAGGGGGCTGGTTTAACTTTAGCAGTTTTGTGCTGGAATTATTAAAATGCATGGTGATGTGTTTCACGAACGGGAATATCAAAGCTCCCTCTTTTATGTGGAGGAAGCAATGGCACATGTGAGAACACTCTAACCAAAAACTGCATTTTAAATAGAAACATTTCCAATATAAAGGCAGTTTAATCTGTACGTGTTTGCTGCGGGGTTCCTTACTGACTCCAGGAAATAAATGTGCTAAGTGGGTCACTTTTAACTTAGAAACAGAAGAGCAAGATTATGTCAATGTCTTCTGGCAGATCCAGAAAGAAACCCATAGTTATTTCAAGGAAATTAAATGAGGACCTGGGTATCCAAGTATGTGTACATCTATTCCTTTAGGTGAGGAGGGGCTACTTTTATTCCTTTGAAGAAATGGCATTCTGGAGCTGTTCCATGTGGACTGATCACTAGAGAGGGCCAAAGACTTGTGTTACATTAATGGGATTCCACCAGCAAGATGCAAAGGGACTTTTAATTGAATTGGTCATTTTCCACTAGAGGCCAGATGGACCGCTGTATTGAGGAGGCTAAGACAGCCCAAGGGAACAACAGCAAAATACCTTCTGTGTCTATCTCGGTGATTTTAACAAAAGCTTTCTTAGTCTGGGTGGATTGTTTAGATCAGCTTTACAAGTATCTTTCATTACTTAAGACAGCCATGACACAGAATATTGTCTCTTTAAGGTGTAGGCACTTCAGACTAAGAATTAGAGGGAAGCACTGTTAATTTTTGGTGGTTGCTATACTTGGCCAAAAGAAACTACACATACAACTGAGCAAAATGCTAGCAAATTTGAGTATTGCAAGCTAGTTCAACAAAGACATTAGGCTTCAAAGACTCTGTAAAATAAAGAATCCCCAGATAAGAGCACCCTCAGTTTGTAATCTCATGGGTATCTATCTGTTCAAACCTCATCACCAGTCTTGCAAAGGATATAGCTAGAATAATTTTCAGTTGAGAGGCAAAATCACAAATTTTGCTCCAGGCGCTTAAATAGGGAGGTCTCTAAAGCTAAGTTAGAAGAAAGCAAAAAATACAGTAGAAGACAGTGGGAATAAAATGAATAGTTGGAAAGCTAAGATAGGAGTTAAAAGTAGTATCAGCTGCAAGTGCTGGCATGCAGCTGCACCCAAATAATGGCTGAGGAAGGCCTCTTCCTGACATCAAACAGCTGTTCTGTCTCACAGAGAACAGGGCCATGTGGAGATCAGTGTCAGGTGGAATAAAACAGAACAGAAAGTGCTTGCCTTAAAACACAGGTGGCAAAAGCATCATTCAGAGCTTGCTGAGCACAAGCCAAAAGCCTACTTTGTTCTATGGAACAGATATTTCAGCTTATCAAGGCTTTGTTGAAAATGCATGTACAGACACTTGCATCAACGGGAGTATGTCATTGCTACAGAGTTAGTTTGGGAATCATCTTTGGCTAATCAAGCATCCCTGTCTTGTCTCTAGCAGTGAGCAACAGCTATTTTGCAAAGCCATACCTACAAAATTGTTTCTTCTTTCCATCCTTACTTCCTTGCTTCCACACTCCCTGTTGTGCTAGCAAGTTTTCTGGGAATGTCTTGGTGTGTCGGTAAGCTGAACATGTATATGATTCTTTCTGCTTGAGGCCTTCAGATAGTTTTCTGTGAGCAGGTTACAACTGAGAATGAACATGCTGTCTTGTCCCTAGTCTATAACCCGGGGGAGCCAGCTATCCCAGTTAGAAAACGTCATCAATGTAGAAGAGAAGGTTTTGGGGTGGTTTATAGCCAAAATTTAAGAATCATGGATCACATGAGAAATGAGAAATATTGTGGATTTACATGATACGTAAGATTTTGTTTGTCTCCTGCACAGGAGCTAAGTTATGTCTGCAGTACATTGCAGTCAGCTGGACTAGGGCACAGGCCAGAGCTCAACAACCTCCCCAGTCCGTACCACCTAGATATGGAGTGCCTATAGCTCTGTGGATTTGCCAGCGTTCCCATGGGAGCACAGACTGTGTGCAAATACTGATCTTTTGTGAAAGACAGTTTTAAGTCTCCTTTGGGAAGGCTACTATGACACATTATCTGCTCATGTTGGCTGAACAATAAGAACAGATCTAGAATGGGGTTACCATGCCTCCTCCCTACTGCACGTGGGAGCTTGCACAGTGAGGCAGCGTAGACCCGAGTTCTCTGTCAGAAGCGTTTGTTCTCACAGAGAATGTAAGACAAGTTTGGGCTTGACCGTAGTTTCAGTCCTGCTGTAGCAATGTTCTGAGTGTTACCCTGTACGCAAAGAGTGTGGAGTGAGAAAGTCCCATCTTTCTCTCCCCTGTGCCTTGGCTTGTTTTGGAGGGTTCTCTTTATGTTGGAAAGGATAATGTGTCTTTACGATCCTTTCTCCCTTTTTTCTCTCTAGAAAGATTTCATACAGAATGTTCCTTATGTGATGTAGGGAAGGCTGGACTTTTTGAGGAGACGTATGTTGCTTCCTGCTCCAAATACTCTACCAGTCTGATCTCTATGCTACTTAGGCATAGAGATATAATAAAGTCAGCCACTTTGCCTCTGTATATGTGCAGTTTTCCCATCCCAACAGCATCTGCTGCTGCTTGTCAGGAGCATTTTAAAGCTGCCTATGATTCCTGGGACTAAGCAAAAAAGCTTTAGTTTGGGTGGGAATCTAGCTCATGTACTACTCACTAACAAAATATAAGAAGGTCTTTGGTCATTTGAGTATAACTTTGATAACAGATAAGTATTTGGCGTAATATCTTCTCAGAGTATAAATCTGTCACTGTTAAAAGGTATCATTCCTCCTTTTTGCTTGAGTTCATGAATATCAGCTTGAGATCATATTCACTAGGGGCTTTTTAGGTAACAAGGAAATAGAAACCTTGTAAAATGCATTTAAGATTGCAGGGTTAATTTTTAACCTGCTGTAGAATAAAGCAGTATAAAATCAATTTGGCCAAAGCCTGCTTAAGTGGGTAATTAAGGTCACAATCAACCAAAACGGTTTCTGAAACCATTGCAGCTATAGATCATTACACTTCTCTCCCAGCACAATGCAAAAAGACAGGCCCCAGCTAATGCTTTCATCTGGCTATCAATCATCATTACATTGTAAACTGCCAGGGTGAGAGAGGGCAAAGCTTTGAATTCAGAGCTGATGGAAGTTCTATGACCTGGGGGCTTTCTTAAGCTAAAGGCTAATTAACCATAAAAGAGTCAAAGGTCTGCAAGTCTAACACATTAAACGATGGGCCTGCCTCTTTAGGTTCCATTGTATCAGTAAACATTAATTCCGTTAAGTGTGAACACATATAAGGCAATCATTGCCTTCTCCCACCCCTCCTTCTGCCTCCTTAATTTTATATCTTGGGATTTTCTCAATCTATGTGAAGTTAGGTGGAGCTTGGGAACCGTGCTCGCGCTGGAGAAAGTTCTGAGCAATGCAGGCTACATCTGGAAGAGGAATTCCTGACATTCTTCTTTCCTAATCAGCTTGGGCAAGCTAATCACATTAGTTTCAGAGAGTGTATTTGGTCATCGTAGTCCAGAATAAACAAGCTCATAGTCTAAACAAGTGTGTTTGAGATTTAATAGTCTGTGTGAGGCAGCTGTAAAACCACATGAATCTATATAACAAAACTATGGATAGCAGTATAAAATTGAAAGGTAAAGGTAAAAATTGAAATTTAAAAGTAGAAATAGCACAATATGGCACAATGAAAATAGCAATGGTTAGACAGATCTACATTCTGGAGAGTTTGTATGCTATCTAAATATAGTGTTCTTTTTTTAACAAAATCTTTTAGCCAGAAGGGGATAAAATTGTTATTGCACAGTACCTGCTTTTGGGGCCTCATTCAAAGGCCATTGAACTTAGATGGAATTTATCCATGAACTCCCAGAAAATGTTGGATCAGATGAAGTATGGTATCAAACAGTATGCCAAAGCTCAGGAGATGTGTATTTGCCATTGTCATAATTATGTTGTTCAGGTGCCCACACCGCCCACCCCCCACCCCCCCTTCATTCTAGCCCATCTGTCTCTTCCTGTGGTGTCATGCTCCAACCCTTCACTTACATCACAACAGTTTGTGGAGTCACTCTATAAGCCAGAACTAAAATAGGGTTAAAAGTTTTCATTTTAATCCGACACATTTCAGTGATGCAATTGGCAAAGCTGGAGGGAGAGAAAAAGAGTTAGCAGGTGCAGGGGAGGGCAGGAACTTCTTAAGTCAGCTTTGGCACCAGAGAAAGTGTTTATCTAAGAACATCCTGAGTCTCTCATTGATTTGTCATTAGCGTTTAGCAAGTTCAAGTTCCTGAGGTTGCAGTTCCATTTTACAAATCCTTTCACAGCTGAGTGTAAGGGGTTCCTGTTCCTGTCCCTGCCAAGCCTGCCTACATCCGTCAGCTGCTTGTTCTTGCCACCTGCTAGACATCACAGCCCGTTGGTCATACCAGTGAAATTATTTGTGTAACTATGATCTAAAGAGGTCTAAGAAATGACCTATTTGAAAAAAGCACAACACAGAAAATCTCTGATCTTTCTCCCCAAAAATGGGATAAAAGAACCTCATATCACTCCAGGTATGTTGGCTCTGCTAGATTTTTCCCTGGTGAGAATGTGAGGGGAAAATACTTTATGAATGCTACTTAATAAAGGATCTTCACAGTATGCAGGTAGAGGGTCCTTTATTGTCATCTGCCTTGATTGCTTACCTAAGCCAGTTCAGAGTATTTTAGAGTATTTCACCCTGTAAAACCAGTTTTGTGATTCTTACAGTGAATTTAAGAGTATTCTAAACAGCTATCTTTAGATGAGAGTGAATATATTATAACTCAAGCACATCATTTTGCACACAATGCTTTTTTTTAATTGCAGAATATAGTGAGCATATGCATTAATTATCAATAAAGTTCAGCAGTATGCAATCAGAGTACTACAGCAGAATGCAGACTACATTAGTAATGTGATTGTAGTGGTGAGACATAATGATACGACAGGCATAGTTTGCAGGGAGAAGTAATATCTTTTATTAGTTTTGGAGAGTTGAAAAAAATGGAGAAGTTTGGCATTCTGTTTTCATTATCAGGTCTCTGTGTACCAGCAGTCATGCTATGTTATTGCACAAGTCTCACAAAGTGCAAAGGGTATTAGCACTTGGTTTGAGGTCTTGTTAGAAAGGTCCTTCCTGTGCTAGGAAAAAATGTTGATGTGTTAGAGGCCAGAGCTTTATGGGCTTTGGGCTGCTACAGGTAACATTTTTGGAGAAGCCCTAAAATTATATCCTGACCATTTAGTGTCAGTTCACGAAATTCAGGAATGTTAATGCTGGGTTTTTGCTTCAGTTCCACTGAGGCTTACCACGTTGTAGCTTTGGTCAAAAGAATTATTCCTTTTTGCTTCTCTGAAAGTGTATCTTTGCTGGCACTGAATGAGAATGTGTCTAGGCTATATAGTGTTGCTGGATGGGTATTTAACAAATCTTGGAAAACTAAGGAATTCCAGAGAACTGGAGGTTTGCCAGTGTAGTTCCATTGTTTAAAAGTGATTAAGAGGAAAGCTAGAAAATTACAAAACAGTATAGCCTCACTTCAGTTGTACTTAATGTAATGGATTGGTTAATTTGAAACCCTGCCAACAACAAACTGAAAAACAGAATTTATGCCAGTAATATGGCTTCATGTAAAGCATGCCATGTTGTCAACCTATTATCTCTCTCTGATGGGACTGTTGATCTATTTGATATGAGGAGTGTTCTGATACAGCATACATGGCTTTCTCCAGGCTTTTGACTTAGTACTGATAGGCTGCGTTCAGGGTAGGTGTTCCTGTAATGTCCCATCACTGGGCCACATCCAGTCCTAATCCTCTGATCATCAAATCAGAGCATCTAGTGGAGTGCATGGAAGTTCCCTCCCTGCTCACATATCTTTCCTTCCACAAGACGTAGATGGAGACCAGGGCTGAAGGGTCCTTTTGCACAGATTGGTGTTGTTTGGAAATAAAAGGATGTATTAAAATGTGTATCACCAACAAATCTCATTTATTTGTTAAGAGATGGTAGGAGGGATCCCCACAGGCTGCTCTTTGCTCCAATACCATTTCATATTTTCTTCAACAAACTAAATAGTAAAATAACATTTTGAATGATCGTTTTGTAATAAAGATTAATGAAATAGTAAATAATGAAGAAGGCGAGTTTCTATCATGGAGTGATCAGAGTCATCTGGGCAAGTGCTCTTCCAACAAACTGAGTTTTAAGACTGCTGATTAAGAAGGCAAGATATTCCCACATGCTGTGAGACTGTGTCTTGGAAATTCAGAGGAGTGAGATGTTGTTATAAATAACCATCCCAGCAAGAGCTCTTAGTGCAGTGCTGAAAGTAAGAGGGACAATGTAATCTTGTAAGACGGTAGAAAGGCAGTGAAAAGGAAATATCGAACAGTCATAGAGAAGTCATTTTGCTTCTGTACATGGAATTAATGAGATCAGTTTTGGTGTCCCTGTTTCCAAGAAGAATGTGTAAGAAAGAGATTATTGGGAGGCAACCTTAGATGTGAGGTTTAAGAATTGCAATGCTCAGACATGTAAGGAAAGATGCTAGATCCTCTGCCTGTTTTCCAGAGATGTCCTAACTAATATGAAATGTCAGATTAGATGATCCAATGGCTTCTTAAGGACTTGGGTCCTGTGAAACCTGTGAAACAACTGCTACTTCTCCTTCACTTCACCATTCACATATGCAAGATTGGACTAGTCGCATTTTAACTCCAGCGTGATGGCGCTGCGACTCAACTGACTTCAGAAGAGTCACACTGGTGTCAGCCTGGAGTAATGCAGTGGCAGGCTGTACAGTTTGGACAGAATTTTTGGGATACCTCAGGATAAAAGGCGCTATATAAATGTAGGTCACTTATTAAATGCCTTGCAAATCGTTTATAATGCCTTTAAATATCAGAACAGCCATGCCACATCAATAATCCCTACACATGTGTTTACTTTATTTTAGAGTTTGCCACAGTTCACTATAAATGGCTTAGATATGTTCAGTAATTCGGTTATAATGAAATGTGCAAGCCTTCAATAAATGTATGTGTTACAACTGGCCTCTGATGTAAATGCTTTGCCAATTATATGTACATTAGTGATGACTGTAGCAGGCTTATAAATACTCTTTTTAATTCTTTGGCCTCTATTCTTCCCCCCCTTACATAAGTTTTATAGTGGTGTGTAATTCTAGATTCACAGATTTTAAGGCCAGGAGGGACCGTTAGGTCATCTAGCCTGACTATCGGTGTAACAGGCCAGAGAATCTCATCTGGTTACGTAAGCAATGAATCCAAGAACCTTTTTGCTTGACTAAAGCATCTCTTCCAGTCTGCATGTCTGCAAGTCTTCAGGTGAAGACCTTGAGACACGAAAAATCAGTTAGTGGCCTCAGAAGTTTGCTCCAGTTGTTAACCGTCCTCACAGCGTGTCTTGTCTTCTTTCCCGTACCGTATCCTACATTACTTCTTCGAACACAGCAGAAGATCGAGCAAGGAGAGCATCACCTTAGTTTTGAGCCTCAGCCCAGATCTTTTTAGGCTCTAATCTACATGAAGTTTGGGGCGGGGGGGAAAGCTTGAATTAATTCTTGCTAACATTTTTGCAACAGACCTCCAGATGTTCTTTCTGTTTTCTTTCCCATAATGGATAAGTTCTTTGCAGAGAAGCTGTGTGAGAGCCATATGCCATTTCAAATTAATTTTCAGCTTTTGATCACATTATTGAAAGAACTCCTCTCAGAATTTTAAGGCTTATACATCCAGAAAAGACACCAGGTTTTCAAGGGCCAGGCATCTCTGTAGGTATATACATACAATCAATACAGTGTTGAGTTTTTCCAAGAATCTGAGTGTGTGTAAAGGTTGGCAAATAGGAGCTGAAGACCTTGAAAAATCTTCTCGCTTTGTGTGGATGTATCTTTTGGAAAATACAGCTCTATTCTGATTCATGTGATGCTTGGCAATTCTTTGTACAGCCTCACTGGAAAGGAGTATATATTCCCCCTTTCCACCCACCACCATACAGGTTTCTCACAATCATCATGTGCATTTCTCTGGACACTTTACCTGATTGCCAGCACAAGTCTCTTTGCTCTCCCGTGGTCTATTCAGCACCGTCAGAAAGTCTACAAGTTTCTAACAAACAGGTTCGTTTTATTATCTGCCAAATGTACAGACACTTTCATTGTAGGGGGGTGGAGGAGGAAGAAGATGGAGAGTGGATCTAAATGTGGTTTCATGTTTTGGGAAATCTTATTTTACTCAGATTGATTCTGCAGTCTGTAAGGATAAGTAAAAGTACAGCATACATGTTAGAGGCAGGCAGAGGAACAAGTGGCAGGCAGGAGGAGTTCAGCTGGTAGATAGTTCCTTGGAGTTTTGTGCCAGAGCAAGGCACAGTATCAGGGAATTGCAATCTGATAATTTAAGCAGAAACTGGTCATGACAGAGAACCCATAATGAAAGCACAAAGGCAGGAGAGGTCTGTATTCTCCTGACGGATAGTGATGTGCAGATCAGACCTGAATCCACAGGAAAACATTGAAACCTCTTTAGAATAAAAATGCAAAGTTGAGACAGTGTGCATTTTTAATTGGTCTATTAGCACAAAATAAAAATGCACATAAACTTTAGTGCTTTTAATATTACACTTAGGACTGTTTACTTGCTGAAGGTAAAGTGCTTTGAGAAGGAAAGCATACTTCCTCACAGGGGCTGCTTCCCATAATTAGTTGGAGTATGACTGTTTAAATTGTAGCTCAGCAGAAATGTTTTGATTCTGTGGGGCACCAGCAGCTCAGCAACAGTGCTGCCTTTCACATCCACTTCTTAAGCGTAACAGATCATTTAGACCCTGGGTTGGCTAGGCTCACATAAACCAGGTTTACAAAGAGTTATAAAAGCTTGGCTTTCCTCCTCCCTTCTCCCCACATTCCAATTTTTCCCCTTATAATTTTACCACAAGGCAATGCAGTCAAGCTTTTCTTGGATCATATGAATCTAGATCAATAAATATCAGTTGCAGAATGGGAATCTATGCGCAGGCACGTGCTAGAAGGATGAAATGGTTGTGTTAGTTTAAAGGACCCTCAAAGTTTGTCTTGTTCTCTATTTGCAGGGCACAATGCCTATGTTATATAGATACCAAGCTGAAGCTGGAGTGGAAGAAGAAAGTTCCTTCTGAAAAAGCAGCAATGCTGGAACGTGCTGTGGAGACTCAGATTGTTTTTCAGCTCTAGAAGGATGTATGGTAAGCAAAATGATGTTATCTCTGGCTGGATAAGGGTACTACACATCATGGAATAACCTGCGTTTCAGATGTGATCAGATTGTTATTGTCTATAGATAATGCAAAGCATCTTATGGGAACAAGATGTTTGGTTCAACAACAGACTGTCGAAATCATTAAGGCAATTTTTTTCTGCCAGTGCTTAGACCATGAGTCAGCCTCTACCAGGGACCTTGTCCTCTTCTCCCCTTTTATTCCCCTTGCAGGAGATAGATAAATGAGTTTATTAGCTCTAAAGTGAGATTCAGAGTGAAATTCAACCATTTGCAGAACCACACTACAAAGGTTAAGCATTGTTTAGTAGAGATGCTGTGGGACCCAAACGGTGCACAACACTTAAGCTATCCCTGAGCCATTTTCATCTACCTACCTTATCTCAAACACAGGAACTAAGTTCAGTGAGTTTTAGATCAAGTCTGTGCTCCATGTAGTGTATGAAGCAACCGGGCTCAAGTCATGATTCTGCCACTAAACTGACCATCACTGTATTCCAGAACAGTATTCCTAATCAGAACTTCACTTTCTCTAAAATGGATTTAGATCATTGCATGGAAGCTCCTATGGAAATACTTAATTGTTGTCCTCTTGACTGTATAATGATACAGGAATTGCCACAATGAGACCAAAGGCAGATGGTACAGTCCAAGACATTGCACCTTTCCAATTACAGTCAACTCCTATGAAGATACAGTCTTTCTGATCATAACTAATGCAAAAAGTTGAACTGGAATTGTATAGAAGTATGCTGAATCAGCAATGATGACGGCAGCCTCTGAAACTTGCTAAACGGAGAAAATCAAGCATATGACAGCATGAGTTGTTGTAAAGGCAGTTGTTTTCTGTATGAAAAAGTGTTAATTCTGTCATGTTTTGCTTTGAAGGAAACAAGGTGCAAGATTTATCAGACAGGAATCATGACGAGATTTTACTTCGCCACCTTTTGCAGGCCTGTTACATGATTCTAAGCAGTCACTTCCCTTCTTTGTGTGGCCATCTCATAATTTAGAAGCTGAGAATTACTGATTCCCAGAGTGTTGGGTTTTTTTTAAAGTTAGAAAGGATCATTATATTTATCTCACCCAACTTCCTGTATAAAGCAACCATAGAATTCCAGCTAGGACTTATCACTCTCTTACAAAGTACTGTGCAATCCCTGGCCAGATGCAGCTGTATTCATGATGAAGTGAGTGGGCTGCACACTGATACAGCTTCTTTTCATTCATATGGCAAGGAGCAACATACCATGTATGCTTAGAGAGAAAGGGATGAGTGGGGTTTTTTAGCTTCCCTGATATATCTCTCCCACGCAGTATGACACACAAAAGTAATCGTACAATTTTTCATACAGAAAAGCAATATCTCGTTTGTTAGGAATAAATCTTTCATGAAAAGGTTCTTCTTTTCATTAATTGACAAGCTTTAGTCATATAAAAATACCATCAAAAAGTAAGTATTTTCTCCCGTCTTTATTAGCTTCATTGGGAGTAAGAGTACTTTTGCTTAAACGTAAGATAAATAGTACATATATAGTCATGGAAGATTTATATTTATATGCACGCATTCATAGCTTTCTATGTGCATAATCATATATATCTGTATCAGAGTACCAGATCATGTCAATCAGAGATTAGTGTCTCTCGGTCTATGTCACACACACATTCTCAAAAACTGAGAGTTTTGCACTGCACAGTAAAACTGAGTAAAACAGACCTCATCCTAACCACGGCCAGATTAGATCTTTAGAACCCAACCCTGATGATTTGCATGAGGCCTTCCACATGCGGATACCAGAACGTGTGTGTGTAAATTAGCACTTAGATGCGCAGCCAGAGTAGGTGCCTTCAATAAAGCTGCTAGTTCTGTCACAGTAATAGTGACCCTTAGTATATTAATATCCAGTTCCCCACATTCTGGGACACAGTAGAATTGTGTCTCAAAGCAGAATTGAGAAATTGTGTGCTGCAGCAGTATAGCACATCTGGCTTTCAGCCCCATAGGCATATGACAATATGTTGTTAATAGAGAAGTCAATAGCTACATGTTGCTAAATCTCATATGGGGGTACCTTGCTTTTTAATTAAGTCCAAAAGATGCCTTTGGTTTGAAAAGCTTCCAACTGAGCATAATTTACATTTCAATGTCTATTAGCAAAGTGTTTTTATTCTTCTGATATCATGTGAAAACACCAGAGCTTGAATAAAGGATTGCAGAAGAAAAAGGGGCTTAAATTAATTTCAAAACCAGATTAACATCCAACTCCTTCTCTCCACTCTATGTTCTGCTTATGCAATAGAGCAGGAACACAGTCCTTATTACTGTTTTCAACCGGTGAAGGGAAGTCCTCATCATGCATGGGCCCAGTGCAAACCCTCCTGCACTTCATTTCTGTGGTCCCCACTGCGGAGGATGCAGCAACAGCGAGGAGGCTCAGATCCAGCATAGAAGAATCTGAACAACAGCAATGGAGCTTGCTGGAGACCAGCAAATGCATGTCATAGCAGCTAGTAGGCTGGTTTGTCTTGAATTTGGTCCAAACACAGGTTGGTAGATCCCAGCTGCACCCAGTTAGAAGCATGAGATTTGCTTATAAATCAAGGACCTCTGTATTGGCTATTTTACAGCCTTGCCAGAATCCAACAGCAGCAATATGAGAAGTGTTCCCTCAATCTCTGAGCCAGCCTCTAACTCCTTCGTTTTTCTCTAGCTGCATCTGTGAAAGGGAAGTGCCTGTTCTCTCCATCAGATAAAAATAACAGTGCCAGGAGAATGGGATTAGAGTATCCTATTCCTCAGCTCTGTCAGGCAAGGCAGTACGTGGTAAAAGACACGGAAAAAATAAGTAAGACACCATGAACAAGAAAAGCATGCTCAAGTCTGACAGTGTAAGTCCCAGAATACAGAGGAATTTGTGCAAAATGCAGCCTGTTTATACAAGTTGGTAACTAGAAGAGACATAGTAGGGAAAGTTGCAAGAAGCAGTTCTGAATCTAGGCAAAACAACTGTAGTTGCTTTGCCTTGTTTGCATCTGACTTGAGATTCAGTGGGAAGGACAATCTGTGTACAATTCTGTTTTGAGCTGTACAAAACCTCTCAGGAACTTCTACCAGCTGAGATCAATGTAAGAAACCAGGGCAAAGATAAGTCAAGAGAGCACAGAGAGGTCAAAGGTTGAAAACTCACTCACATTTTTGCCCTTTGTAATCCTGCACTGTTGTTACTGACAGAACCTGTAGTTGCTACAAGTACAAGCTCATAGATGGCAGCAGCACAGATTGAGGGTGCTCCATGTTTTCAGAAGACAATCTTTAGAAACAACATTACCCCATGTCAGGCTTTCCTGACTTTTTGTTGCAAGAAGTGTGTATGTTTATACCAACACATACATGGACACTCCTGCAACCCCTGAAGAAGACATTTTGCAGGGTAAAGTCCTCATTAAATATAAATTGATCTAGTTCCATTGACCAGTTTATAGCAAGTAAGGCTCTGATTAAGATTGATCCAAAGAAAAACCGGACCCACCTGATCAAGATAGGCCATTTCTAACAGTCTAGTGTAGCTGAATCAGAGTTTTGGGGATTACTGCGGACATCACTAAGTGGAATGCCTGGCTTGTGATATGAGTCTATGGATTTGAAGTTGCTGGTTTATATTTAGTAAAATATGACAATTTGGCAAGTGCATTTAAGTCAAAAAAAGGTAACCCAAACAGAGGTTTGGGTATTTTTTACTCAGAATTATCAATGAATATTCTTTCAGCAGTGTGCATTTCACAGGTAAACACATGATCAGCAAATTCAGAAACAGGGATATAGCCACATTTTCCTGTTTTATTTCACTGAGTAGCACTTTCTGAGTCAATTCTGCTGCATGTACTGCCATGAAATTAAAGACAACAAATTTTAAGAATGGTGAATTTGAAAACTGGATGAGGGTAAGCCAGGACCCGGGAACAGGGAAATGACTTAATTTGAACTACATGGCAGTTCACTGCCTGGCATCAAAACAGTGCCATGAGTGCAATGATCAAACTGTTGGGATACTGTGGCTTTCTGTTTTCATCTCTTAATACATCTATATTTCTATGCAGATGTGATGCTATATTACAGTAGCACTGTAGGAGCCACAGTTAAAACTCAGACCCTAATGATAAGAAGTATTTTAGAAAAAGGGAATTATAAAACCAGTCCATGCTCTGCAGAGCTTACTGTCTATAACCCCAGTTGTACAGCCTGTGGTAACCTCCAACACTCCACTGACATCACTGGGAAAATTAAGAACGTGCTAGCCCCCATTGCAGTCCCTCTTACCTAACCCCTTATGTAAGTTAAGCAGAAGGGCCACGTATTTTGCTGAGTAGAAACAGCAGGCTGAATTAGGACCCCAGAGATGGTTACATGGATCGCTTGTTCAGGATTGTACCAAGCCCTTTTCCTGCCCCATCATGATCAAGTAACGTTCTTGTGGCAACGACAATAATTCCCTGCAGGGGGCAGGGATATTAAGAAAGTATGTTTAGAGTCTCTTAATGTAATTTAGCAGCAGGAAACTAGGAAGGAGTGCCAGAACCATGTGAATAGCCAGTTCTGTGTGCGGCACTTGCAAATGCTCCACCTAGGCCACAACAGGGCAATTGCTGCTTCATATGAATTTATTGCTAAGAAGTGTTTGTCTACAAGTATGTTCCACACCTGATTTAAGGCTTTTCATTTACATGTGACTTACGTAATAGTAAATTTACAGTTTAAGTGTCATTAATGAAAATTATATTTTATTCACTGGAAACTCTTGTTGGACTTTCCAATTATTTGCATATTTAAGCTCTGTAACAATTTCAAGCCAAAAAATGTTTCTCTCCTAAGGCCAAGTAAGTCTGCTAGGTGACTGTATTGTCAACACCTCTTAGCGCTGAATGTAGTACGCAGCAGTTTTTTGCACCTGAATACTGTGGAAGTGTCCTCGTTATAGTTCTGTGGTAAACTAGCCCTAAAAATATTTCATTGTCATAAACATTCACTTAGACCAAGTCAGTAAGCAGAAAACTCTAATAACTACTTAAGCATAGTGAAGAGATGGTACCTGTATTGAAGAGCTTGTGTTAAGGGAATGATCTAGGCTGGGGATATCCAAAGGCACAGAGAGCAACAGTGACTTGTCTCAGGTCATGCCGCTATTCAGTGGCTGGTTCACTCCTTAGTGTTAGTAACTCAGCCATGTTTCCACTCTGTATCCTATCGGTTACATGAATATGATAACAATATTTAGTTACAAAAGATTAATGAAGTAGTTTAGGTAGCAAGTACCAAATGACTGCACGGTTAAAAAACCCCAAAACCAAAACAACAACAAAACCCCCAATCTTCACTTGTGTCCTTAAAAAACAGTTAAAAATATCAAGATAAATTTATCCCTCTGTTGCCCTCAAAGAAGAGACATCAGGGATGAATTTGGCCCCATTTTATTCAATTTGTCCTCAATTTGCTAAGGTCATTAATTTTCTCTTGTTTTACTCTCTGTTAATTGAGAAACAGCAGCCCCTTTGCAATAGGCATTAGAAGCAGGAAATCTCAGGGTATGTTTCTAATTGCCAGACTTTCTTTCCCTCTTTCTGCTGTTCCTGTTCTTAAGGAAGCATGAGGGGGTGGTGTGAGCATGAGGTGCCACTAGGGAAATAGAAAAGAGTATCAAGGTCAGGGTGAAAACCACACAAGAAGCAGGAAGAGATGCTTGCAGTTAGGTTCATGACCTTTGTATTTTTTTCTGATTGTCCGGGAGAGGGAGGAAGGGGGATAGAGAAGGAGAGATAGGAAGTTAACATTAGAGCAGATGTGTGCATAACCCCTGCTAGAAAACATCAGAGAGTTATGAAGGTTGCATTGAAGCTGCTAAAAACTGTAGGATTCTTACTGCTGAACATCTGGGAAAATCAGAGGTGCGTCTGGTCTTTGTTCCCAGACAGCTGAGATAGTTCCAACAGGTAAAGGTCAAAGCCTGGGTTTCAAAAGGAGAGCTGAACCATAGAAAAGAATTGAAACATGTTTGGTTATTAAAAAAAAAAAGCATTAAAAATATTTTAAAAGCAAAACAATAACATTCATAATTGGCAAAACTGAAGTTCTTACCAAATATAGTCATTTAAGATGTTCATAAAAACTGGCAAGTACTAGCCCTAGTGAGTCTTCAAATTCTCATTAAGACAGTTGCATTCTTCACCAGTTGTCTCTGTATTCTGACTTGGAGGTAGTAATGTACATGTCCTGCTCCACAAATACGCAAATGGAAAACTGTGACCAGGTCAGAGTGCCAGTTAATTTCATCTGGGCTTGCTGAGGTCTCAAACATTTCAGCTTAGACACATTCCTGAAGAGGATAAAATCTTTCTTTCCAGTGCCTTGGGGAACAGTTTTAGTGCATCACCACAAACTGAGAGGGTAAAAATCTGTTACAAAATTCAAGCACAATCTTTGCCCTATTTCATTACATATGGAACTGCATAGCATTTTTTAATACTCTTGTCTTGAGACAAGACTATAAAACTCAGTGGCTCTGAGGCAGTGAGTGATGGATCACTGCAATCAAAAGATGCTTGGTAGGATGAATACTCTGTAAAACCTCTCATGGTTTTCTACGAGTTTGGAAAGAATGACGAGTCTTTTGGAGTGGTGCACCAGTTAATAAAAGTTGGTACACTACCTGTGTAGGTGATCTCCACCTCCATGTAACACTGCCCATTACATTGTCACCTGCACTATACTCTGAGGCACACTTCCTGTTTCAGTAAAAAATGCTCAGAAGCTACAAAGCAGTCTTCAGCCAAGTATAAAACCAACTCTGGAAATTGTAGTGACTTAATTTGTCCAACCACAATTAACAGAAAATGAGTGTGTAAAATGATGAGTGGAAAGAATAGTTAAAATATTGATGTTCTGACTGTGAGTAGCTGTTCACCTACCAGCTTATTCTACGTGCAGTCAAGATACTCCAGAACTTAAATGGCTTTTCAGACTCTATGTGTGGTATCCTCTGGTGTTTTACACACACACAAGAGTTTAGAGACTGTTTCCAAGACTTTGTACTGTGTGATATCCAAGCTGATGACTCTTCCGTGTGTCAGGGAGCTCACAATAGTCATCTATTGATAGAGAGAAGAAATGGAGTTCTTGGGGATTCCAGGTTATGTCTGGATGGGACCCTGTCACCATCTCTGGGGAGTCAGGCAATTAGACCAGCCTTCATTTGCCTTCCTCCTATGTGACATTGGAGGCATATTAGTGAAAATCAGCTCAGTTTCATGTATACCAATAATAAGGCATTATTGTCCCTACTGGATGTTTAGAAGACCTGAGAATATCACCAAACATGCCTGCAATGAATGGTTACCAGGACTAATTGAAGTTTGGTGTGATTGGATGCTGAAAACAGGAAAAATTGGTTTATTGAATGGAAATGAAATAAAATGGAAAAAATAGGGGTTTTTTGGTAAGCATTCATGAGGGTAATGTTTCTGTTTGGGATATTGCATGGTGCTGAGCTTTCTGGGGAGAGCTAGTGTCGGGACACCTTTTGTAAACCAAGCAGATGATGTCCAGGTGTTTTTTTGTTGACATCAGAGAAGCCAGCAGCCTAGCTGATGGAATTCTGTGAGCTCCCCAATCAGTCATCAAAGCAATAATTGCTGCAGCTGGACTTGCAGAACAAATTGTAAAGCACACCCCAAAATAGGAGTTTGCCTGAATTCTGGGCTTTACCAGCCCTGAAGATCAAAATGTGATCTGCAAGCAGAGAGGAGTGAACCAGAAATTGCAGTGTATTGTCATATTAGATACTCCCTTAGAGAATGGCCAAGATTAAGACAATTGCAGGAGGAACTGTCTTACTCTGTGAGAGCCTTGCTTGATATCTACAGGTATTGATGATCCATTATTGCTTCCTTTGCAAGTTTATTCTTTGCCCATTTTCCATCTCCCAACAATATTCTTTGTTTATGCAGCTGGCTTAGTGCTTCTGTTTGCTGTACACCTTTAAATATTTTTAATTTTGTTCCAGTGCAGAATATAAATAAATTTGTGGAATATCAGAAGTGATCTCAAAATGGGATTTTTGTTGCCTCATTAAAAGTCTATTTTCATGCTTCCTGTTCTAAACTGCTGCCTTCAACTTGCATTCGAAATCCCATCAATGTTCACATAGATTCAGGGAAGAATATGTCAGCTGAAAAATTAAGTCCTCTAATTATCAGTTGAGAGGGGCTTAATTCATTTTTAATGATAAAGGATTGGGATCTGTAAACAGAGAGAAGTTACCTATGAGCACCTGCATAAAGCTGGTAAGTCCTGAACCAAAGACACAAGAATGAGGATAAAGACCTGGTTGTTTCTTTTGACTTCAGTCTGAAAATGATTATATTCTTGAGAATCAGAGGAGGAAATCATATCTTCTAGAAATCTCTGTTAACAGTAAAGGGAACACGTTCAAGTACTCAGGAGCCATGTCTACAGTTGGAAAACTTTCACACACTGCCATTTTTGATAATGGTGCCTGAGCCCAGCAAAGCTAGCAATAAAATGTGTCCCCGTAGGCTTCATCTACTAGTAAAGTAAACTGCCAGGAAGTGTTCCTCAGCACTGGAACTCAGTTCTCTGTGCTATTAGATTGTTGGAAAAGTTCCTGGCACAGCTGCACTTCCATTACCTGGAAATCTCCTACACAATTCATGGGCATGGTTCAGGAGTTAGCAGTTTGCAATAAACAGTTAGGATGTGGCCACCCTGTTACAGGGTAAGCGAAACTAATAGCATGGAAGAGGACTGTTCCATGCTAGTTGGCATTAGTACCAAAAAACATGGTCAGGTACATATTAGCCCTCTTAGACAAGCCACATGCTGGCTTAAATCAATCTCAATAGCAGCAAATCATAGCTTGTTTACCTGAATGCTTCTGGGGAAATTAATTGTGCTTACAGTTCTAGAGGCTAGGCTGGCAAAGCAGCGTTAAAAAAGAGGACCATGATCTGAGTCATTGTGAGGTCCCCACTGACAGCTTTCACCGGCTTGCTACCTGACCTTGCCTATGTCCTTCAGGGCCTACAAGGTAATTTTCTTGTGATGAGAACACTGCTGAGTTATTCTGGATTCACATTCCTAAAGATGAAAGTTCTTGTTTACCCAACAGAGCACTTACAGTATAGGAAATGCCAGCGTTTTCTCTACAGAGCCTTGCTAGCATGACTTAGTCTTAAACTGGAGTGTCTGCTTCTAGAGTAATAAAGCCTAATTTAGTTTCCATGACTAATTCACTGGCAGACATCTTGATGGAGAACTATCAGCTATGTTACCTAAAATGATGATGGTTTTTCAGACAGATGGAAACTCAGCATCCGGTGCAGAAGTTCATCTAAGATAAGGCCACCCACAGCCAGAACCTGATCCTGGCTTGTGATCACCCTTAGTCAGGACTGCACTCTGTTCCATTGCCAGTCTTGTAAGTCATCATGTCGCTCAGAGTGTTAGAATTTGACATAAAATGAAAGTCCATAGCATCCTTTCTGGCACTGTTACAAATCATTAGATCAAGTGGGAGAAAAGAGATAACGCAATATCTTCTCCTATACTCAATATCACAAAGCAGGTACTTTGGAGAGAGCTCACTTACCCTCTGCCCGCCATCAGAGGCTTTGCACTGCAGAGGTCACAGCAATGTCATCAACTGTTGGCACACAGAGTCAGGAGACAGTGTGTTGTGGGGAAAGGAATTAGAAGTTTTGACATTCAAAATGTACAGTTAGAAATGTGTGGGCATGGGATTCACTGAAGAAGAGAGCAGGTGGTGGTCAGCTGTTAACAGCTCAAAGCCAAGAAAGTCCTTGCTGCCCTGTTGGGATTCCCCTGGAGTGAATGGCAACACTGGAAGATAAGCAAAGTGCCAACTGGGAAGGAAAATAAGGGACAAAGATTCCAATACGAAGGAAACAGAGAGCAAGGGAGCTTGCTGGGGAGGATAAAACAGCATTGGGATTGTTTTGAAAGACCCCCTGATTCAAAGTAGGATGGAGGGGTGATTGGTGGAGGTAGATGAACAAAGAGAGGACAGGGAATAGTGACTAATAGAATAACTAGGAATGGCAATTGCTTGAATGACCCATACGGTAGAGACCAGTAATGACACGCCTTACACTCTCCAGAGTAGTTGTCAGTAGCACCTGGTAGAAAATGGTGCTAAACAAACAGTTAACTTCAGGCTAGTGACAAGCGCTCAGACTCCAGACCGCCTGAAACTTGTTCTGGCAAAGGGCACTGATTGGCTCCCAGGCTGCTGCTGTCAGCAAGGAGGCCAAGGACCAAACACTCTTTTCCCTCTTGGGGTGGTCTCGCTGGTCTGAGTGAGCTGTGTGTGTGGCAGAGACCCTCTCCCTGCCACTGCTTGTCTTGTACCTATTCTGCAGACAGAAGGTCTCTGTCTGCAGACTTGTTAAACTGGCATCTTCTATCAGCAGTAGATTCACTAAAAGAAACATGTAGGAAGGGAGAGTTTATTTTGCCGATGCTCTTTATTTTAATCATACAAAGAAAATGACAATTTTTATATAGAAGCCATTAGGGATGCAAGAGGCGTCGGTTCCTAGCTCTGGGGTTCTTTCTTTTAACCAGACTGTGGCAATGCAAATACAGCCCATCATGATATTTATATCTTTAATTCTTGCATTCACCACATTACTAACACACTGATGGGCCCCTTGTTCTTCATTTGTCTATTTCCTTAAACTTTCTGCCCCCTTTTTTATTATTATTATTTTTTCTGTCATGTGTGCAGTTCTTGAAGGTCAATCAGACGTCACGGATAGAGCCATTCTGTTCAGGGGCTCGCAAGCAGCTTGTTTATGAATGAAGAAGGCTTTGTGAACTTCCAGGGACCTGCTGAGCTTTTTTATAAAACTACCAGTGGGACAAGGAGCTTGGGAAAGTAAAGGCCTCTTATGGAAACAGAAAACGGAGGCACACTGCCAAAAAACCTGGGCTGACATTCCGGTTTGTCAGAATCATGTCCAAGCAACAAGTTTCTAGAAAACAGATCGGGTATCTACATATCCAGGGTTCGAGCCTACCATATGTGAGCACAGGGCAGTATCTATGCTGGGAGGCAGCCACAGCAAGTGGTTAAGTCAAGATTTGACCATAAAGGTGTCATAAAATGAACAGACCAGGAAGACCAGAGCTTTGTGGAACAGAAAACAGAAGGATAAACACAGCTTAAAGAAAAACCATTAAGGGACCATGTCTGCAATGCAGGCAATAGCAGATGCATATTGATCTAATACTGATTGTTACAACTTTTTAACCAAATTTTTCCTAGCTTAAAATCAGTGTTTTGTGCAACTGAAAAGATATTCTTTAGTTAGAGGCATGCACAAACACTTCTAAAAAAAATGAAAAATATAGAAATCACAAAGTAAACACAGGTAAAGACAAACAAACAATTTTGACTGCAGTGCAGTATCTAGCTCATGCAGATAATTTTGAGGCGAATATTTTCTTCATCCTAATATCCTGAATATCCTGCAGAGTTATTAAACACATGACTAGCTTTTATATATACATCTGGTAGGTTTAATGGAAATCTACACTGCGATTTTGGTAGTTTTGATGAGATCTTTTCAATTGCTATAATCTGTATAGGACTTCTTAATTTTCAAAACATCCAAGAAGCTGGAAGTTTAGTTTGAGAAATGACCACAGAGTTTTGGGTAGATGAAGATTAGTGTCAGGCAGGTGAAGACTGGGGGAGGGAACAGAAGTTAAGGAATTATAAAATTCGTTACTCTGTGCATTCTTATTTTTTTACTGTGTTATTTCTTTTGCAAAATTAGCAGCATGCCAATTGCCATTGTTGGGATGATACCAGCAGGGAACAGAGAAATCTAAAGGAAGTGGCTCAGCCCATTCATGTTTCTACATCTTTCATTTTGTTTGATTGGGCTTTGCATTGTTAAGAGTTTCCTAGGGGAGCGAGTTAATACCAGATATGATACAGCCTGCTCTGTAGTAACCCTTGGAAGTGTACTACTACTTTTGTCAAACCAAAGTGTGCAACTGATTCTTACATATTTTAGGCATCAGTAGAACAATTAGAAACAATCTTTTTGAATCTTTTGGATTCTGTTTGAATCTCTTGGATTCTGTGGACCTCTTAGGTATGTAGCATCCCTACTGCATTTAGCTGGAGAAAGAGTAGAGGACCTAGCAGAATCTTTTAATTGGCCTAAATTTCCTTTCCTCTGAATTAAAATTTAGTTGCCAAGACAGTGGAAGCCAGCTGAATGTTGTTTACTGGAACTTTCGTTGTTGTGCTCATTGTCCCAGTTCCTTCAGGGAAATGCTGATACCATCATGAAAGCAGATTCAGGAGCACACAGCAAAGAAGAGGTCTAAGCCAGGCCTCCATGTTCCTCCCTGACATTTGGCTGTGCAGCCCCTAGGTACTACATGTAGTCTTTCTCTGAATGTCTTTGGTATTTTATTAAACAATGGTAACAAGGACAAAACCTGAAGAAAACAAATCAGTAGTCCCCAAAGCTCCATCGCACCAAACAGCCAGTGCAGTTTGAGAATGCTTGCTGACATCAAAGGAATAATGAGTTGTGGAAATCTTTGGTTACAGATACTTCTTTCTTGTTTATCACGCCGAGAGTCAGATTTTCTCCAACTTACTTTCCAACTCTTGCCTTCCCATCTCTGCATCATCACCATCATCATCATCATTCCTTTTCTCCTTCTTGCTCCTGATCACCTTGCCCATATGCCCTTGTCTCCTGGGGTATTTCTAGTTCCATGCAGTCATGCTTTTCTCTTCTTCTCCTTACCTCTGAGTCAGGCTACTTTCACATGTAGATGTGGCACTTAGGGACATGGTTTAGTGGTGGACTTGGCAGTGTTAGGTTTACAGTTGAACTCGGTGATCTTAAAGGTCTTTTCCAACCTTCACATGTAATGTGGCACTTAGGGACATGGTTTAGTGGTGGACTTGGCAGTGTTAGGTTTACAGTTGAACTCGGTGATCTTAAAGGTCTTTTCCAACCTAAATGATTCTGTGATTCTATGATTCACAATTAAGCCCTGCAGATAAAAGAGGAACATTTCCCTTAATCTCAGATTTGATGTTTTAGCCAGCAGACTGAAACAGCAGTTGTGGGGAAAACCCTGATCAGCCCCTGAATCCCTCATTTGAAATATACTCACTGTAGAATTTAACTGTCAAGCTCTATCACACTATTGCATGTATGCAAACATTCCTTTTTGCCCCCAATGACTTAGAGTTTTTCGAATTGTTTTTAGTGGGGAAGACAAAAGGCTCATCTCTGGCATAAGAGAAACTAATTTAAATTTCAAATCTCTTTTTCAGCATAACCTTCTGAAAAAAAAGTTGTAAGAATGTATTTAACATGCACAAACCAACATCTCCCACCTAATTTCATTGTTGGAAACAGCTAACCTTTTTCAGCACAGTGTGCAAAATAAAATAATAACAGTTCTCTGGCAGACACTTAGCATGTGAAATTTCAGTTCTAACAGCTGATTTTGGCAAAGTCTTGTACGTATCCTAAAAAATGTAAGGCATTGATATGCCTAATGGCTGCTAGATGAATACTGGTCACCTTGTACAGCTTGGGGTGAAAAATCACTTTAAAATATGGTCTTTGTTTCGATATTTCAGAATTCTTTAGAAATGCACATTAAATCTCCCATGCTCCAGCTGTACTCAGTGTGGGTGTGGTTTCTCCTCTATGTATCTATCCTGTATTATATCCAAAATTATGGGGTTAATTTAGAGGTGAACTATTTTCTCAGCTGGGATTGCAGGCCTTGCAAAAGTTGGAGGTAAGAAACCCACTAATCAAAGTGAGAGCAAAGTTTAGAGTGACTGAAGAGTTCCTGAGTGGGACTTAAAGATCGATGGCTGTTTTCTTCAGAGGAGACAGCTGTACAACTGAGGAGCAGAACCAGGAAGGAATTTGCCTTCTGCATGGGTGTTAGGATGAAAGAAAGAAGACTGACTACAATATATTTAATGCCTTGATTGGAATCCCCAAAATTGGCAAACCTAAAATGTTCTTGGAGAGAAGATTAACACTGCAGAGGCCATTGAGTGCTGTTCCCAAGAAGGAAAAAAGTCGGTTGGAAATCAGCTCAGAGGATCAGATCACCATGTGAATCACTTCATGGGTTTTGACTGACAAAGGAAGACTGAAGCCAAATTACAGTGACTCCTGCAAACTTACCTTGAAGGGGACAAAATCCTGATCAATAGAGCTACTGGGCTAAACGGAAACATTCATTCTCTTTGTGGAAATGATGTCTCACTGACACCCATTCAGCAACTCCAGTTGGCCTTAAAGTGAGGCCTGAACTGTGGAGTCACAATTTCGTATTCTGTGCCCCATCTGCTACCAAAGTTTCCCCCTGCTTGTAAGAGTGAACCCCTACTGCAAAGGTCCAGCCTGATGACTCTGCTGCTAAGAATTCCTTCTTCACCGAAACTTGCCATATAAGGATTCAATAAAGAGAGTGGATTTTTATTTATGCCAAAATATGTTTTGCTGTTTGGAAGCTATTTGAAAATGTTACGGTCACTAATTGATTCAATATTTTTTGACAAAACGTCGGCATGGTTGAGGCCTTGCTGTTTTTCGTAGACAAAGTCAGCACTACAGTTTGTTTTCATTCTTTTCAAAGGCTTTGCAGCACATGTGATACAAACCCCTCCTTCCTCTGCTGATCTCCTATGAGCTTAAAGTACAGATGGCAGAGTTTTCTTAGGCATGTGCATAGATTCAGGAGGGGAGGGCTCTAATAATCACGCAAGCCTCTCCTTCCTTCCACTTCTGTCAGCTCCCACTCAGATCCTGGCTTTAAAACTCCTTCACTGGTGAGCTGCCCAGTGCACTGCAATTGTCTCCATGTCTTGTAAGGGGCAGAAGGATGTTCAGCCCATCTTGCAGCAGCCAGAGCAGGAAGTACTCCTGCCAGCTATACTGCAACTAAAAGCCTTCAGTACTGTAGCTAGGAGACCTGGGCTTTCCTTAGCTACAGACACCAGGTTCCTGGAAGTTTTAGGGCCACCCAGCTAGAGTAGCTGGTGGCAGTAGCAGTAATAAGGCTGGAGCAGTTCCTGTTACAGTAGGCTGAGGATGGAAGGGAGGCAGTGAGCCTCTGCAAAAGTCTATATTGTAGTAGCCACAGTAAACACCCCTGCCTATGATTAAGATATTGGTCACCAAGCACTCACTGAATATCCCTTTGTTGTAGACTGGAGAATAGCAATCTAGCCCTGAGGGCTGTGGGTCAGAGTCAAAGGAGACTCTTAAGTGATGCCCATCTACAGAAAATGCCAGAGGTGATGCAGAATGGCATCCTGGTACTGAGGGGAGGAAGGATTCTGCTGGGACTTTGCAGAGGGCTTGGTAGAAGAAAGAACACAGAAGATTTCATAAGCTAAATATTTCCCAGTTCCAACTCAGAAAAAGGTATTCTTTAAATCCACAAATAACTCTGTTCTACACTTGAGAAACGTCAAGAGTCCATCAGAACGGTCCCACTCTGCATGTGTTCTCCAACTCGCCAAGTGATCTCACCTTGGTGCCCCCGTCTATATGTTGCTTCCCCTCTTGTTCCTTGCTTTGCTTATTACACTCTCTAAGTACTTCCCCTCACCACTATTTTTCTCCCTGCTGCTCCTAGAAATCTAGCTATCTTTAATTATTTGTTCAGAGCTCTTCCTCCTTTACCCTTTCCCAACCTCTCAGGTGTTCTTTGCACTTTCATCTGGTACTAGACTGGTAAGGAACCTGCAAAAAGCTTTCCAGAAAGCATGTCCTGCTTCTTCTGCTCATCTCTTGTCCACAGTGGTTCATGCTTTGTTTACAGGTGTTGGTTATTTAAATGTATTTTTGGCAATAATTATTCTTACAAGGCAGGAGTCTCTTCTATATGTAGAGACTGAAACTGTATAATGTCACGCTAGCTTCGGGCAAGACTTTGACCCAGTTGTCCACATGAACTATATTTTAGTTTTTATTCCAGCTCTGGTCTGGAGTGGACCCACTGACTGTAAATGAACTCAGGCATTGGACACAGACTGTACATGATTAATTTTTGTTCTGATGGACAATTCACACACAACAAACCAGACAAGGAGCTTCTGCAAACTCAAGCCCAGCTACCAAAGGCCAAGGTGTAGCTGTAAAGATCTCAGACTTGTAAACTTCAAGTGGCAATGGGCAAGGAAAGCCCTGGCAAAAGTTTAGGGAAGAAGTTAGTGAAAATATATTGGACACTTCTTTGAAAGCAGGGATCAAAAGGCAACACAGTAAAAATTACGTAGCAGATGATTGGTCTGAAGAACTCATTGGCACAGATGTCATGGAGACTAAAAGTTTACTAGGTTTTCAGAAACAGTTAGATGAATGTGAACATCCAGGGCAAATTACAAGGAATATAAAATTCTTGTGCTTTGTAGAATAAGCCAACTGTAACAGAGAGTTCTCTTCAATTTACAATTGCCTTTTGCTGTTAAAGCAAAGCTAGTTACTTTCTGCTCTGATCATTCCTTTCCTGCATTCTTTCTTTTTGGCATACAGTACTTCAAGCAAGACCTGAAATTCTGTGCGATTTCCATGAAGCCCCAGAGGAGGCTTTAAGACAACTGTGACCTCTTGAGTAATGAAGCTATATAATCTTATCTGGAGAGTCCCATGTCAAGACCAGAACTTATATTGTATATAACATTTTTTCTTGAAATTGTGAAATGTTTCAGTATTTTTTTATACCAAACCAATGGTTCAGAGAGCTCCTCAGTATAAGTACTTGATTTTCTTACATAGTGATAATTGAAAGCACAGTGACTTTTGCTCTTAAAAAAAAATATTACTGGAAAATTTCCAGAATGTTGATCATATTCCAATAGGAGAATTTATTGACTGGATCATTCCATCCTGCAGTTTTGTTCCCTCTACTTCTGCAAAATTTGCATTAATTTAAAATAAATCTTTCTTTGGAAGTCTAATCAAATGTAAAAACTGTCGTCGAGATCATTCTTGAGGAATCTGCAAAATGCATTAATTTAAAATAAATCTTTCTTTGGAAGTCTAATCAAATGTAAAAAAAAATTACTGGAAAATTTCCAGAATGTTGATCATATTCCAATAGGAGAATTTATTGAATGGATCATTCCATCCTCTAGTTTTGTTCCCTCTACTTCTGCAAAATTTGCATTAATTTAAAATAAATCTTTCTTTGGAAGTCTAATCAAATGTAAAAACTGTCGTCGAGATCATTCTTGAGGAAACTGGTGGCCTGTGGGGAAGCAGAATGAAAACCAGGACTTATTTCTTAAAGTTTTTACCTGTGTAGGTCTTGATGTCTTCAGACATGGCATGCTTATTCTGCTCCTTGGTTGCATCAATAACATAGATTGCACCTTCCTCTCCTAAAAAGGTGTGATTGAACAACTGCTGCTACGGGACCGCTGTGACCTAGCAGTGCAAGAACACACCTGCTGAGCTACAAATAAGGTACTGATCTTCACAAAAGCCATTTAGAAATGCAGACAGACTCAGAATAGTTTCCACCCTGAGTCTTCAATGAAAGTGCACCAAACCATATCTATTTGAATGGAACATAAAGGACTCTTGCTATTTCACTCCAAATTTCCATCTCTGGATGAGTCAGAGGCCCCATTATCCCAGGTGTCCTATGACTTTTCCATAACAGCACCATATCACTGGGGCTTAGGTGATCTAGAAGCACAGATGGTGCTGCTAGCTTGGCTACAGAAACAAGAGTGAGTTAAAACATGCTGTCATACTGATACACAATTATGCACTGTATTAAAATTTGCAGGTGACAATACCAATCATGTCTTATGGAGATCTGAAACAGAGCCAAGGATTTGCATGCAGTTTCTGAGAAATTCTCGAAAACAAAGGTCTTATTTCTATAGCAGTAATATTCTGTAGGGGCAGGGGGATTTTAACATGTGGGATAAGGCATGATGGGTAAAACAAACCATCCCAAAGTGTTGGAGGTGAGCATTTGCTATATCTGAAGTGAATATGAAGGTCTCTTTGTAGCTCCTATTTAGCACTTCTTAGGCAGTTACAACTGTTACTGAGTTACCATTAAGTTAATGGGAGCTTTGCTTAGTCTGAAAAGAGCACAAAATTTGGTCTATGAAAAACTCTGGGCTTGGTCCTATTCTTTGTATGCCCACTAAAATAAAATTATTTTAATCTATAACATGTTGGGACTACACAACCTCAGAGCTCTGTTGTTGCATTTTGCCTGGGTTTTTGTTCTTAAATTTTCTTGTTTTTTTGTTCTTAAATTCTTAAATCAAGAATTGCTCCAGGCATTTGTATAGTGAATGATTAAAACTTACAGGATTCAGATGGCTATTGAGAAGGGCAGATGAAGGAAGCATCAAGAAATCATTCTTAATTTTCCAACACCCAAAATCAGAGCCCCTAGCTGGATGAAAAGTTCCCTTCTTATTGCCTAGAAGTAGTTTCTGTAATTGGCAAAATTGCCTGTTATTGTTTGAGTGTGTTTGGATCTCCTGCGGTAGGTTTTATATGTTTGAGAATTGACTGGAAAGAAAAGCAGTGGCTTTCCCAAGTCACTGTTTCATTCACACAGACCGAGCTGTAGGTATGAGATTAACAGGGTCTGATGAATGGAGCTCCTTCTCTCTCAGGCCTATTGGAAAACAAAACACATACCGGCATACATTTGAGCAACTGTGAGTTGACTTTGGAGAGCACTGGTATTTTTACACGATAACAGTCCATTGGATTCCCTCATAAGTCTTTCAGTTCTTCATTACATAAGGACTTTTCCTGAACTGCAGGGCAGAGAGCAGCATGTATGTAATCCCTGTTTCACACTAATGCATCACATGTGCTTTGGATTTCAAACATCAATATTTGTAGGAACATACAGTAGGGCTCTTTCTATGAGCAGGGATTGGATTCTCACACTTACCACCCTTCACGGACTCTCCATAATTCACTGAGCATGGGCTTTGCTTTTCTTTATTTAAATTTTTGTACTTTAAAATTGCCCCTTTATATTTAAGTACCGTAGAACCCTCCAGTAACAATCCAGAGAACTACAACATGACATTTACAAGAAGAGGCTTTCTTATAGGTGAACATTGCTGTACAGTCTTTACTTCTCTCCTAGGATTATTGTTTTAATTGATCTTACCGGCCAGGTTTTCATCAGGTGTAAATCAGCACATCTGCACCGATTTCAGTGGTAACATTGATTTACAGCAGCCAAAGGATTAGTCTAATCTGATTCTTGTCATACCTGTAGACAGAGAAACGTGTAACAGTATTTTTAGGAATACCCCTTTATTGACTGGTTAATTTGTCTGGAATAGTTTTTGTGGACTGATCCTCTAATGTTACAGAGGGAAGTAACAAACAACCACTGGTCTCATTGATTATAGGAGGTCAAGACACAGAAAGAATTCCCAGGCTTGTACACCCAAAAGAAAGGTGTTGTAATCCCTAAATGTAAGTCCAAAGTTCCCTTGGTGGAATCCAGAATTTAGTGTTAAGTGCCAAGAGTCCTGGTACAATAGGTGGGTCAAGGTAGGTGTCTCAGAATGGGAATCAAAGCAACCAGCGCTGAGAGCAGGAAACCATGTAGAGTAACCAGTTGGAAGTGTTAAGCACGGAGTCCTCTTTGAAACAGAGGTTTGTATTCTAGACAGCACACAGGTTCTTCCATCCATTCAGGATCCAGTGCCATGAATCATCTCCTGACTATAGGCACCTACAAGTCTTTTTCCAGAGAACTGAGCAGGGCTCATTGTTTTCTTTTAAAACACAACTGCAAGCAACAGAGTAGCTAGTAATTTCACCCAGAAAGGAGGAGAGCTGAGTTCTGCGCCTCCCCACACCCTGCTGAAGTCTAAGGGGGTTCAGCGTATCAGTTAATACTGAGGCTACGTACTAGTGTGAGGGGGAGTCACTTTTGACCCCTGCAGAAGCTTTCCCATTGCATTCAGACTTCACCAAACATCTAAATGTGATCAATTAAGCTACAAAAGGACTATATTCTTCTTTTAGTAACACCATGGCAAAACTAATCATATTAGTACAATTGCACAGCAGATGTTGGCCTTGTATGTCTCAATTATTTCACCTGCTTGGGTTGCAGGCTTCAAAGATCTCAACAGAAGAAAGTGTCCTGTTTCTAAATATGCTGTTTGCATTTATCCACAATTAATCTGTAAAGAAATAATGAAAACCTAGAAAGTAGCATTCTCAGAGAGAATTGCACTCATTTTCTTTTGCGTGCTCACAATGAAATGCTTGTGAGTGCTCATAACAGCAGACGGCTTCTGTTAACTGCCTTTCGCCTGCTGAGTTAAACAGAAAGAAAAATGTTAATGGTCAGAGCTTGTCAGCAGTACATTGCCATTCACGTTTAGTCACACTTCACTATTGTTTTGTGTAGTTGTTAGGATACAGATATTTCTAGGGTCAAAAAGGGAGTGGATTCATCCCTCTGGAAACTTTAATAAAGTTTCAGCTCATGCAAGCCCTGCAATACCCACAAAAATCAGTTCACTGACTTCTAAAAAGGTGAATCAGTGGGCAGTGTGAGAAATGCTTATCATTTCTGAATTATCTGCATGTAATATTTTCTACTTCTTTTATAAATGTATGTTTCCACTGTAGCATAAGTAAGAATACATTCTATTTTGCTAATTTTTCCATCAAATTGCTTCAGAAATACCAATAAACATGAAGGAAAAGATGCAAATGGACCTGAAAGCAGATAAAGCTCAGTCATAGGATTCAATAGATCTGAGTTTAATTCCATTCCCTCAGTGACAATGGATAATTCACTTGGTCTTCCTGTGCCTAGATGTAAAATGAAGTGAATACTATTTTCCTCTGTGCATCTTGTGTCTTTGTGCTGCAGGATCTTGGAAGGAGAGACAATCTCTTGCGATGTCTTCAGAAGGTAACTTGGTGAGACTGGGTGCATTATCTGATTTTTTATTTATTATGTGGAGGATATAGTGATCACTCAGAGCTGAGTGAATACCATTCTGTAAGTCTAACTCACAATCTTATGCTCTTTAGGTGAGGACAAAATTTGCTTTCCTCTATAAATCCAGTTTTTACCGGCATCTCTGCTAAAGCACTTTCATTCTTACTCTGTTGAGTTTCAAATTTGGCATGAGTGGGCTGTAGGCAGTTGATAATTTGACCAAGTTTTAAGTTATTTGAATAAGCTGTTTCAAAGTTGCAGAATTTGGTGAGGGGGAGAGAAAGGTATTTTATCAAATTTCTTCAGTGCTTTTCTTTTCCCCTTTGCCCTGGCCTACCAATCAAACAGACTGAGCTAGAGATGTTAGAGTGCTATGTAAAATCTGGTAGGCAGTACTATATGGACCCTAATAGGCTGTTGAACCAAATAGAGTCTTCAGGCTGTTGAAAAGCATATTTGGAAAGTGATTGAGTTAGGAATTTTGGAATAGCATGCCAGAATCCAGCGTATTCCCAGGGGGGCAACCTATTCTGGTGTTCCCTTGCAAGTTCATTAGGCAGCTGGTTCAGCCAAAGAGGTTACAAGCAGCACAGTCAGGGGTGTAGCAGAGAGTATACGACAGGGATAGTGAGGATGACCTCTCTAAGGCACACAGAGGTTCAACAAGCAGAAGGAATCTTTACTTGAGTGCATTTTTCCATTCCTTACTAGGAAAATACATATAGTGTTGTCAAATCCCCAAATCAGAAATCAAACCCCAAAAAATCAGGAAATTGGCTTTGCATGACAACCAAAAGAACTATAGGGCTTTTGAGCACAAGAAGTTTGGAGCTTATTTGCTTCACATCTTGGACTTCTGAAAGTGATGTTTTTTCCTCCTGCAAGAGTTAGAAACAAACACTCAGACTTGTAAGTCCTGTGATAGATGTGCTTTTGCTGTTGTTGGTTTTGTTTTATGGCCTAATATGAGATGCAGCAGTCAATGACATTCACCTGAAATTGCAGTGTGCTTTTAAAGGCACCTCATGTTATTACCACTGCTACATTGAAACAAAAAAGGCTTTTAGAGGCTAAATTGCTCCTGATGTTAAGCAGGTATGCCACAGAGGAAGCTATCTCCCAGTTTTCTCTTGTCATGAGTGGGAGAGATGAGGTGTTCATTAGCATGGTGTAAGAGCCTAGCTCCAGTGTGGGTTCTGTGTCCTTTTACAAAGGAAGAAAAAGAGATGAGGACTGGATTTTAGACCCAAACTTTTATATGCAGAAAGGCAGTATGAATGCAAATACTAAAAAGATGCTGTTTGCATAAGCCTTTGCCCCACAGTGTCTGGTACTAAGGGAATGGTAAAACGTAGCTTTTGCTATCTCAGAGTAATCAATGTCTTAAATCATAATTTTCCCTGTATATCTGAATCAAAAGCATTTCAGTATGTGGGAAATAACTTTAATATCAGCAACAACTGTTTACTATTGAATAGTTCTTTGAACTTCAGGAATACATTAAGTTGTAGGGGGTGAGATATTCTAATTACTTGTCCAGTTTTGAAATTTACCCATCAAATGAAGAGTCAGTGAACTGGTACTTCATTGAGCTGCATTAATCTTAACTATAAGCCTAACAAAAGCCCATTTAATAAAGAGTGTGTGAGAACAGAAGCAGGGTGCCTCCATCTCCAGACTACCATGTACAAAGCCTCTGCACAGCACTTGGTATAGTGAGCCGCTTGGCACTTCAGGCAGGTTTACCCTGGCCATCACACTCTCTGGCCTCTGTTCTGCACCTCCTGCCCGTACGCCATTTCATAAGCCACATGAAAAGGGCTTAAGTTTTCCTGTCAACCTAAGGGTGGGAATGATAAGATTCCCCTCCATTCTTTCTGGGGCAGATGTGGATCAAATGATTTAGTGTAGAACTGACCTAGACAGAAACAGTGCATTTGATTTTTAGGCAGAAACATAAAAAGGACATTTTTCTTGAGAAAACCTTTGCAGTCGAAAGAGTTGTTTAAAACTTTCTGTTTTAAATCTCTGTTTGCTGCCAGAATATAGTCACAGGAATGGCAAGTAGGATAAGGGAAGTTCATTACTTCTGTTTATAAACCCAGGAAACCTTCACTGAAATATCTGGGGCTGATCAGCAAATAAGAATTCCAGTTTTTAAAAATAGATATTTCAAATTCTGTTTTTGTGGTGCATTGCCATGCAAATGAAACATTCCAAAATAGCCTATCAAAAAAACCTTACCAAGGACTTGTGAGACCCAAGTTCACATCCTTGATGTGTTTGTCCTAGAGGAGAAACTTCAGTGTCATTTTTCTTTACGTGTGTGACTGCCCCATTACAGACCGTTGCCTGTGCTAAAGGCTGCTTTCGCAGTTTGATCAGAAATTCCATCTTGGACCTGAACTTCCTGCTTGAAGTTTCACCTCAACCACTGCACTGCGTGAGGGTGAATCAGTAATTCCCAGCAAAACATTTCTAGCTGAAAAAAATATAAATGTATGGACCAGCTCAAAGTGTTACTAGTGTTTGTGCTGATTCGTTCAAGGATATTGTGTCTCTTTTTCCAGTCCTTTACAGTTTGAAAAGAATGATTGAAAGTCTTGAATACCTGCCTTAGATCAAAAGGCTTAAGAAGCTCAAAATATTAATCTTATCTAAGTTAAAACAAAACACCTACAGGAGGGAGAGATTTCTATTTTAATCTTTTAGTAGAAAAAAAATCTTAACAGTTTATATAACAGAATATAATTCACTAATGCAATAACTTGCCAGAAGCGTGGTAGATTCTCTATTACTGGCAGGTATTTGGAAAGACACCCATGATAACTTTAAAAGGTACACTACAGATTAACCATGTGCTATAACATTGTTGCATAAATCATTGTGTGGATTTGTATAGATGATCATAGTGGTCTCATATGGTTTTAAAGTTTGTCTATGAACCAAAATATGCCTCAGATAATGCAAGATTACATATCCTGCAGGACTCTGTCTACATGTTTATCCCATATCCTGGAACTTCCCTTAGAATTGCTGTTCATAAAATCAATTATTTGAGATTATTCCTACCTGGCATTTTTGTTCTGCCAGCTATACACCCGGGGTGTCACGCCAGAGTGCGTAACGTACCTTGCTACAGCTCTGGGTGGAGGGGATTCCAGATATACTGCTGTTTTGTATGTCACTGGCCACATGAATCATGTGCCTTTAACCACTTATGGAACAGAAAGCTTAATGATGGACTTTCTTCCACTATTAATATAACAGGTCACTTGATAAATATGGAGCCTCAGGCAGGCTTTGGATTTAATGGCCCCAAAATTCAGGTATGCTGGGAGCAGGGGGTTGGTGTGGATTTCCGTAGGTGTTTTGCCTCTTTTTTTTGTTGTTGTTCTATGTGCTTACTGAAGACTCTGATGTCTGAGTGAAGTGGGATGACTGAGCATCTAGAAACTCTGTTTTATGATTTCTGGTGCCTACTTCCCCTTGTAATTGACAGTCTGCGTTCTTCTGCCTTTGTGGTACCATGTAGTTCTGCCAAGCCACATTAACTCAGCCTTACATCTCCTGGCCTGTGCCTCCCCTGGGGCACGGACCCACGTGTTCAGGTCCCAACACTGACAGATGAAGGTAAACACTTCAGGATAAGCAAGTCTAATGCTCCTTATTTGCACACCTAAGAAAAATTCAAAGTCAGCCATTCATCTCTCCTGTTCAGTAAACACAGAAACTAACTAGGCTGCACTGCATGTGGTTCCCCAGGGGATTGTTTTCATAAGACTTCATGTGAGGATTTTTGTTCCTGATTTTGAAAACATTTTGAGGTTGGATTGAGAATGTGATGTCCTCATTTACAGCCTTTCCTGAACCATAAATCAAGGGATATGTAATTAAATGAAACAGATAGTCAAAACCTTGACTAAGCTGTTTATCGAGCCTGGAAGGGAAAGGGATTCTGTGGTTTCACAAAGACCTAATATAAAGATCCACTTATAAAATCCAGTTGTCAGGGTTCAGGTGTGGTGGCATTAATGCATCATAGCAGCTAGCACTGTATGCTGCCTACTAAAGAAACCCATTTGCCTAGTCAAAAAACTGGACTGTAGGACAGTTTGCAATAAGAAATGAGAGCTGTTCAACTCAAATAACTTGCTTAGGCCTGTGAATTATTTGTTTGGGGTTTTTTCTATGAACCAAAACCAAAATATATTTTGCCCCCTCCCAGCATTTTTTCTAACATTACTTGTAAAAGGGGAGATTATTTTTCTTTAGAATCAAGTGATGTGTTGCATCTTCTAAGATGCTTTAAAATTTGATTTTATGAAATAAAATTACCTTTCAAGTAAAGTGCTCTTTCTACTTGAAAAAAGTTCTGAATGGGAGAAGAACAATGTCAGTCTTCTTGCTGGAAAAAATTTCCAAATACATGTTTGTGAAATGTTTCAGTTGGAACAATGGTGCACTTCGAGATTTTGACAAGAAGTTTCTGTGAAAAAAATCATCATCATACCCAAGGAGCAAAAAGTAGATGAGATTCTTGTTTTTCATTTCTTATTTCTGAGTTAGTTTATATGAACTGGGTAAGTTTCCCTTCTTTCCCTCCATCTAACCCTCACTCCCGTAACATAATTTGGGCAACCCCAAACACCACCGTAATGATGGTCACTATTACAATGGTTTGATTTGGGTTTTTTAATGGCTTATTCTATGATGGTGGAGTTTAGAACACAAGGTGAGAGGTCAGGAAGTCGCCATCCTCCATGATTTAACTGGTGGGGCACTTCACTGGGTCTCTGCATTGTAGCACATTGCTCTCTGGAGAAGTGAGTGCCACTGTAAGTCCTCGGAGTGCTGGGGCTTACTTTCTCAGTTTTCCTAGCTGCTGGAAACATCCCATTGCAGACAGACTGATGGGCCCAGAGACTACACAGGGAATCAGCAAGAGCCACGTTAGAAGTCAAGTCTGGGCACTCTTTTGCATCTTTTCCTATGTTATCTGCTGACGCTTGATCAACTGTGTAATGCACTTGAATGCCACTTCACTGGTTTCACCATACATTTATATACATATGTAGATATATGTATACATGTTTGTTATATTTATTATACAACTATTCGTGTAAGCAAATAGGGTTTCCTGTGCTTATTCTTAGTTCTGCCTCGGAGTACTTTGTAACTTTATCCAATCCAGCTTCGTCAAGTCCAAATTGTGTTTTTCACCTCCTTTGCAGATATATTGTGAGCAAAATTCCTTAAAATCATGGCAGTGCATCCCAGGATGGGGATCTTTCCCTTTCTTTGGTCCCCTTACATTCTTGCACCACATGCACCTCATTATTGTTTGTTGGAATCTGCATATAAGCAGTAAGTCACTACGGTTTTCTTCACCACTGCCTTGTATTTGCTGCTTCTTCCCTGGCAAATGAAAAAATCCTTAAAGGACCACACATAGCAGCTGATGCATTCTGGATTGTCCCTGCTGGGGACATTTGCCCATGTCCTGGCCATCCGACAGTATTGTCATCTATGAACATTTGAAAAATGAAAGTAACCCTAGTGTCAGGGGTGTGCTCTCTTTTGCATCTCAGGAAATCCACACTTTCATAGCTGCTGGTGCCACTGAGCTCCACTTTTCTATAGCTGCTCAAGCCTCTCCACAGCAATGGATCTACAGATCTCTTCAAGACTGTGGAGAAGTTTTGAACAGCTGCAACTTTTACTAAGGTGACAAATCCAAAGTCCTATATGGATCCGGGGTTATTTGTTTGTTTGTTTGTTTGTTTATTTCAGTTGCAAGAATTTCCAAATGCAAGACTGAACCTGAAATGGTACCACCTCTCAAGGTCAGGGAACTGATCTCTCAAGATCAGCTTTTCCAGAAATCACTGCAGGGATGTAGTTGGTGCTGGGAAGATGGGATGTGTGCACACTGATTCCTCTCCTAAAGAGATGGCAGCAACAAAGGCAAACTCTTGCTCAGTGTCTCCAGGAAGGTCAGGATTCAACAGTTGCTACTATCAATGAACTCAAGGTACGTTTGGAGAGGTTGTATTCTATCATCGGTTCCCTCCACTAAGAGTGATATGTGGCTGGAGGGTGAATGGAAGTTGTCAGGATTGAGATTGTATGGGAGGGTGTGGGAGAGCTGGGGGCTAAGCATGGAAGTGGCAGCAGTGAGCTGCAAGGACAAACTTAATGACATTTTCCACTGGCATTGAAGTTATTTCAATCTGATTTTTAAATTTGCAATGGATTATAAAACACACATTTGAAGAGAGAGTGCTTAAACCATCTTCCTAATGATCAATAGGATCTTTTAAACTTTAGCTGATTACTAATGAAAGTTACCAGTTCTGTCTCTTCAGAACTCCAGCCTGAGAAGCATGTAACAACCATAAAGTTAAAATTCCACACACAAAATGTGTCTAGCTGGTAGCAACCAGAATTATGCATGACTTAAGACTTGGGGCAGAGGTGTTTTCTAAGTACTGATTAAAGGTGGGACATTGTCAGCAACTTTTTTCTGAAACTGAGTGCAGCAAAAAGCTCCTTCCAAGATGGAGATTTTGCAGTGATTCTATCCTGCTTACCTCTTGGTCTGTGATTAATTAGGATCTACTAGGCTACATGCTGCCTGACAGAATACACTGTTTATCTGTGCATACAAGCAGAATCATAGACCATATAATAACTGATGTTTAAAATACAGATAATATTTTTTGGACTGATTAAATGGTTTTGTTGTAAGTTTAATTCATTAGAGATTCAGGCTTAGATAATGAGATACTTAGATTACTAGAACCCATGGGTCTTCATGGGAATTAAACATGCAAATTATTTCTTAGGAATGATGGAACTTAATTTTCATTTCCCCAAGGATGCAATTTTATACAAGAATGAGACTGCATATACACAATCTTTTTCGCATACAAGTGACAAAGGCTAATATAAAATCTGAGTGCGACACAAAAGGCTGGCTTGGGGCTCTTTCTTCCCATTCCGGAAAATCATATTGAAATATATTTTGAGTTCACCTTTCTAAGGAGAACAGCATGCTTGCAAATCAATAGCATTACTTGCTCAAAGAATGCAAGCATGGCTTAGCTAGGAGGAAAAATCATTTCAAGCTGTGCATCGTGTAAAGTTGAGACACGAGTAAGCCCCCAAGCCCTGTACTTCATCAAGTACCAGATATCAGACCACGCACTTCACAGAACTCTACGTACATGTCTGGCTGGGAGTGACTTGTTTCACTTCATGCATTTGCAATGTGTGTGTGGCACTGCAAAGTGTCAGAGGTTTAACGCTCTTGCTGTGATGCCGACAGAAAGGTAGGCAAAAAGGCAGCATTCACTGGCTGTGCCTCAGTTGGAGCAGAAAATCCAGCTAAGACTGAAAGAAGAACTGGTACACAAAGCTCTACAAGGCTGTGTTCTGACTTGCTGCTTCTTTTTAAATGCTGCCTTAAATCTAGATGGCACAGCTGATGTTTATCTCTTGTGGAGGGCTGGAGTATTAACAGTAAAGCTCTGGTGTGAAATGAATCACCCTGAATAACCAGGAACTGCACTAGAAATATCTGTATCACAGAAGCTGTACAAACAGTACTGGAGGCAGGCCCCGTTCCAGCAGTCCTTTTGTGCTCTGCAGAGGTTTTGAGTGAATACTTACCATTAAGCATATGTTGACATGTTTTGCTGAACAGAGATTGATTTAAGTAATGCATGTAAATGTTCTGCAGAACTTGAACCTCTGTTCCAGGCCGCACATGATCAAAATAACAATAATTTTAAAACATATACTGAGAAGCTGGCTTTAAAGAATACTGTGAAGGGTGAGAGAAGGGCATCTACAGGTAGAAATTCTCACTGATCTGGGGAGGAATTATTACACCATGTAAATGTGTAAATATCTTAGAAACTGAGTGAGGGTTTGGATTACTGGCCTCTAAATATCAGTAGGGTGTCAGCTGCCAAATGAGAGACTGCGGACTTGGATTAGAAAGGAAGAGCTATTTGGCTGTACAGTAGTCCTTTGATTCATTGTGTGAGGCTTCTTCAGGTGTTTTACAGGGGAAGCTAAATGAAGTATCTAGTGTATCATCTTCATCTCCTGAGTTCTCTGATGTTTGTCAAACTCTAATACCTCTGGCTAGTGATTTGTTATCTTTGAACAGCGTCTTAATAATGTAGGTAACTGCTAGGAAACTGTGTGCAGCCTGCCCAGCTTTTCTGTTTTCTTTTAGCTCCCAGGAGAGGAGGAGTCAGGCTGCCCAAAGCCATAAGTGCATCATTGTCCTTCACCAGCTGCGTATGTGTAGTGTCTCTGGAACTGGTTCTTGGACTCCACTGAAGTCACTCTAGATTTACACCAGGCTGAGATGGGAATCAGGCTGTACAGCCCAGCAATTAGTCATTTCAGCTTGGGTCTGTCCTTTTTGTTTCATAATTCTGTACAAAGCAACTAAGCCAAAAAGCTATTAGGAAAAAAAAAGTGATCGACCAAATTTATTTTGTATTAATTTTGTGCATGTGGGGGTTTCTGTGGTTTACCTTTTTTGTAGGTGGCAAGAAGAGGAAGCACATGGATTTCTGGCACAATGTTCACATCAAGGGAGGGAAATGCCATAGATTGAGGGAGCAGGTCAGGAAGGGTGGAGAGAGAAACAAACCACATTCTGAACATCCACTGCCTAGAGGCCATGCAGTGAAGTGGTGCAAATAATATTTGTTTGTTTGAAATGTCTTAATTTGGTTGCAAGTATGTAACCCTTAAGGTCATTTTGGAAAGTAACACTTTCAAAAGTGAAAAATATATATATTTTTTTAAGTCAAATCCAAAATGTTTCAAATGTCTTGAATTTTTTTTCATCTATACCTATTTCAGACTAAACATATTGCTGAATTTAAATTGTCAAACATGGTCTTGTTAACAGAAGTCCCTTCACTTATCTCTTTTAGTAGTTAATAGGATCCCTGACCTAAAATTTTCGTGTGATTCCAGTTCATCACAGAACAGAGCATAACATCTTTGGACATTCCTGACCTCTAAGAAAACCACACGATAAACAGTAGATTCCTGGTTTAGCTCTATTTCCCCCTGCAGAGTCTAACCACTTGCACTGATAGCTATTATCATTAGCTGTCAGTAAATAGCTTACTTATTAAACCCTTTAAGATCAATGTCAAGGCCTTTAAGTGGGTCCATGTTGTACCAATATATAGCAAGAAGGCCCAGTGCAATGTGTTGTCATCTGTCTTTCCCTTACCATGAAAGAGGCAAGTTGCTACGTGTTGTTGATTCAGCTGGAGCTCCTGGGTGGCCCATGTGCAGTTGGTCACAGGTAGATGTATTGTAGCAGTGCAGACAAAATCCTGGATTATTGTGCTATGACTGGTTCCAGGAAGAAAGGTATATCCTACCAGCCAGCTCGTGATGTATAAAAAGTATTCTTGGCCATTGGTACTGTTTTGGCGCCCAGAAATGGGAGAGGAGACCAAGAGGTTGCTGAAGTGGCAATACTTCAACAAAGAGGAATGTCCCTCCAGCTATTCACCAAGTTTTTTTCTATTTTGCTTCTATCCTGACTTGATCTCACTGCTTTTTATCCAAGAGTTGATTTTTATCCTTTGATGATACCACAGTTCAATAGCATCAAATGTGCTACATATGAATGGACCAGGATGGGGCTATTGTTCTTAACATACTGCTTGTAGCAAAATCCACTGGCCTCTGATTTTGTGTATACAATATATGTACATGGTGGATAAAGGCCAATCCCCACCTGTCTGGTGAGTAAAGCACATTATACACTTTGCTTTTCTGGTAACAAATCTACTCCAGTTTACCAAAGAAGCCCCTATCACTATTGGACTTCAGGTTTTCATCACAGTACTGTGTAAAAAGCCTTGGTCCTCAGACTCTTTCAAAAGGTATCTGAGCTGGAACAATCTCAGGCTGGGTCAAGAACCAAATGCAGCACTATAAATTGCAAACTTTCTACCTGGCATAATCTCTGAAAGCAATGTCCAGGGTATACCCAAACACTTGTGGGCAGCAGGTAGCATCTTGTCCTTCAGTTTATCAGTGGAAGCATCAATTCACATGGTGTTATTTTTCTTTCATTGTATCTGAAATGAACAGATACGACCTCTATAGAGACTTAGGTCATGCATTCCCAAACGTATACAGTGATACATTTATGTGGATCTCTGTGTCCACACAGTATTCTGTATACCTACATATTCTTTAGGCTGAGTGCCATCCTTTAGAGCTTAGCTTCTGGCATTTTCCTGTAAGGAAAGGAGAGGGACTCCTCATCTCTACAGCATCCCACTTTAGGAAGGCCAGGATACAAGAGGGCTGTGGAATCTCACTGACTGCAAGCTCACTGTCTGATACTGAAGATAAGTTTTAAAACATTCTTTGAAAGGAATAGCAAGATATTTTGTTTTCCAGTTTCCACAAGAGACTTTTCCACTTTGTTGATTTCTCCAGCTGAGAAGTAAGGAATCCAAATAAAACTAGTACATCAGAGAAACAGAAGATAAAGGATCCCACGTAGAACTTTGACACTGGAAGCATTTCCTCTCTTTTATATACGGAAGTTCACTCACCTTGTTGCTTTTGCGGATCAAATGCAATGCACCAAGGAGGAGCTCCTTGCAAGCCCTCTTTCTGCTTTCTTACCTTGCTAGGGATGTTAGTAGATCAGAGTCCTAAGGGCAAAACAAAGTTCATTTGGCCAAACATGTGGCCTTTAAGTTAAAGGGTGATCAGCTGGAGAAGTATGCTGCTATAGTAGCGGTGATCTCTGAGCTGCCTACGTGCTGGTTATGTAACCTCCCCTCCTATATAACTATAAAATATTTGTGCTTGCAACATATTTACATTTCTCTGCAGCTTTCCACAAAGCACAGGTCCTTGCCTGCAGAAAGACATCCCATGGTCAGGAAAACACTGCAGAACCTGGTCTTATTGTGTAGGCACAGTCTCATTGTGTAGCTGTTCCATCCTTTAGAGCTGATGAGCACCTCTAGGTTGATATCTGGCAGCTGGTATCTAGAATATCAGGCGCTTGGATGTGGATTGACCTGCAGGGTAGAGCACTAAGAGAGAAAAACACTTTTTCTTACTCCGTTATTTCATTGTACGTATTTGTACTGGTGAAAGAGTAAGGAGTTAATATGCAACAGAAATCAGTGCTTAATTACAGCCTACGGATACTAATAGTCCAGATAGTCTAGAACAATAGAATGATGCAGCTGTCAAAGGGAATAATTGATGTATTTCATTCTGAAAATGCTCCTTTGTATCTACCGAGATAGGAATCCCAACCTCCTCTCTCCTCCTTAGCCGGTAAAACAGCTCCCTCTACTGCAGCTATGTCAGAAGTCTTGCCTGTAACAACCTGTGCTTCAGGTTCTTTGCCAACAGCATATTTATGAGCTACTTTCAAAGAGCAAAATAGGTGTTTTCAAGGCCAAGTGAGATGGTGAACAGGTAAGGGGAGGACTTTTTGTCTTTCCACTTGCACCATATCCCAGCTGTTGGGATGGGGGTGGCAGAAGTCACCATGATCATTTTCTTATACAAGAAAATCTCAGTATCTCAGTGCTTTGATCACAATAGTTAACAAAAAGCAGACAAATGTTTTCACCTACATACTGAAGAGATTTCTAAATTTTATTTTTAAGTGTGGGTAAAATATGTGAGATGAAGAATTTTGGAAGCTGAAACCTGTTTAAAATAGAAAGGAAAGAATTATGAATGGAGTCTGGCCTTGCATTCCAGAGAGCAGAAATTCAATTTCTGACCATAGGCTGATTGCTTCATGTCTCCGGGATGGGTTCAGTATTCCCTTGGCAAACATGGATAGTATGAGGATAAGTCCTGATGACTGTAGACTGCTCAGAAGCATTAGTGAATGTGATTTTGAGAAAAAGCAGGCCCACAACAACCCAATCTAGTGCCTCAGTGGTAAAACGTTGATGACAGATATTGGCTTAGTCCATTAAATAACCCAAACCCTAATCCTACTGTTGCTTTAATATTATTGCATTTTCAAGAGCATTCACTGAAAGAATATGCAGACAGGAGTTTTCACTTTACCTAATCAGCATAGTAATTCTCTGCAATATAAAAATAGACATTAATTTTCAAACTGTCTTTAACCCATAATGTGAATCCTCTTAGTCAAACTTGCAGAAGGACTTAAAAACAAAAGAGGGAGGAAATGTGTCCTGTGTCTGATTATTCCCTCCCTTTAGTCACAATGCCTTGTTATAAAAACTAGCTGAAAAGGTTATCATTTAATTTCATTGCAAAGTGAAATAAAAAACTGAAAAAAAATACACTGCATTATGATAATTCTGAAAAAAAAATATTTGGAACTGTCAATGATTCAATCAAAACATTTCAGCATTCAGAAATGAAAACATTTCATGTTTTTCTCTGCCTGATCTTATCTGAAATACTTTGTTGAAATTGCACAGAAAATGGGATCTGGAATAAAAAGATACATATAACCATATGGTGGCAGATAAATGCTTTGAAATGCTTTGAGGCAGTTCAACAAAATGAAATAGCCTGTACTTTTTGCAGAACAAACTCAAAAAAAAGATTTTAGTTTTCCTGACTCAAAGCTGATCACTTTTTAAAGACTTTCCAAAATATTGTTACAGAATAGACCTTGTCTTACGCTTTCTGAGTCTCTAGCAAGCAGAGAAGCCAGATCGCTCTCTTCCTGCTACCCTACCACAACTGCCATCAGTTATAATCCTAGGCTTACGATAGGCCTGTACTTACGCAGACTGGCAGCTGACCCAGGGGAACCTCAGTCTGCGGGTGTGTTGGAGAGTGTTGAGAGAACAGAGCCTTTGAAAAGAAGGGATGGAAAGCCTTAGATGAAATTCTGTGACTTCAATTGTTTGTGGGGTGAGGTTCATGACAGAGACTGATAAAAGAGAAATAAACAAAAACCATGTGGCTGCCTTGCTGTGTCTCCATCAGCAGAGGTTCTGTGGGGACTAAGAACTAAGCATGATGCCAGCTCCTTGTGTCAGTTCTGGAAGGAGCTGAAAACAGGCATGTATCTAGAAGCTGGGACATCTTGTGTTCCTCACCTTTTAGTCTGTCTAGCTGAAAAGTATCGCATACACCTCTGGGCCTCATTTACAAATAGTTCCAAATCAGTTTTGCAGGAAATGGCCCCTCAAGTGCAGAGTGTAGAAGGAAAAAGAGTGTAAGGAGGGCAGCTATACTGGTTCCTCTTCCAGCCTGGCAACCGGTTGTTAGAGATCCTTTCCCAAACACAGCTTCTGAGGGAGGAAGAGATTGGACACAGCAGCAGCTCCCCATGACTTAAGCAGGATTACTGGGCCCAGGGCAGAACAGACTGAGAATGAGGGGAGAGGGACAGAGATTTCACCAAGGATTCTTGGACAGAACAAGACACCTATAATGTTATGTGAGTGTGTGAAAGGAAAAAGACAGAAAAGATGGTTGCAACCCCAGCAACTAATAAGGCTTTGGAAAGAACAGATGTGAGCTGTCAGTGCTGAGCTGGAGTGGGAAGAGAAAAAGGCTGTTGCTAAAGAAGTTTAGGAGAGAAGACAGACAATGGGGAGGAGGGGAAAGTCTTTAAGTGGGAGGAAGGAAAAGGAGACAAGAAATAAAGACTCTGCATGGGAAGAAAAGGAATAGGGAGTCTGAGGGGTTGAGAGAGAGAGAGAGAGATGAAAAAGGGGATTCCTTGCAGAAAGAGCTGTGTGAATATGCAATGCAGTCTTCTGATTTGATCTCCAGAGCAACTGAGTTTCCATATCAGTTCCAACTAGCTGACTTAGTGCAAATTATGTGCAGCTAGCTGATCCCCTCTGGGACCTTCCTAATCAATCAGGGAGCCTCAGTTAGGCCTGTTAGCTTAAGCTGATAACTCCACAACAGTGCTGCGCAGACACAAGTCCAGTGTGGGACAACTGTGAATAGAAGTCTGAGTTAAGTCTACAGTGAAGATCTACTGTGTGCATTTACAGACCGTTTACTGCAATGTGACAATGATCTCAACTGGAACTATGGGCTCCTAATGTAGTACAGATAATACTTAAAGGACAAAAATTAATATTAGAGAGGGAGGAGGAATGAAGTTATGCTTTTGTGGTCCTTGCAGCAAATAAATGGATAATAAGCCTTGCACTTCTTGTGCTACTGGTTTTGACATGGAGAGCGGCTAATGAAGCCTTATTTTCTGCTTGAATGCAAGGAACAGACTTGCTGTTGGACTTGCAGAAGGTCATTCAGTGATGCTGGTGATTCATGGTAGCAGGACAGTGGTCTCCTGAGAGCAGTCATGAAATCTGAATTTGCTAACTGGAAATAATGATATTGTGGTGGAAGGCTCTCATCTGTTGCCAGAGACTCTTAGCGGAAGCTTGTTCCAAACCATGTTTACCACAGATGTCTCCTTTCCTTTCTCTCACCAAGACCCTTTCCTGGCACATCAAGATGAGAAGGATCATGCAATTTGCCATGTCTCTTGTCCAAACAACAAAAATTTTGGAAATTCTGACTTTACCCAGAAGAGGCTTTAGGGGAAACAAATTAGCTCTGTTCACCTCAATAGTGATTAAATGTCAATAAAAGTTTTATTTATGTGAAATAGAACTTACTGACATCTAGACCCATATTTGAACCTCTCCAACCTCTGCTGGAGTCCATGAGAGTTGGACTCGAGCTCCTTGTTCCTGCAGAGGCTAGGAGGTTGTGGAGACATCGTGATGGACTGTGGGGACAGAACACAATTAGGGACTTGGAGGGCAGTGCAGGAAGAATGTGAGACTGAACGACAGGCTTCTCTTTTCTGCAACTTTTACAAGATGTTCTAGTGTTTTTTCTAGATTTACTTAAACAGAATCAAATTCATGATGTAAAACCTTTAAATGCTTTGAAATGGAAACTGCTTACAATGTCCCATTTAGCTTGTTTTGATCACGGCTGAAACCTAGCAAGAGGTTACTGCCTCTGAAGTTCAAAGTGATTCAGAACAGAACCTGAGAAATATTCCAAATATTAAAACCAACGTCCTTTTGTTTCTCTGGTGCTTACTTATGCTTGCCATGGAAAAGCCATTGCATGTCAGCAGCTAGCTTTATGACAGTCCAGTTCTTATAAAAAATCACTTACTACTCTTATCGCCTTTAGCAGTTATATGGACTTAGAGAGATTTGTTTCTATTGTGGTTTGGTTTTTTGTTTGGTTTTTTTTTTTCCCCACGGGAAATGAGAGGGGCTGTTGGACAAAACTTATATTTTAAGGTCAATAGAAGGAAGTTGGCTTTGTAAAGCAACAGGTTGGTACCCAGAAGAGCAGATTTTGTGTTGGAGGTCTACCAGACCCTTCTTCTCAGTGACCTATAGCAAAGTACATGGTGTTCTGACTCATAGACGTAGGCTACAGAGATTATCACCTGCTTCTGTCTGCTTCACTTCTCTCCCTTGGAGATTCCTTACACCTTGGAGAGTCCTTACAACACTCTATCAGTAGCTTAGCTGATCCTGAAACATGCTATATTGTTGCAAGTTAGTGTGATATACTGAGGAAACCCAAAATCTCTGTTGGTTTCCTTGATATAGCAAGCTATAATTTGTAGTTGTTCAGGATGCTCATTTCTATTAGCTTAGCTGTCCATGCAGTACGTATGTCTAAGAAACAAATAAGTTGGCCAACTCTGGCTCTTATTTTAATCTGTCTGTATGTTTGTGAGTCAAGACCCTCAGCAAGAATGCTGTCATCTTTCTAGGGCTGATTGAAAGTCAATATTCTTCAGTCTATATTTGACTGAAGAATTTTTTTTTACTCAACTCTTTCACAAAAATATTGATTTTCAAGAATCCCATTGGAATCCAGGAGCAATGTTGCATCTGTCAATGCAGAGTGTGTTACACTTGTTTTACTTCCATCTCCCTGTATGACAGTCTGATCTGCTGGTAGCTGAGAAACTGAGACTTGAAGCCTTAGTCCCATTTCCTCATATCTCAGTAGGTAACAGGGAGTAGCTGTATTTGTGTACTCCCAAGTACAGAAAGAACAGGAAATTTTGTTCTTCTATTCCACAAGAAAACTGGGTATTTCCTATTATTTTCTCATCTTACTGGAATGAAAAAGTGAAATCTAGAAAATTGCTAGTGGAAATAGAAAAATATAAGATTGGGTTTCTTGAAATGTTGTTTCAGTAGTTTAAAAACATTGCTTCGCTTTGATCTTTTAAAATGCCTGCACTTTGTACATAAAAATTAAATTTCAAAACAAAATTTCACATTGAGAAGAAAAATAAAATTAGAAATAAGTTAGTCACACTTGCATATATTTTGAGGTTTCCCCCCTCCAAGCGCTGTTGTTTTCCAGCAAAGTTGCTTCATGAAGAAAATAAGAACAACATTTAGAACATCATACCTGTTTTGTCCTCAGGATTGGAAGAGGATGCCAAGGCTGATCACAGTGTATTCTCCTCCTCCTTTGTACATTAGCGTCTTCTCTTCAACTATGGCCCTGGAGAATCAGACTGAAGCCTACGTAAAGCATCAGCAGAAGGCTGGGTGCTGTAGAGGGTGTGGTAGCCTGCAGGGTTCAGAAAATAATCAGCTCATGTCCTGAAGCATGAAATTTGATTATCGCCTTTTTCTCAGACCACATCACTGTTGTTACGTCTAGCTGTTTAAAACCCCTGACTCAGTGCTTAGCTCTCTGCCCCCCGCAGCAGTGAACGCTGTCATCTGACTATGCATTGCGTACAATAATCTCTCTTTAGATTTATCTCATAAGCCATTGTATTTTATTGACAGCCCCAGTTCACATCTCATGAAACGGGGTGAAAGGATGGCAGGTTAATTTTCTTCTCCTCTGTAACTTTGATTTTTTTTTTTTTTTTTTTTTTTTTTTTTTTTTTTTTTTTTTTTTTTTTTTTTTTTTTTTTTTTTTTTTTTTTTTTTTTTTTTTTTTTTTTTTTTTTTTTTTTTTTTTTTTTTTTTTTTTTTTTTTTTTTTTTTTTTTTTTTTTTTTTTTTTTAGTGTAATGCTCCCCTTTTCTAGAATAAATAAGCAGAACCATGCTTTTTCAGTTTTCATCCTGTATATGGACTGGATTTACCAAATAGCAGCTTACAGGGAAAAGTGAGAAGGCAAGTGAGGCATGGGAAAACAACTATCAATTTTCTCTAGCTGAGTATGTATCAGTTCACTGAGGTTCGTGGAGTTGTTTATCTTTTACAAACAGAGGACCTACACAGGACTTTGTTGAAGGCAACATGAAATGGTGATAACAATGCTGCTTTGGAAAAAATCCGAGAGAACTTCATGTAGGAGTAAGTCAGCATCTGAGTGACATTAGCAAAGACACGTCCAGTTCCCAGCTGGAGAAGAACATGTGTTAGCCATAGCTTATAAAGAAAGAAATTCCAGATGCAAGTGAAACAGGTCAGTGCTTGCAAAACAAAGCTAGGAGGAAGGAGCATGAAAAAGGAAGCCATGGCAGGAGTGTGTTATATTCTACCACCTGAATGTCTGGCTGCCTTCAATTATGTAAACCATTTGACAAGAATGGAAAGTGCTTTTGAACACCAGCGAAACAACAACCACAAAGATTTCCAGGCAGATGTTAATGAACTTTGTAGTGAAAGCAGTGAATGGAAGTACTAGGAGATGTGGAGAAATGAAAAGCAAGGACACTGGAAAAACAATTCCCCCTTCTGCTCTGCCAGCATATACCTTACATGCTGGTAAATCAGTAGTCATTTTTCAATATGGTTGTCACCTTTTGAAGGCATTTATACAGCTCCATCCCCCTGCAGCATAGCCATCTCACAATTTTTAATGCTTTTGTTCTTTCACATGAAGTTAGGTAACACTATAATGCTATGTAACACTGTACAAATTCCCATTGTACTGAGAACTGATACACTTTAAGCTGCATCCCAAGCATGATGCAGCTAAGACTCAGTGTTGCAATGTCTAACTTAGATGCCAGGTCATAAAATGGAATTACAGTCCTGAATTAGGTGATCAGACTCCCTACATGATACAAATCGAGCTAGATGTCTAAAAATGTGTTTTCTGTTCTCCCGTCAGATGCTCAGCAGAACCTGTTAAGCTGCACAGTAACACAAAGGGAGGATTAAGGTCAAAACTGTGCTTTCTAAAGAGAGTTAACAGCTAAGTGTGAACTGGAGCGAGGCACCACTGGCACGTTGGGCAGCCAGTATCCATCTGTTTCCTTGCTGTGATATTCCACCATGCAGGTTGGAGAATGCCTAAGTGGTCAATCCTACAGTTGTGCCAGATTGTGCAACAGTACCATAACAACATCCACTTTAATGAGAGAAAAGCTGTATCACGCTGTTTGAAAAGCTTGCTCAAATTCTAGTTCATACTTTCCATGTTATTTTTCTTGATTTTCCTAGTAACTTCCATTTTTTTACATTATTCTTTTTTTTTAAAGTTCATTTAAAAATAGCTGTGGAACTCTCAAATATACTTACCCGTATGTATTTTTTAATTTTCATTTTTAAAGATAGAAAAGGCTTCAAAAGCTGTCTCAGTACAATGTACATATATGGATTCAGATTATTTAGGAGACTAATGAAAGCCTTTCAACTGGGTCATAAGAGTGTCTGTGATACGTGGATAGAGTCAGTCAGTACTTTATGACTGGCAAACTAACATCTAGTCAGTACCACCTTTCTTTGTGGCTGCATTACAGAATAAAAGATTAAGAGAAAGGTTAGGTTTGGGCTTCTCAAGGCATACACGTTTACATTCTTTAGCAGCATTGGAAAGATTCGTGTTTGCTCTTAGTGGAATGAGAGTTAAACATAAGTGGACTGTGTTGCCCTCAGAAAAGACAGACGTTGTGTATCACATCAGCACTACAGAAAAATAACTACCAAAAAATAATTCTCAAGTAGAAGCCAGAAGACTGGCAGAACATGTTGTTTGGTCCTCTCTGAAGACCTGAAAAACCTGAGCACTCTGCTACTGCTCTAGCCTTTGGCTGCAGTGGGGATGATTGTTAATTTCAAATAGTTTGTATGTATTAGGAAATAGGTCAGTCACAGAAATATTCCAGAATCCCTCCTAATTTACACCTTACTACTCTGATTCCATAGCCCACTGCCTATTCCTTCTTAATGATCTTTCTCTTCCCCTCTTATCTGGTTTTAAATTTTCATACTCCACTAGCATGATATGAAAAATCAGGTCTTTGATATTTGGCATCCGCATTTTAAAAAAAAGAAAAAAAATCAAGGTTACCTTGCCATTGTTTAGATAGTTTTAACAAGTTACAGAGTGGGAAAAAAGCCCTACTTATTGTGTTTCTATCCTCCACCCAGTGCTACAATGCTATTAGCATTTCTGTGTTCCTGCTTAAAATGTCTTGACATTTTTTCTTTATATGTTTCTGAGATAAGTAATAATTCCCTCTCCAGAGGAATCACATGAAATCTCTCCTTTATTCTTTCATTGTGGGGTCTGCAATCCTCATAGATTTTACAGGTTGTGCTTATTAGGAGGTATGGTCTGTCTGCATAAAAGCCCAGTGACTCTGCTTTGTTTTTCAACACATTTCTCTTGGCATAATATCCCCTAAAGGTGGGTTATGTGTCTTCTTGTGCTCACAAGCCAAAACTATTTCTAGTCTATCTACTTGGACAGTTTGCTCATGGTCTGCTTTTTTCCTATGCACAGATTTCCAAAACCACTTTTCAATACGAAGGTAGAGAAGGAATAATGTTTTTAAATGGATCAGCCCTCCTTTTCTATGGAGATGAGTGAAATCCCTGTGTTTTTAAACCATTTTACATGTTGATCTCAGTGTAATGCTCAAGTTCATATACACAGAGGTACAGGGCAAGTTAGTAAATACTAAGGAGATGCATAGCTCTCTCTAAAATTTATCTAGACAGCCACAGCAGGTGTGTCCTGTTACTGTCCCCCCAGTATGTAAAAGGGGTTGTGTCTGCTTCTGAAGCAAATCAAAATGATGCCAGAACAAAAGGGTCCTGAAAGAGAATTCAGTTCCAGTTGGAAGTTTAAGTTTGTTCTTACAAAATTAAAAGTGAAGCAAAGAGTTGGGGAGGTGTAAATTGGATTATATTCAGGGTGTGTGCTGTAATGGGGCAGCATTGGCAAACTGTTCTCTCATCCTTTGCCCTCTTATGACCCATCATTATGAGAGACTAACTGTATTGCATGAAACAGTATTCTTGGGGAAAAAAGTCTATCCCACAGTCCTGTTTCGGCAACAGAAGATTCTGGACATGGTGGTGAGTTGGGGAGAGTAAAAGCAAGCTTCAGCAGTAGCATGTGTGTGTCTTATGACAAAGAACAAACTTGAATATGATGTTGTTCATCATGATCAGTAAACAAGAAATCTGTTGTTAAGAAACTGCTTACCAGAACCTAAGCAGCACTAATTTCAAGGAAGTTACTGACCACACCCAGCGTGACTTTTTCTAGGCTTTATGGGGTTAGGTTACAAGCATGGAAACTTTCATGAGTTGAGCGTGCAATGGGAGAACTTTCTTATTGTTCCTGGAACACAGCAGAAAAGCATGCTGAGAACTGGAAGAACAACTTAGCAATAAAATAGGTGAATACAACAAATAGTTCCCAGGGTATGAGCTTTCAGGCAAAGCAAATTAATTCCTCATCCCATCTGGTCTGCAAGTAATGGGTGAACCTGTAAATAACCAGAGTTTGGTTAAGAATTAAAAAACTGGAATCTCCCTGCAGTCACGATCATATGACACTGTGCTTTATCTCCAAAACACCTATCCTCACAAAACCCGAGCAGCAGAGCCGTCATTAGTATATTGTATTAGATTCATTCCTGAAACTAGAAGGACAACAATCACCACAAAAAAATTAGCACCATCTGCTGCAGTTTCCAGGTTGCCTTTGAACATTTCCTCTAGCATGCTGAACGAGGTCATGATAACGTTTGCTCATGAGGTCGCTGTGGAAGGTTGGCTTGGAGCAGGTATCGCATTTAGTCTTGATCCTGGAATTATATCAGAATGCATCACTGGCAGAAACTGTTTGCTGTGTGGAAGGTGGAAAGGGCTAAGCAAAGAGATCCTGGCATAAACAAGTGAAAAATCAGTATTACTGACCAGAATTATGTTTATGAGTTAGCAGGCTGGAAAAGCCTGACATTTCTCTGGGCATGTCTAACTGGCATGTTTGCTGCAGATAACCCAAGCTGCCACTGACTTGGCCAGAAAACACAAGACTAATATTTTCCTTTGTATAAACTGTTCCTGAGCTTTTTCCCCAAAGTATTGGAACATGCTTTTCATCAATATAGGCTGGCATGACTTCTTTTTCCGTCTGTTTGGGGTGGGGGGGGGACGGGGACAGGATGGAGTCAATACTTTCATTTCTAAAAATAAACATCCCAGTTACACAGCCAAAAAATTGGAAACCTTCACTCAACAATAGTATTTAGAGTTTCCATTTACTTTGGCTTCCTCCTCTCGATTCCAGTGTTGTGGAAGAATTTTTGCTATATGAGCAGTACAGGCTTATGTGAACGAAAGCTTATCATGCCAATCCAGCCAGTCAGCAGAGTATGGCACCCCCTGATGAGAGTAAAATCCATTAGTTTAAAGAACAATGTGGGGTAGGAGGGGCTGCTCTTCTTAGAGCATCAAAAATCACAAGGTGGAGAATCCAAAGAGAAGCAGATCCCCAGGGCAGCCCCTGTAGGTCATCGCAGATGTCTGCTCATTGCTTGTTCTTGCTTTTTTCATATAAAGGCTGCTGCTTTGGCAAGTGGATGGAATGGGATGATTGGTGCCACAATGACAATTGCAGTTGTGGGCGCTATCATCTGCCACCTACTGAACAGTAATTAATAAGGTCTGCCCTGAACAATACCGTTGGCTTGTCGAATGCTGACATGTGCAACGAATTCTAAAGGAAAGAGACACTCGGTCTGGGGTCCCACCCATCCACTCCCCCTCCTCCTTCTCATCTTCTCACCCTACTTAGAACCATTCTTTTTTTTTTTCTTTTTTCTTTCTTTTTTTTTTTTTCCACAGCAAAGGTTACAGTGTATAAAATATGACTGCAAAATATTTTGTCTCTTTGGTGTATGTTTCCAACAATGTCATGGACTTCATTGGTGTGGTATAATTAGAGATCCATTCTGAATTCACAAAGAACAGGGTTTATTTGTCTATGTTGATGCTTTGTAGCTATGAGAGTTCTGTATGTTGCTGAAAATCACTGGTTGCTTCACTTTGTAAGTGCAGCTTTCTTTGCTCAGTAATCACCTTCTCTGTATTTTGTCACATAGTTTTCAAGTTTCATTTTACTGCAGTTCTTCAGGAGACATTATTAGCCAGAAATAAATTTTTTCCACCAAAGGTTACAGTGTATAAAATATGACTGCAAAATATTTTGTCTCTTTGGTGTATGTTTCCAACAATGTCATGGACTTCATTGGTGTGGTATAATTAGAGATCCATTCTGAATTCACAAAGAACAGGGTTTATTTGTCTATGTTGATGCTTTGTAGCTATGAGAGTTCTGTATGTTGCTGAAAATCACTGGTTGCTTCACTTTGTAAGTGCAGCTTTCTTTGCTCAGTAATCACCTTCTCTGTATTTTGTCACATAGTTTTCAAGTTTCATTTTACTGCAGTTCTTCAGGAGACATTATTAGCCAGAAATAAAGGAAAACATTTATTCTCTTTAATCTGAGGGAATTGTATTGCTGCTGGGTCAAAACATTCAGAGACACACAGTATTTTTAAGTAGAGATCCATTAAATTGCTGTCACATTTTCAAGGTAACTGCTCTATGGCACTGCCAGATCTGTATGCAGTTTAATTAGTGCTCATCACACAGTGAGGTAAACCAGGTGGAACTCCCCTGAGCTTGGTGGGGTTATCATTTTCAGAGAGCCTAAACTGATATTTCTACAACTGAACATATTAAAATTCTGAGTTCTGCTACAGCATGTAAATCTAGATTAAATTAATCACTTAACGTCCAAAATAGACAAAGAATTCTATTGCTTTACAGATGTGAAACACAGAGCAGGATTAAGTGTGTATTTATCTTGCACAGTACTGTGCTACTGTCCTATACAGATACCCCAAACTAGCAACATTTGAGCAAGCTTCAGGGACTGGAAGCAATAAAGCCATGTAAAAGTGGCACTCACTTAAACTAACTGTCTTGCCGAGTCATAGTCTTCATAGCCAAAGTACAGTCCAATATCAGCCTGTGTTAATGTAAGTATTACAGGGCATCATTTAGAAGCACCGGCTTGCACGGTGGTAGCTGCGTTTTATGGTGTGAACATCCCCAGGATTATATACAGGCTACTGCTAGACTGCCTGAGAAAATGCAGATGAGCAAGCACATTAAAGCTCCTTGACCTGACTATATTATATGCACCGCTAGGACCTAGGGTGACTGTAGTTCAGTTCAGTGTGACATAGACACAGAGCAGGTCAAACCTAGGCTGCCTACCTGCTCCATTATCCCTTAGCAAACACAGTGATGATGCTTTTCTAGGCAGAATATAGTGACTAACTTATCTTCTCAATGTGAAGCATACCTGGGCCCATGCTGAGGATTAATGTAGTGCTAAATTTGTTCCCCCATCGTAGAGTAGCCTTACTACAGGGATATGCCCAAACATTTTGAAGAGGAAGTGAATTTAGGCTTTAATACAGGAAATTGTCCATGTATCTATCTATAAAGGCAAAAGTGAGTGTGACTGGAATTAAATCTACATCTGTTCTTACTCATGCTGCAATCATTGCTTTCCATGAATTTTATCAGATGTGTCAGATGTAATTTTATCAGATGAGTCCCATGATATTGTAGACAATGTGCATTATGCCATGGCTGCTTTGTAGGATTTGGAAATAGGTGCTATTGACCCACTTCTGTGGAATTCAAAACTGGATGAGAAGTAGATTTAGACAGGAATTAACTGACCTGAATTTGGCCACTTTGAATAAAAGTGAGAAAGTGCAGAGTACGTTTTATATACATGCACAAATATACATACATATATATATGTATGTGTGTGCCCATTTTCTTTTTTAACAGTAGTGACTCATCACAACTGGAAACGTGGCATCTTTCCTTATCCCAGGTCTGGCGTTGTGCCTACTCTTTATATGGAAGGAGTGAAAAGCTTTTTAATTTCTCCAGTCCAATTCATTATGCAGCGGTGCAAAAGTCGCCACGTGTGCTGTTAGGAAGTCTCAGTGCAGATGGAAATAGACCTCATCACAAAATATAGGCATTCATCACTGGTGATGCTGAGCTTCCCCACTTGGAGAATGATTAGCTGACTTGAAGTTCATTTACAGACTGATCAAAGCCGTGAATTGGGGCTGACTGGCTAATGCCTGTTTATTCCCTCATGTCATTTGAAACAAATTGAAGGAAGACCAAAGGGTGATGATTTTTGAATACCCCAGGTAAGAAAGGCCTCTTACTCTGAGATTTGTAAATCCCCTTTTCACAGGAATAAATGGTGACTTTTTTACAATTACATTTTGGATCCACATGGTGTATGGATTCAGCATAGCAAAAAAGCCCCCAAAACCTGGGGTTAAATAATATATGATCAGGCACTGACTGTATAAAACATGTGGGAAATCCTTAGAAGTTGATTATTTCTCATGATATGTAGAACAGTACAAATGGCTGGACTGGTTCTTTGTTTCTCTTTCTGATCTGGACAGCGCTAAGGACTTGCAACTTCCCTTGAGTTCACTAAGGTGCTAATGGAATATAGACAGGGTTGAAATCACTGGTTTGAACTTATGGGGTTTGAGATTTGTAATAATTCACCTCTGAAGACGATATGTCTGAGAGAATAGGGAATGGAGAAATTGAAACCTTCACAAAAAAGGGTTGCAGTGTCATTTAGAGTACTAACTGGCAATCTCCCTGTTAGCAACAAGAAGGGTTATGCTGAGTGAAGCCACCTCCTCAAAGGTGAGTTAAGTGTTAGTGTTTTTTCCTAGCTCTCTTTTGGTTTTGGTTGTTCTTAAAGTCAAAGAAAGTGGGAGATAATTTTACTATAAACTTAATCAATGTTTGGAACCAGGGTTTTGGTATTGGATGTATCTCCAGTGCAAATATCCATAAAATCAGATCTCTTAGCATGTTTCATATATTAATTTTAGAAGGCAGGGACTGCACAGCACCCATTACAATGAAGTCCCAATCCTGATGGGAGGCAATTTGCACAGTGCAAGCAAATAATTGTTGTGATAGCAGACAGAATAATACATACAGCAGAGAATTCCAGAAACCTTTTCATACTAAGAAGATATCAGTGCCTTTCCCTATTTGATAGTGCTATGACACAGCAATATACCACGTGCCTGCATGTCACTCAAACGGATGCAGACTCCAGTCTTTCCAGTTCTGTTCTGCTCGAAAAAGTGTCTGCTCAAATGGATTCTGTGGCTCATCTTGGGAGCTTGGAAAAGCTTGGTTCAAAGGGTCCCTTTTTTGTTAACAGCGATTCTTTTTCATGGCTGTCTCTATGGCCCCTAGTTCCAGCTGGAGTCTGAAATGGAAGTACTGTATTAATGCTCCACAGCACAGGCTGGGGTTTTCCAGCCCAGCCAGATGCTGGAAGTCCTGGAAATCTTGCAAAAGAGCCTGCTTATATCTGCCAGCTCAGTTGTTGCTTGGTTGTCTACAGCTGTGGAGGTTTGGCTTTGATGGTCTGGATGCCCCCTACCAGTCCTGTGTTCACACATTCAGATTAAGATGGTTTGGTTGTGATCTAGACAGACAGACAGACAACTTTTTTAGATACTTTCCCAATTTTTACCCTACCCTTTCCACATAAGATTAGTACTGGCAGGTTGCAGTGTATCTTGAGAATGGTATGGCACAAATCTGTAAAGGCCAAGGCTGGAAACAGATTGTCGCTTGAAGGGGAAACAGGGGCTGTGCATTCTTCTCTTTTATGCTAAAATCGTATTAAACTTTACCAACCATTTTTTCTGGGTGGCTGGCTCCCCTCTTGTGCCAGATCCTTTATGCTAGCCAATGTACTGAGGAGGCAGAACTCTTCGTCTTTTCTATGCCTGGCCTTTTGCACTTGTAAGGAGAGGGCTAATGATAACTCTGCACTGAGAGTTCAAGGAACTTGAAGTGCTTTATTTATCCCCACTGTTCTGAACAATTGCGTAGATCAGTACGCTGGCTTGTGATATCAGCTGGATACACAAAAAGCTACTCTTACTTCTTTATTCCAACATTTTTTGCATCGTTTATCCAGCAACGTGTCAAGTGCCAGGCTGCTGCTGCCTGTAAGGTGAAAAGAGTGTAACTGCTGATTTGTCAGGTAACACCAGGGATGAGTGAGTATGGGCTAACAGTCATAGACATCAGTAGTGCTAAATTCTGTTATATATGTTAAATGTACAACTTAGAGGAGAGAGGAAAAAAAGAAAGCAAACATCTTACCATAACCCAAGTCTAGGTGGGAACAGGGAAAAAATGTATGTGCCAACCCTCCTCCTCTCTCCCCACTTTCCTCCCAGCATTTCAGTACCAAATATAACCCAAACCTTTGGAGTATCTCAGCTATTAGAATAAGATGTTGTTTCATGTCTGGTTTCCATCTGGGTCTGGAGGCAGAAATGCCATAATACCACAAGACAAGCCTCTTGCGTGCTACTTCTGATCATGGACAGAAATCTGGCCTGCCCCCCAGAAGGGCCTAGATGTGTTACAGGATTAGCAGGCATCCCCCAGAGCTCTGGGAAGTAGTGCAGTGTCAGGCCGTCAGCTCCTTAGACTCTACTTTCTTGGTTACTGGGCACGCACAAACTTCCCCAAGCAAATCTATGCAGCACATGAGGGCTTTCCAAACACAGAACTGGGCCAGCTCGCGGCAACTTCTGTGGGCAGATCATGAAAAGTATTGCCCAAAATGCTCAACAAAGGTGTGTAGATCTCAGCTGTTCTCAACTGTCTTCCAATTTACAGCTCTCCCTGTATGTTGTTGTTAAAGTCACAGACAAATATATTAATAGATATATTAATATTATATTAATAAAAGAGGAAACTTGCATGAAAATAAAAATGGCATCTCTGAAAACATGTGCAAATCAGTGCAAGTTTCACGGAGTACGAAAATAAGAAGTAAAAATCTGTCATGACGTTGGTTACATTTGTTAGTTTAAGAGCATTCTTTGGGCTTCTGTATACAGCAGCAAAATCCCTCAGTCTGTCTATCTTCCCTTACCCTGACAAAGTGCCCTCATTAAGGGATTAAAGATGTTATTGCAATACTATTCATAATGTATACACTTTGCAGCCCCTCACATCTGTTTTCTGCACTATTTATCTAATCATCAAGACCCTTGTTCATATTTGCCTTGGAGATAACAGGGCAGGATACCAAAGGATTCCTGGGCTGAGAGGAAATGACAGAGGGTTGGTGTAATGGACTAATTAAAGACTTCAAGGTCAGAGTAGAGAAATCCAGAATTCTGTGGTGTGGGGAGACTCACAGGATATGCAGCACTACCCTGTTTTTAATGGCACAGGCACCATCAAAGCCACCTGATCGTTACATCCCAAGGAACATGCCTCTGCCAGATCACCCAGCTTCTGATAAGTGGCTGATGTTCTCAGCCACACATTAAGAGAGATGACAGGCTTTACTTTGCATGTGAGGAATTATGAAGAAGCCAGGCAGTTTGTGAGAGCAGAGAGCTTGCTCTCAGTAAGGCACTGACAGGCCACATGTGAGTGAGTCAGACTTTTCTCTCTTCTTGCTGACCTGTCAGTTGTTTGATTATCTTGGGTCAAAAAGCTCTAATGGCAGAGTAAAATACAGTATGAAGATGCAGTCTATATTCTTTTCAGTATGTACTTTCAGATATGCATTCCCATATCACTTCTACTGCTAATATGTAGGGTAGAAGAATGTTCACATATGTGATTTGTCATAGAACAGTGCTCAGTGGCCTAGATCCCTGGGTGGTACTTAGGTTTCATTTCAAAAATTCCCAGAGAAAGAGAATTATAGAAAATTTCACCGCAGAACAATAAACAAACCCCATAAAACAACACTTTTAAATTATTTCATATATCTGTTCACCCAGACACGTGTATGTGCTGCATAAGATGGATGAAATTAATACAAATTATCAAGTCAAAACTCATTAATTTACAAGTTGGAATTATGGAATAAGATTTCACCCCCTGAATACTTTTCAGGTGTCACTTTGTTGAAGTCAGTAGATGACAATGAAACTCTTCCACTGGAAATGCTGTAAGTAGTTCTACATGGCATCTAAATATCACTTGTGAAGCAAGAGTTAAGTGAAACACAAGGAAAGATGTACAAGGTGAGAGTTAAACAATAAGGATCTGTGTAATAAACAGTAGTTACAGAGTGCTGGCTATTTTCATGGCCAGTGTGACAGGCAACGTGATCATCAAAAATAAAAGCTTCTGAGCTGCTGGGCTTAATGAATTAGAGTCATACTCAGAAGGGATGGCTGTAGCAAACTCAGACCCTTTGTGAACTGACAGTGGATTACTTAAAACAAGTGCGAGGACATTTCAGCTGTCTAAACATTGCCCAATGTTTTGTAGAGATCTTAATGGAAGAGAGTTTTAAAGAGACATTTGAAGAATTTTAAGGTCACATGCTCTGCTTCTTCATCTGGCTAATGTCACTAGCAAATCAATTCTAAACACATGACTGTTTAAGTGTGTATTTAAAGAATTGAGCAGACTTGCCAAAATCAAAGAGATCCAAAGTTTAGAACAAGATGGAATTTCAGCCTGCAAAAGCAGTTTACCCAGCCTGCAGACTATTGCAACCTCTCTTTTTCCTGGGCATCTCTCAGCTGTAGAGACAGCACTGAGACAGACTAAATTAATTGTTTTGGCAGCCAAGTGCTTTCTTCTATTACAGACCAAAATAATATCTTACAGAAGGGCATGCAATGGGTCCCCTTGAAAGTCATGTGCTGTACTAAGTCCTACTATGAGACTGGGGATGTATAGTGCATGACCAGCATTCTCACATGCTCTGCAGTGTTACTGACTATGCTCATTTGGAGGGTACAGGCCTCTGCTCGCTCAATGGACATAGTTGCCGTTACCCAACAGATCTTGCCTCCATAACTGGCTCTGAAGCTTGTCTGCTTGGAAAGTTCCCATCTCTGCTTTAGAGCGCTCAGAACATAAATCCATTTAGGGCTTTTGCAAGCTTCTGTCAGCTCAGTTTCGTTCTGGATTTAGGGAGAACTGGTAACATGATCATAGACTCCTCTGACTTGGAAATATAGTAGAAACAACTGGAACTGGCTACACCCTAAAGCTTCAATGGAAAATCCCTTTTGAGTTTGCTCTAAAGTTCTGCCTTCTTTCAACTTCTTCCTACACTATATCTCCTTCATTTATAGTGGTCTGAATCAGACGTCCCTATCTGAAGTCTGCTGAACTAACAGAAGTTTGATAGTACAGATGAGACTGTATTCAGACTCCTTCCTGTTTTCTGATCTGGGCACTAAGAAGTGTTTGTCTGTCACTGTTCTCCCTCAGAAGGTGAACTGGCATAGTGGCATGCTGAAAATTACCTTAAGGCCAGGGTATGGAATGAGCTTATTTTAGCCAGAACTGGCTATTGTCCCAAACTAGAACCTCTGAATTTCAAGGGAGTGGATGAAAGAGACCCAGAGCTGGAACCCAGAGATGGGCTAGCGAATGGTCCCACTGCAGTAGGTATTGCAGCTATTTATCTACTTCTAAATCTCCTGTATGCTTCCTGTCACCCATGCACAGGACTTCTGGAGATGTTTTACTTATGATATCATTGTGGAAGAACAAGTTACACTAATTCTAGTTCAATTTTGATTGCCACAAAAGTAAAGTGCACTGGGATTTGTACAGTTTTCAATGTGCCAAATGGCGGGGCTAGTGGTTCAAAAGACCTGAATTCTGCACCTGCTTTTTTCTGGCTTCCCAGGTGATCGTGAGAAAGACAATTTACGAATTTCCTCTTTTTCTCTTTCCCCACCACTGAAGTTGGATCTCCTTTGTAAAACACTTTAAAATCTATGGATAAGAAGTATAAGATACTGGTTCACAGTGGTGAGAATATGGAGAATTATATTATTAGCAAAGAAGGTGACTTGTGTAGTCTGCTGTATCTGGACTGAAGATTAGGACCTGACCAGAGATGTGATTAGTTAGGTTTTTATAACCTGGAAAAGTCTCTGTCCATCACGCGCTGACAGAACCAGGGCATCATTAAAGGGCAGGAGGCAGCTTCCTTACGTTCTGTTACTATCTAGTGATCTGAGGAGAGACAGTGGCCGGCGTGAATGGCCATGATGAGCAGCACACCCTGCTGCCTGTCACAGTCACATGTTAATCAGGGTACAGTAATTTGTGAGAACGTTAATAAATACAAATCACTCTCCAGGGGACTGCAATACATTATTTTACCTCTCAACAATAACAGACCTTATTATCTTGCAAGGAGAAGCTCCTGTCGGGGCAATCAAGGATGGCCACTTTTAATGAAGACAAATGATCTCCTTCAAAGGAGCGGCGAGCCTTGATTTGGCTTAATGGCTCACTAGTACAAAGCATGGATTTAATCAGAGCTCCAGCTTCTGTCATGCATTGGCCTTGAAGTCAGGTAATTGGAGGCAGGTGCTAAATACAATTTAAATGAAATGTCTAGTTAATAAGGACAGTTTGAAACAAGCAATTTATACCCCTCCCCCAAGCCTTAGCCCTCTCAGTGACGTGAAGGCAGCCAGCTGTGCTCAGGAACCAAATGACTTAATTTCTCAGCATTGCCTTTCTCACTCCCAACACTGTGCTGCTACTTTTAGCTTGCCAGATGTCCCCATTGGAGTGATTCTCTTTCAGATAAGATGGGCAACTGAGGGACTGTCAGAGCTCAGTATGCTTTTTTTTGTGCTGGAGGAGGCAGCTGAGCCAAAATCTGGACAGAGATGTGGTCCATAAGATTCTGGCTTTGAAGCATCTCAAAGTCCGGGGAGGGAACGAGAAGGAACAGAGTAGCAGTGTTTCCCTAAAATGTGTATCATTGTTCACCCCTAAACTGTGGATCTGAATGAGGGGATTTGACTCCAGGCTGTATGGTGCAGGTCATTTTAGATGGTCACAACTGCTATGTCAAAATTGGAGTATGTATGACCCACAATGCTTCTCATAATCCAAATTAAGGAGCCTTCTGAAAAACACCCTTTCCTACCTGCTAACCTGTTCTGTTTCCTTCCAGGAACACGATCACAGTTCATATTTATATTTATATCTTTTTCCTTTTTGGTGGGGATGGGGCAGGGAGGAGAGCAGATCCTCTGAACTTGTGGATGCCAGCAAGAAATGTTCCTATAACTCGTGACCTATGTGCAGTTCCATTTGGAACCTTGTAGGAATTGACAGAATCACTAAGTCTAGTGCTTTAAAGGAAAGTCTTAAAACATCTGTGTTTTTCTTTTTCCTTGAAAACCCTGCTCATGGAGTCATGTGCTTATGAAATAAATAATGCTTGTGGCTGGGGAAGAAAATCTGAACATGTTATCTAAAACAACTGCAACACCAACCTAACACCTCACTGAAAAAGAAATACTTATTTTTAAGTGAATCGTACAGTTTTGAAGAAAGGCCTCTCTTATTTTTAGGCATTTGATGCCAGCAATGCTGAACCTTATAGGGAATATAGAAAGTTATAGGAAATTCAGTGAATTATCACTAATACATTTGTCATATTCTAGATTTTCAGACATGAATCAACAGGAAGCCAAACTGTGTTTTAAACCCTAATTATCAGTTACTTAAAACAGGCAAAAGCATAATAAGAGCAGTACTATAGGTACTACAGGGTCTCCCTTGTCCCTTTTAGGTCTTTCTGCTATCCCTTGAAACTAACAGTTAAAAGGTAGTGCATTCACAACAAAAACAAGTTTTTACTTCTGAGGGAGAAAGTAATTAGCCACTGGGTGTGGAAGTATTTTCCATTAGCAATTTTTTAAAGACAGGCTGGAATGCAGCTATGCCTGTAGGGACTGCATGACTGGGAGGAACCACAAACCTTCATTATAGGGTGATTTCTATGATCAACTTCTGTGAGACTCATTTCTTAGTCAAGGAAGTACACGCAGTCAAGCAAGGACCATTGATGCAATTAAGGAGCCAGATATCTCTATGTGCTTTCTCAGGATGACGCGCTGTTTTGCCTTGCAGTAAGGCCAGGCAACAGGTAGGGCTGCCTCTCTACAGCAGGACCAAAGTTACTAAACCTGAGCCATGGTAGGTGCACATATTTCTGGGAGCATGATATGGCAGTGATATTGGAGATTGATTTCTATCCATTAATATTTTATTATAGCAGGACTGTTCAAGAAGTTGCCCTCTAAGGAATCTTTTTAAGAGAAGAATTAAAGTAATCCCTGGCTCAAATTGCTTATTGAACTGCTCTTGGAAACAAGAATTCTTCCTGGGGGCCTCTGCAGTTTTGTCTAGATTTTGGGAAACCAAAGAGGTTTTGGCTTTTCAGATACATTTTGAAATTCATTGTTGATTTTTTTTCATTCTTTTCCCTTCATCTGTTTTTTTAATTGGGAAAAAAAGACAAGCTATCATTAACAGATGAGAAATAGAACAATGTTGAGAAGGCAAATGGATCAAGAAAAGAGTAAGAAGTAAAATACAGGCCTTTCAGAATAGAAGTTAGTGTTCAGCTGATGAGAGTCCTGCTACCCTTCTGCTTTATGGCTTGAATTCCTTCCAATAGCCCCGAAGGTGGAAAATTTCCCACTAATGGCAAAACAATTAACATTGTAAACAATTAACATTTGCTAACAGGCAAAATGTTCAGATGGCCTTTCAAGTTTACAGCAACACTGTGGTCATGGATGTGATTGCAACTCAGGTAGATGCAAAAGAGCTGCCAGCTATTAGAATTACTAAGTCTAGCTAAGTTGGGCACTAGAAGCAGTAGACATTCAATAGCACGGGCTGCACTACAAACTGAACAAGACTGGCTGGTGTGTGAGCAAATGCACTGCATCAGTTGTGATCATGTCTGTCTGTAGTGAAGGGGAGAAGCAGCGTTCTATAAATGACAGAGGTTTGTGCTTCCAGTCCCATAGTCAGTTCCTATTCATGTGTATATACGTAGGGTTTGTCATGGGTATGCATGACGGTGAATGCTGATGGGAGGGAGAAAAGAAGGGTAATTCGATTTTGTACCAGAAGGGGAGGGGTTACAATGTTCACCTTGCCTTTTAAATGTTGGGTGTTTCTGTGTCAAAGCAAGATGTTTGTGGCAGGAAGAGAAACTACTATTCTGTCAGAAAATGAAGCATTGGAAATGCTATGATACTGTATTTAGTCATTGGCCCAGCTGAGGAAAAAGAGAAGTTCCCAGAAGAAGAGAAGGAGTTTGTGATAACTGTATAGATGACTTCTGTTGATGTAGGGAAAAACAGTGGAGAGAAAGCCCAGGCTGGGATTGTAGTTCCCCTCGCCTCCTTGGGAAGCAGAACTGGGACCATGTAATCATGGAGCAGTGAATGGTTTGTGTGTGTTCTGTCTGCAGTCATGAACTATTTTAAAATAAGATATACACAACTCTTAGAGACAACTTACACCTTAACAATGAGGATATTCCAGTTCTAGATTGGAAGCTATTTTGGTAGGCCGGGAGGAGAACGTAACACTGATAGCTGCAGTGGACAGGAGACAAGACTAGGGTTACCTGCTGAGTCACAGAAGTAACACGTAAGACTAACTCCTGAGCTGAATCACCCTGTGACTGTTGTCAGCTTGTCAGGGCACCAAAGAGTAAGACGAAAATGTGTTTGTTCTTCTGCATGCCCTTGGCTGCTGTGTACGCTGCAGGGAGCAATGTGCGCTCTATTCCCAGCTACCCAGGACAAACAGGCTTTGCTATTCTTATGGACAAGGATCTCTCCATTACAATGTCATTTGTGAGAGCTGGTACAATAGAAACCAACTGCCGTGCTTCCCTGGGAGCAAGGCTGCAGAAATAAGGCACTAGGCCAGAGGTTCATTTATACTGATCAGGATTCACTTTCCCAGCTCTGGGAGTTGCTCACCATGAGGCCAAATCATTTTGTCTCAGTGCGTACTTCAGTGTCTGTAAAAAGCCCAGAATAATGCTACCAGCCTCTCAGAAGTGAAATGATTTGAAGCCCTCCATGAAAGGTGCTATACAGGCCCAAGCTGCCATAGTCAAGCCAGCCCCAACAATACCTCGTGGAATGTGTGCCTTTCATGTTTGTTCTGGGGCCATGGGGAACAATGCCCTTTCAGGACAATAGATGTCTGCGATTCATGGTGAATGTCCTTCTCTTCTCTCATTAAAATCCATTCATTTCCAGTTCAGCCTCTTCATTCTCAAACATACATCTTGGATATTTGTCAACTTCTATTCATCTTACTTAGTCTGCGCATCTAATCTCTTTGAGACTAAACATTTCTTCTGATGGCAGAGCCTTAAGAGTGCTGTTCTGCCAATTGGGATGCATTGAGGAGAGCCTCTTGGCAAGCTGGCTCATTCTTGGGGAACACACATATTTGAGCAGTGACACCTCAGGCATTTATGCTGTGCAAGACACCATAATGCTCAGTGCTCAGTAAAACTCAGAAGAGAACCACTGCCTTGAAAAGCAGGATGCTTACTGGCAAGTGTTTTTCAATATGGGTATGGAAAGCTGGCTTCAGTGCCCAGTTTAGCTCGTGGCTCCCTATGCAGTTTCAGGCAGGCCACTTCATCTCAGAGTCTGTAGCCCGTAAAGCAGTAACACAAACTCCTTCTTGTGCATGTTATTGTACCTCCTGCCTGCTCTGCTGGGTGTTTCAGGTAGAGGAGAGCACAACTGTGATGGTAGTGTTCCCTAGTAGTAAGTGAATGGAGATTGATTACTTTCAGATCAAACTATCCAACAGCAGTGAAATCATAGCAGCTTTGGCTCAGTAGCGATTCAGCACTGTTTCATCCACTGACACAAGGAAAGGCTCTGTCCTCAGCTCCTTACGTTTGCCGTTTTACCCTGTTCTCTTTAAAAGGGAAAGACACTGTGCGTGACTTGCACTCAAGCAGGACGCTTCTGCTGCACTGACTCCAGAGATCCTTGAGAGCTTGGTGACATCTGGTGGGAACTGGAAGGATCACAAGCCATTTGCTTCCATCTTCTGCCACCAGCCCTCTTCTGCACTGCGAGCTTTTCCTATCACTCCCAAGTAATTTATAAAACAAATTTAAAAAATGTTCCCCCAAAACCAGGCCATAAAAATTTCTATTGATTTTATGCTCAGAATCACAAGAGTACAAAATGAAAACATGATGCTATAAAGATGCATACTGAACACTGTATAGTTTAGAGATCAAAGGGCTTGAGATGCTGATGGGACATACAGAGCTGAAATACGAGGAATTTGGCACTGGATTTTTGCAGGCATGTAGCTGCCATCTTTTTATCAGCCTGGTCAGAATATCAGTATAAAAAGCAAATGATGCAGGTCACATTTGCTCATCATGCAGTGCCAGACCCCTGTGATATAACCAGTCTCCATCATGCTTACGCTTTGCACAAAGCACATATATGCCTTAGCCTGGAAAGTACCATTGTGGGTATGTTCAGAAACCCACTTGTGAGCAGTTAGATATGTGTGCCTAGAGTTTGGATTAAGTGTGGATCTGACAATGAGCATAAAACTTCAGTGAAGGCAAGGGTAGTGAAGTTAATGTTATATTCAGGCTAATTCTGTTAAGGAAAGTAGAAATGGGTTGCTTGAAGTTCAAATGAATTATCCCATTGGATCTGCATGGAGATGCATGTGAATGAGTTTTTCCAATTTTTTTTCTAGATTTTTTAATCCTATAAACATAAGCACCATTGCCTTTGCTCTCATTTTTGCAAGTGCACTTTTTGGATCCAGCTGTGTACAGCATTTATGCAGCTTCACAAGATGGAGCAAGTAACAACCAAAAAATTTTCTCCCAGTGTCTTTTAGACATTGGAACAGTATGTCCCCTGAAAGACAGAGGATACCCTGCATTTGCCAAGGGTTTTGTGAGGCCTTTGGTAAAGGGGAAAAAATCTGAAATGTTACCAATCAATCTCCTTTTCTTCTTCATCCCTTTTTAGGATTTGTAATGGGGAAGAATGGATATAGAAGGAGGAAATCAGTAAAATGAGGGTTAAAGTTTTCAGAAGCAATTGTGAAGGCTACACCACAGATCCAGCTACTACTGAGAATCCAGAATGTGGATACACAGCACTTCCTGAAATTCAACCTCCCTTGAAGAATGCTGAAATGGGACCTTAAAGTCACTGATCAGTTTAAACAATCACAGCCTGTTTCTGCAGCCTATTTATGTTTTCATCCTTCAATAAGAAAGAGTTAGGTTAGAGCACAAAGCAGGGTGGATTTTCAGGGTGAAATCCATCAAGTCCAAAGCAGATATCCTCTTAGCTACTTAGGAGAAAGATTTTCACTCTAAGGATTTAGGTTGCCTGCCTTGAGCTCCTCAGACCTCTGCCTCCCTTCCCATGCCAGCTCGTCTCTGCAGTCATACTATGACATGTAGTATCACTGCTGGTAACCTTACTAGCAGAGCCAATTGTCCAAAGACCTTCATATGGGAGGCTGCTTGCCATTGTATGAGCTCTGGCCCTATTGTTTATGACAGCACTAGGTGACCTAATTCACTCCAGTGGGTCCATCACACATATCTTCACAGGGTGATTTTCCCCTCTGACAGGCCATTGTCACCATCCCTCCTGCTAGTACTCTGCTAGCCCTAGCCTCACGTTCATGCAAACACACAACTGCACAGACGGGGCCCTTACTGAAAGCTCGTCTAGTTAGTGGATATTTACATGGGCATAGTGAGCACAGGGCACGAGCCTAAAGCTGCTTGGACAGACCTTAGGCCTTTAACATAGCAGACTATATGGAGTCTTTGGAGTTTAGTGTTGGGTAAGCCCATTATTTTAGCTTCCCTGACCAGCACTGGAGCAGGAAACAGTTCTGCTGATACTGAGGTGTTCATGGTACTATTATGACACAGTGATAAGCTGTTAAGTCCATACCCAGAGAGAAAGCCGTGTTGACCACCACATTACACACATGGCATCTTTTGGGGCAGAAAGATTCTCCTGCACAAAGCACAGACAGGAATGAAGGCAAAATCCCCACTGACAAAATCTGTAGTAGCTGTAAAGGGGCACTTAGTTGAATGTTTTTGATTCTGTTCTGTAGAGAGCAGTGTTACATACATGCATACTTGTGCACTCACACACAAACACGCACATTACTGTGTCTTAGGTTGAGGAGTGAACGGATGTCTTATGTTAGTGTAGATTATTCTGTGATTTGGCAGAGGGTGAGAACAAAGAAAAGAGGACGTTACTCCAAGGAGTTAAAGAAAGGTGGGAATTCTCCCTGCCTGTCCCTTTTTCTGCATAATTTGTTGGCAGCCTGCATCCACCATCAGCCTGCTCCCATGGCGTTGTAGGCTGGTGAATGCATCCACAATAATGCAGATGCCCTTCCCAATCCTGCCAGTTTTCTCCCAGATCAGTAGAGATCATGTGTGTTTGTGATATGAGATGGATTGAGAATGGGTATATTCTCCCTATTCCAGAAGCCAAAGCAATTGCAACATACACCTTGGTTCCCCCAGCTGTTGAAGAGGTAATTGAGAATTAAAAGCAGATCGGTTACATCCCAGTCAGTGTTCAAAGAACAGCCTGACAGGAAGAGAAATGCTGGAGTTTTGGAGGGAAACTTCAAAGGGAATTGAACATGTGTAAACCCTGTGGCTGAAAGCGTGGAGACGACAGGGTGTCCTCCCTGTGGCTGAAAGCTGTGGAGAGGACAGGGTGTCCTCCCTTTGGTGGACAGGGAGAAGAGCAGCCAGAACACATCTCACAAACACATTAGTCACAGATCATTTTGGTGTAAATGGTGGAAAAGAAGATATGAGGGTGTGATTAAACTTTACCAACCTTGCATTGGTAAGGAGCGGACAAGTGAATGGGACCAAATCTGCTTTGATTAAGGACCAGCCTCATCTGTCAGCAGCAGTGTGGTACAGGTCCTAGAAAAGCTAAGTGGTAACCTAGACTGTAGTAAAAAACTTTATCGTCTGTTCCGAGTCCTGTATATGGATTGCTTTTTGAAGACTTCTCAGGGACCTGATCTGTGTAATGATTTTGAGTCAACTTTGACTGAAGCTACAGAGAGCAGCAGTTTTGATAAAATTTTCTCTTCCCTGCCCAAGGCTGTAATCACTTCAGCTGGCTACAGGCCATTAACCAGTGCAGTCCTGACCACCTGGAGGTGGCCTAGCTACACTTGGGATTCCTCAAGGCCTTTACAAAAAACTGGGAGTCAAGGTGCACAATCAGAAGTGGGGTGTGCAAACCCCACTGAACAACTAAGAGGGGAGGGGAGAACTGTTGACAAAGGGGAAGGAAGAAAACTTTTATTTAATGGATATTTTTAACATATTTACTTGGTGGTGGTGCTCCCAGCTTATTCTGTGTCTTTCTCAGAACTCCAAGGAAATAATTGAGTTTCACTGGATGCTTTGATAGAGCTCAAACCAGTGTTATGTAAGTCCCCAGGAGGACTCCTTGGAATTGAACCTGGCCTTCTGAGCCGCTGACAAAGTCTAGCAGAAGAACATAACCCAGCAGCCACCCACACTCTTAGATAGGGATCTAAGTGAATGTTGATGAGAAGGGGAGTAAGTGGAGAAGTCTCCATGAGATTGAGAATTTCGGCAGGAGCTGGCATGGAGTGCTCTGGAAGGAGCTGCTATTGCCTAGAGCAATGTTGCTCTGAAGGAGTTGAGCATTTGTATTGAGCTGAGAGGTGTGGTCATCCCACTGCTGCTGGCATCCCAGGCTTTGTCCGGATTCTGATTATGGGAAGAGTTTTAGATCTTTTGATCTAAAATTGCTGTCAGGCAAAAGGAATGATGCTCAGTCTGTGCTGAGTGGCTCAAGTTAGGTGTACTAATAGAATTTCTAGCTGTGAAATAACCACTTTGTTCCTACTCACTGTTCAAATGATACATTAGCAGAATCCTACTCTTCCCAGGGGAGGCACATGCAATGGAAATAGCTCACATGTGTGTGAAATGTTTCCCTTAATGAAGCAGCACAAATTTCCTAATAATAGAGACAGATGCTTGCTACATGTACCCTAACTCACACACAGTGGTGGAGGGGAATGTGTGGTAACTGAAAAGTGCAAACATGAAGAATATTTTATGCTTTGCATTGTCTTTTCCTTGAGTACTTCCTTGACACTTCGCAAGCATTATCCATGACTCATGCATCTCCTCTAAGACGGCAAAACAGTAGACAAGGAAAATGAGGCATGATACCGTTAAGGAACTTGTCTTGCAGTGAATTATAGATATAGAATCATAGAATCATAGAATCATTGAGGTTGGAAAAGACCTCTAAGATCATCGAGTCCAACCGTCAACCCAACACCACCGTGCCCACTAAACCATGTCCCTAAGCGCCTCATCTACACGTCCTTTAAACACCTCCAGGGATGGGGACTCAACCACTTCCCTGGGCAG